>NW_025335409.1:8849457-8919813 GCF_004798865.1 Varanus komodoensis
TGCCTTGGTCGCCCTGTACGATGACCTGTGCAGGGAGAAGGACAGGGCGACCAAGGCAGATTCAGTACCGTTTATATTATATTTCCAGATCATAATTTAAAGTGTTTATAAAATATTTATTTGATTTAATATGCACAATTAATATATTTAATTTAACCATTAAGTGAGGGAGAAAAATCAATGTGAGGTCTCAAAGTTGACTAATCTTAAATGAATTAAAGTGAATGCTTTGTGGACCTGTGATCTCTGCAGAGATCACTGGCAGCTCTTTCTCCAACCACAGCAGAATGACTGCTCCTCTGGGGTGGCCCATCCCTTTCTTCCCTGTTTCTCCCACCCAGAAACTCCCATGCGACCCCCACCCTGGCCCCACCTTCCTTCTTGGAATTGGCGGGCTGAGCCCCTTGCACCAAACTCTCCCCAGCATGCCTCACCCCCTTGTCAGCTAGAGTGGTATGGGGCATGCTGGGGTGGCAAGTGCTCCCAAGGCCACCAGCCGACCCACTCTCTTCTTGAGGCTCATGTTTGTACCATCTCTGGGAACTGGACATGGGAGCAAGTGGGGGGGGGGTTGGGGGCTGCATGTTGGACAACCCCATAATAGATGGCTTATCATTCTGAATTTGCTACTCTTCTCTTGAGTAACAGTTGTGCTACAGATAGAACCAAATTTCCTAGTTCACCTTTGTCCAGCTCATTTTAATTTTTTTAAATTTCCTTGTTGAAAATGACATTTCAAAAGATCAAATGCCATTTTATTCATGAATACTTAATGGGTTTGGCAATGTTTATACATCAAACTTATTTTTCAGCAGCCCTAAGCAATAGAAGCTCTCTTTTAAATAGTAGTAGTAGCAGTAATCCTCTGAGGCTTTAGAATTCCAAATATGCCCACTAGATATTTGAACTTTGCACTACAGTCTCACTGCCTTGGTATAGGCAAGTCAAAAATTATGAACCCTGTGAACCTGAGGCCTTTGCAAGCTCTGTTTTATGTCCGTTTGCATGCTACACTACAAAGAGGTTATCGTGCCATCCCTTGCATGTTTAGGCAGCAGTTCTCCTACTCCTAGTATTTCCTATGGCTGGCTGGGGACTGTCTTAAGTGGTAGGAGTTCTCTTCTGTGTAACCGAAGCACAGGATTGTGCGATAGTTGGTGGGAACGTAAGCTTGAACCTTCTGTGTGATAATATCCCACCTGTGGAATTTGCACCCCAAGGAAATGAGGCTGGCTCCTGTCTCTTCAGTTTTGAGTGGGGTGTTAAAACCTTTCTCTTACATATTTTAGTGCAGTAAATACTCTGCACTCCATTTTTAACATTTTCTCCTGCTTTCAGTTTCTGCTGCTGGTGCTATTTTAAAGTTTTTAACTCATTGCTCGCTGTAAATTGCTTTGCAAATCAATAACTGAATACAGTAAGTGTTTTTGTTTGCAAATGTATATTTAAATATGAAACATGTGTATGTTTGGAAACTTGTATTGAAGAAGTTCTCACTGGGGAACCAAGACTGGCTACTGCTTCTAGCTGAACATGTGTTCAGTACCACATGCTGCCCTTTATGTGCGGATTGGACCAGTGAAGGGCAAAGTGCTCAACATTTTCTCAACATGGATGCTTTTTAAAAATAAAAGTAATTCAGTTTTAATTGTGGATTGTTCTGCTGCATTCTTAGATATACAGGGGGTCCCCAAGTTACAAACAACCTGTGAACAAACTGCCATAAAGCCTATTTTACTGTGGAAAATTGTCATTACCATAGAGAGAGAGGAAGCAAAAGGGAAAAGAGGGAGGCCTCCAAAGCATGCCATCCTGCCATGCTCATCTGGAGAGAGGAATCTCCCCCACATGTCCTTGCTGCAAAGAGGAGGCACTGGTGAGTTGTGAGGTGGGGCTGGAGATATTCCGTTTTTCCAGTTTCACAGGGGTCTTGTACTCCTAACCCCCGAAAATGTGGAGGGTCAACTCTTTGTGCTCCGATTTCCATACAAATTCAACTTAAAGATGAATTTCCATTTTCCCAGAAATGGAACTCGTTTGTAATCCAGGGACTGCCTTATACTTGTTTTTCAAGCAAATTGAGCTTGCCTTTCCTGTTAAGTGTAGCTGGTCACAGGAAACAACTCATCCAAGTTTCCAAGCTCTCCACAAGAAAGGTACTGTGAAAGTATTCTGCCACTCCTCTCCTTTAGGACACATACCTTGTCTATATGAGTTCACAAGTTTCAATTGTTGTCACCTTTGAATGGAAAAGAGGTTTTGAAGAGCTATATCTACTACTATATGCTGGTGGGATTGAGTCAGATAGAACATTGCTACAGCTGTACAAGTTCAGATTTTTAAAGGATTTAATAGTGTTAATTCAGGCGTGAGCACCAAATTTATTTAATAATAAATTAGCTAAAATTTAGATTTTAAATGATGTTGGTATCCTATTTGAAAGGATATCTTGTGCATGTAATTTCTATTATTGTGTCCTTTGTAATGATGATAAATTCTTGCTTCAGTATGGAAAGTACACACAAGGACTGATCTGTAACATGTACAGTTGACATTTTAAACACATTACCACATCTACTTCATTAGATGTAGCTTTATTAGCTTAACATGAATCACAATAATATTCTGGTTTAATATGTGCAGGAAATGTTGTACACATCTGAGAATCAACTATCAATCATATTTTCCTCTTCCACAACCTTTCTGTTTCCTTCTGTGCGAGCTACGTAGCACTAGTTTCATTGTTTGCATTGTAGCATTCATTTTTAGGCACAGGATAATCAGAGAAGAAATGTCTGAATACATTGGGTGGGATCTAGAGCTAGAATAAAGAGTAAGAGTAAGCCCATTAAAATCACCTGGCCTTACAGTTGGGTTCATATTTGACTTGTCTCATTTTTTTCAGTAGGTGTGAGCAAATCTGGATCCAACCCATTGATCTTAGGGCTTTTCCATATGTAAGACTTTAAACTGATTGGCTTAAATTGCATAGTACCACAAGAGTTATTTGGTAGCTTTCAAGATACACGGAAGTGTTAATCAGGAAACATCCAATCTGCATTTCAGTATAATTTCACAAGGAAAGAGTTGATGAGATGAGATGCTGTTCTGGTGATACAGCAGCACTTGAGCAGCTCCATAAATAGCTCCTCATGGAAGTGACTGGGGTTGGGTGTGTAGCTTTGCCTGGTGGACTTTGAGAGGCTGCTTAGCTAGTGCACCCTTCTCTGTGGGGAGTAATGCTGGCTGGCTGCAATAGGAGGGAAATGCATCTCCTACCCCCTGTGCCTCCATGGAGCTCACTCAGTGGCTTGGGTGACTTGGAGCTCACTCGCAGTCTAAACTGCCTCACAGGGTTGTTGTAGGGGCAGAATGTTGAGGAGGAGGATTCTTTAAGCTGCCTTGGGTTCTTTCCAGGAAAGAAGGTGGAATAGTACTTACATATAATAAACAAACCTGTGCCTGAGGCTTCTGGACCCATTGGTCATCACAAATAACACATTTTTAGTGCTGCATGTAATGCTTGCTCCAGCTCCAGGCTGAGTACTAGTGAAAAGACACTGTTGCATCTCCAGTGTGTGTGTGCAAACCCTGTATCTCTTGTTATACTCTTGTAACTAAAAATCTTAAAGACTCCCGGTTTATAAGCAAGATGGCATTGCTCTCTGCAGGGTTCCCTATCACATGGAGACATTCTTAGAGATGTAGAAACACAGAATTTGTTTCAGATGTAGCTTATGGACAGACCCTGTAACTGGCACCTGTGTACATGTCATGAGCAGAGCCAGCCAGAGCTGGGGGTTAGACTAGATGGCCTGGGAGTTCCCTTCTGACTTGCTATGTTTCTATATCTCAGGAAACCAGTTAAAATGAATTGCTAGTTTCCCTGGTTTTACTTATTTCAAGGCGGGGGGTGGGGTGGGGAAGCAAGACTCCTAATTATCCAGGGGCTTCTGATTTAACTCTGTGTCTGTATATACAGATTCAGAGCTTAGAACAAAGTGTTGTTAACTTTGGACATCTGGGTTCTTCAAAGGCTCCCAAAAGTGACAAAGGCCTCTCTAGGGATGAATGTTTTACCTGTTAGCTCAGCCTTCCCAGTGCCCTTTAGATGGTTTGAACTTTCAATTCCCATTGGTCCTGGCCAGGACTGCCAATGGTTAGGAATGCTAGAAATTGTAGTCAAAAATATCTGAAGGACAGCAGGTCAGGGATGGCTGTGACAACTGAAGTGGGGTTACTAATCCATTATAATTGGCTCTAGTGAATAAGTTTTATTTGAAATTGAACCTGGAACCCCTGATCACTGAGGAAATGTATCTGAGATACATTTAGCTGGGTTTAGCTGTTGGATCACAGCTGAAATCTTTGGACACTTTTAAAACCTTTTAATAGGTTTATTACAGACCACAGCCTTGCTCTTAAAGTCTTTGGTGCTATGTAAAGGTTTAACCTCTTGCGTTATGCCAGTTGTTCCATAACTGTTAGGCCACTTCTGCAAATATTATGGACATTCCCACAATCTGTCTCTTGATATTGTACGTGTATTCAGAACAGGATTAAATAAGTTATAATGCAATCCTATTTATGTTTAGACAGCGGCAGTCTTCTTTCCTATTTAAACATCCATGGGATTGTACCCTCAACCCCATGTATAGCATGAGGTAGAATGAAATCAATAGTTTGAGTCAAATTTTTAATGTTACTTCTTATGCTCTGCCCTGTGGAAATGGTGAATTTAAAAAACTTTATCAAAAAATTAAATGTTAATGTAGTTGTCTTGCAAATGTTGACATTTCATCATGCAAGTTGAACACACCCATGTAATATGCGGGTTGTGATCTGGCTAGAAATAAAGATCAGGTAGGGAACACCACATAACAGTTACATTCCTGTCCTTCTCACTAGCTGGTGAGAAAATGCTACCTGTCCCTGTGATTATATAAAGCTTTATAGAAAGAAAGAGTTAGACTGTTGCCTGCCTTACTGGCTAAGGATCGAGTTACTTGTATTAGTGTGCATTCTCATTCTCCCCTCCTTCCTCTCCTGTCAATGATGTTGCAGACATCACTGACTCAACTGCGTAATGGAAAGTCACGATAAAAGAAACTTAACTTCTGTTTCAGTGTAATGTCTGACCGTGCAGATTCTACTGTCACCTGTCACCAGAGGCTGCTGTATCCTGGAGGAAGGAGTGAATCATGAGCTTGAGTGCTGAGAATGGAAAATAAGAGCAACCAAGCAATGTTCTAAAATATGCTTTGCCTGCCATTTGGGTTCTGACCAACAGTGAGCAGAAACCATGGTTTGGTGTGAAGGCAGAGCTGAAGCAGTTGACATGTTGATGCTATCCTATGTTGCTTCAGTAAGCAGAGAAATGTACAAGCCATTTATATTTTAGCTTCACCCGCACCCAAATGATTGGATATCTTAATTTGTTCTGAAGCTGCTAAGTCAGTTTTTGAGTTGGGCGAAATGAGAAAGCATGGTTAATTGGTGGGTTCCTGGTTTGATAGCACCAAGGAGGACCAAAGAGGCTGCATGTGCATAAAAAGGCTTGTTCCTATTTCTACTTATTAAATTAAGATCATCTGAATTGGGCCAGTGTGTCTCAACTTCCTTTGGCAGTTGTGCTCTATAGTTCTGATGCTGCAGCTTTAAAATATGGAAACCAGATGTTCTATATTTCAAAGCATGTTGAAGGCCTGTACCAAAGCATGCATGAGAGGTATTGTAGGAATCAATGAACATAGTCCAGTCTGATCTTGTTTTCTTCCAGATAACTTTGCTGAAAAACAAAATAACCCTCTTGTACAAATACAACACACCCTGCTTTTGCTGAATTATGCAACTACATTCTGAGGATTCTTTTTGAAGAGTGAAGATGGAGGTTGTGCCCAGAATCAAGATTCTTCACCTTTTTCGAAACATCTTAGAAAATGCTGAGTTGAGAGCTTCTTGTCGAAAATCTCTGTTATTTCATTGTTGCACATTTGGATATTTTCCCACTAATGGCCACATGTGCCAAGTCTGTAAACCACCATATTAAACTGGCTTTTAAATTTTGAAGCCGCCTCCTCTTAAAAACATACACTGATTTTATGGCTGTTTTCTGGACTGCTTAAACTAGAACACTATAGATCGTGTTCTGTTCATTCCATAGCCTCCCTCTCCCTTCCCAAAGTGCTTGATATATTTGCTATAGTCTCTGCTTAGTTGGAGTAGGTGGAATATCCATTATTTTGCTTTTTAAACCAACGCTTTGCATTTCTATGCAGTTAGATATGTAAGACTGGATCTGGACTTAATAAGAGATAGAGCAGACCGCCAAAATCAGTGGGACTTAAACATTTATCATGACTAACTTTCAAGTCCTATTGATTTTTCTAGGCCTGTTCTATGTGTGATTACATTTGGCCCTTAATGTTTCCATGTTTGCTTTTGTTTCTTAAGGGCGTCTTTTTCCTTCTAGCATTTGGACTTGGAACTATAAAATAACTAACTAAACTTTGGCAGGTATCCTAAATGGGGGAAAAAGTAAAGATAAATTTTGGCTTCAGAGAAAGAAGAGTTAAATTACTTGTTGCTGACGCAAAGCAGATGCTTTCATTAGTGCTTTGGAGTAAAAGCAGTCAGAATGTAGAACAAATGTCTTCAATCAAGTTTGGCCTAAAGCATTTTTACAGTGTGTGTATGTGTATGTTTGTACATTACAGTTATGACAAACTATGAATAAAATAACATAGTCTTGACAATTCTATATTATTTGTAAACTCTACTAATGAAATATTCTTTTTTTCCTAAAGTTCTTGCTTAGGAACAGTTTTGGGTTTTGTATTGTAAAGTATTGTTAGGAAGGTCTGAAGGTTGATGGTAATTCATATTTTTGATACAGATTGGTCATCATGTTTTGAGAAGTCTTTTGAGTTTTCATACTTAATCTTCTGCAGAATATTTACATACTGAGAATGTACCAGAACTGATGTAGATCACAGTTTGCAGCTTCCTACCATTTTAAACAGCTTGCATTTCCTAAAAGAAGAACCAGCTACAAGATGGCCAACAGTGTGAGGGCAAAAAGAAGAGGGAAGATATTTGGTTTGGCATATGCTAGTTTGGCATATTTGTCCTGTGACAACAGCTAATGGGTACAGGTTTTCCCTGGCCTCATTTCATGAATCTTCCCCCAAGAACAGGAATATCTCACCAGGGGAAGCGTTTATCTGTAAACTACCATTGACTGAGAGGAAGGAGCTGAAGAAGGGAGCATAACTATAGCTGACAAATCTCTTTCTGGTGCTTGGTCTTTTTATCAGACCCTTTCATTCTCCTAGCTGCTCATCTACCTTGTGTTGAGTATGATTAAGCAGAACAAGCTCTCTACAATTATAATAGATAGATGATTACCCAGATCTTCAGCTCTTGGGCAGCACAGAAGTGAAATAAAGAAACAAATCTGTATTCATTCTTATCTAAGTTAACTCTGTTTTGATGTTTTTGTAATATGTTAAAATACAATTTTATATTACTAATTGCTAAAGGTAGAAAGAAAGTTAGCATGTTGTTCTGATTCTCACTCACCAGGGTGGACTATTTGTTTCCTTCCTGGTCCAATTTAGGATGGTGCCTGCTGCCTTTAAGCATGCTATTTTTAAAAAAACTTTAAATATGGAATCTTTATTTTAGCGTTCTTCTCCTATGCTTCCTGCTTTATCCTGCTTGTGCAAGGATTTGGGGCAGGGCTTTTTAACAACAGCAGTATCCACCTTGTGGAATTCCCTCCCTTGGTAAATCTACCAGGCCTCTTCTTTAACCATAGTCTGCTGCCAGGTTGAAGTACTCTATTATTATTTCTGAAGGCTGTTGCAGCCATTTAATATAGTGCTTTAAAAGTCTCTAAATAGCTTTCTTTTTTGCTCTCTCCTGTCCAACTTTACTGCTGCCTTTTTGTTTTGCTGCTTCGCTCTGTCTAACAGTGGTAAGGCCATCCTGCAGCAGTCTGAAAGTACAATGCTGGGCATTTAACTGTGGCTTGTTTTGCCATGTCAAATATTTTATGAACTTGAGAGTTTACGAAACAATGAAAGCTGTAACGCAGAAGTTTCCAGAGAGGCAAATGTAATAAATAGGTTGGCATTTCATCTCCCTCATGAATAATGAAAATGATCTAACAAGTCAGTGTTTTTCTGTCTTATGTCTTGGGTAACAATGCACACAGCATTTTATTGGCTGGCACTTAGCCTATCAGGAGCCAAAATACCATTCACTACCAAACATATAAAAAGGCACTGGAAAACTCAGTGCATAATTTCCCCCCCCTCCGGTCAGCCCTTCAAATGCTATCTTAACCATAAGGCCAGGAAGAAGTCCAAAAAGACAAGAGGACAGAAGGACAACAGAGAAAAACAGATGCAAAGAGCAGCAGGGCAAACTACAGCAGTAAAAATCCAGACAAACTTTTTTCCAAGGAAGTAAGAATTACCCAAGGCAAGTCAAGCAAAGAGACAGACCTGACCACAGACCAAAGAGTGTTGGGAGAGCAGCAAGGTGAGCTGTGACATGTCTGACAGTCAATGTGATACGGAGAGCTCTGAGGAGCCTGAGCCGTCCCACCGGGAGAGGAGGCCAAAAACATCTCGTTCGTGCCGGGCTGGCTTGATATTCCCCGTGAGCCGCATTGATAGATTCCTCCGAAGAGGAGACTTTGCAGAACGCGTTGGGGCAGGTGCATCGGTTTACATGGCTGCAGTACTTCAGTACCTGACATATGACATTGTGGATATTGCTGGGAAAATTGCTGAAAGTGACCACAAACGTCGAATTGCCCCCCGACACTTACAGCAGGCCATCAGCAGTGACTCTGAGCTCCACTGTCTGCTTGGGGGTATTGTCCTCCCTCAGGGAAAAGCCCCTCCCAAGAGCCAGCCTGCCACAACCTCCAGAAAGGGACGGAGCAAGAGGAGCAAGGCTGTTCGAGCGCAAAATGTGGTTGCTGCATAAACAAAAGTGGTGCTGTTTATCTGGATTTGAGAGGGAGTCTTTGCTATCCAGCAGTGTGCACTAATAAAAGCTGCTCTGATGATGTGCTCCTTGTATGAATGTATTTTTTTTTTCCATGTAACTTAAGTGGACAACTTTAGATGAGCTGGCTATTGTTAACCGTGGCATTAACAGAAGCAGTTCAGGTTTTTTGCTTTTTATCTTGTACTATGGCAAAAGTACATTATGTAAACATCATTTTGACATTTTCAGGCATTAGGTAAAGTCTATCATAGAGCAAGAGTCTGGCATCTGGCTGCTTTACATTTGTTTTGAGTAAAACACAATTTCTGGCTTTTTAATACATATTTTTGTTTCAAGCTAAAATAGCAAACCCTCGTTCTATTCAAATTGCTATGTGTTAAAGTTACTTTCCACTAAGAAACCCCTGAATGGGAATAAGCTTCTGTAAAGGGCTGCTGAAGGCCCACCTGCATTGGCTGCTACCAAGAGCAGAGTTCTGTTATGCCCAGAAGATTCTTCTCTTTGTGTCACAGTTCTACAGAATGTGGCATATCTCTTAAGCTTCTTCAGTTGCATCAGAACCTGAGAGTGTGAACATTATTTAACCCTAAATTTTGCCTTCTTCCTGGATTAAGCTGGTAAGCATTGGACACTGTAAGACGTTAAGCCTCAGAGTGGCATTTTTAAGAATAGAATTAGATGGGCCATCTGTTCCATGAGTTTGCCGTCTGTTTTCTGTGCCTTTTGCATTAATTGTGATAGGCTGTACTGAGGAGCTGCCTAGTGTGGTGTGAAAAGAATAGATGATTCAAAAGGACCAGGACACTTGGTAGAAGTTGTTTCTGGGCAGGTAGATAGACTTTATGATTTGCGATGTTACATAACTTTTAAAGGCCCACCTGCCTTTTTGCTCTGATGGGAAACGGTTGAGCTGTGTCCCAAATGGGTGCCAAATGAATCTGCTTTATTAGATGCTAAGTGTTTGTTCATGAGAGGAAATTGGTTGTTTTTATTTTAACTCCAGACTATTACTGCTGTTAAAGATAAAAATGAGATTGTCGTGCTTAGGCTTTTACTTTGGTGATATAAATGGCCAAAGATCCAAGGAACATGGGAATAAAGTCCACCCAACCTGTGTCCTGTATGTATCAGACTAAGGAAGAAGTGACCCTGGCTTGTAAATCCAGTCAACAGATAAAAGAAGTAGGCAGAGGGGAGACTTTAATTGGAGAGCTTTGCCTCTCAAGGATGAGATATCTGCATGGGATCAGAATGCAAATTGGTATATACAAAGCAGAGCAAGTGAAAATTGCCACACAGGAATGTGGGTATACTAAAAACAATAATAAAGGGATGGTGTCGTTGAACAAACCATCCATCCATCCATCTAGACAACTTATATGCCGCCCCATCACACAAGCCTCTATCATTCCTTCAGATTCTTATAGCTTTCTACTATACAACAAACAGATTGGTTTCCACTTGATATGCTTGGAACTTGCTGCTTTATTGTATTCTTTGAAACGGAAGAAGTAGAGATGGCACTTTTTTCAGTGCACATGAACACAAAGCCAGTTCTGATTGAGGGTACAGAGCTAGAATCATCCATTACTCAAAACTTGAAAACTTGTGGCTTAATTCACCCAGTGAGGCACCTGCAAAATGTAGGCTTACTCTTAGGCGTGTGGCTAGGACATGTGCACATTGCACACCTGATTCTGAACGGGGCAGGTTTTGGTAATGGCCAAAACCATCCAGAGTCAAAACTATTCAAACAATAAAACTGTCCCATGGAAACAAAACTTGTACCTCTCCTTGCCTTAGAAGAATTCTGATCACTAGGCTGTTTTCCTTTTGAATATATGGAACAGATCATCAGTGCAGTGTAGCAGCTTGCTTTTTCAAGAGAATGTAGACTCCACAAGCTGTTTAGTACCGATGTAGCTAGTTTGACAGCATCATCTAAACAGTGGTTCTTCACTCAAAACGGAGCATATGATAGCTTGTGTAAGCTATGTGATAACAATACTGAACTGTGAAATTCCATTACTGGTCATGCAGTGGTTTCTTTACAGCTGCCAACAGCAAGGGTAGGGAGTGTCTTTTCAGGGGCTGGGGATAAATTCTTTTCTTTGTATTAGAAACTAATGTAGTTCCACAGCCACCTATAAAAAGGATTTCTCTGCCCACTACCAGAAAGCCCATTGATGAAAGATAAATTACTGTTTGCCTACGTAAGTAGTATCACAACCTTACCACTTATGTTAGCATGCATATCCCATATAACCAGGATACATATATTGCACAAGGTTAAACTTCTGAAACTCCACAAAATCACTTCCAGGCACTCATGCCCATAACAGGTTGAATTCATCTAGAAAAACTGATCATCAGCATCAATGGAACATAAAAGACAACCAGTGGAATAAACTGTCTCCATTTTTTTACAAGTCAGTTAAAGCAAATATATAAATAATATTTGCAGAATTGCCACACAGGTTGAATCCCTGATGCTAAAAGATGTCTTAAAAGTTAGTTTATTGCTATGATCAAAAGGTCCACTTTGTATGCAGCCAGGTGTTTGGCTATGCATTTTGTTTAAGCATCAGGTGCTTGAGTTGTCCCACAAACCCTGTTGTGGCCCCCTCAGTTTCAACATCAGTTTTCCACATGGCTGTGAGTGGGTGGGATAAGTCAAGCTGCTGTTGGGGTTTTTTGGATCCCTGCTTCTCAGTCCAATTATGATTGCTGTTTGTCCCACCTCACAGGGTTGCTATGTGAATATTCACCATTTGCTGTTCTCAGCTGCTTGGAGAAAAGCCAGAATAAAAATCTAAGATATAAATGGATAGGTACATCCTTCACCTACTGATGTGTGAAGGTCAGTTGCTCCAGACCAATGCTGTGCTATTGCAGCTTTGTTTTAGTAGTTAAAAATAACGGAAACTGAAATAACATGGATGCTTAATTGGCTGTTGGCTCTTGTTCAACTTTTATTCAAGTAGAAGACTGGTCTAGTGTGCATTTGAGTGCTTCCAAGTTCTACAAAATCCAATTAAAGTAGACATACCTAAATGTTAAACTAATACTTTGGATCATGTGGCCAATTTCAGTACTGCTATTTAAATTGCCAAACAAGTATTATTTATTTGTTTTAAAAAATTGTATGCCACCCAATTTTGCTACAGGACCTCTTGGTGACTCACAGTCACAGGATAAAACACAATAAAAAACAACTACAACACATTTAAAATATGTCAATAAAATATGGACAAAAATCCAAAACAAAATGTTGAGTGGCTTTATTTATTTATTTATTTATTAAAACATTTCTATGCCACCCCTTGCCAATTTTTTTAAAGAAAGGAAAGTCCTCACCTGGAGCTGAAAAGAATATAAGGAAGATACCAGGCAAATCTCCTTGGGGAGAGCATTCCAAATATGGGGAGCAGCTTCAGAAGGCCCTCCTCCTAGCAGCCATCTCTCTCACTTCCTTGTATTGTCAGTGTTTTCTGGATATTTCTGGTGAATAATGAAAGTTTCTCTTGCTCTTACTCTTTCATTCTCTCTCAAAAAAGTAAACGACACTAAATAGAAAGATTGGTATATGCATCTCAGGGATGGCTATACCATTAGGAAAGGTGAGAAGATCCCCTCGGCAAGGGGACACTGGCAAGGTAATGGAGGACAAAATATGTGTGCATCTTATGCCCTGTATTCATTAGGTTAGGCTGCTATCAACAGGTGTGGTAGAGAACACTGTCCTGTATCATCATAAGATTCCACTGCACATCTAGTTGGTTTTTGCATCTGAAAGTGGGGAGAAGAAGCAAATTGTCTTGGGCCAGGGTTTTGATACAACTGCAGGGAAAGCTGCTTTCAAAAGATGATCATGCAAGTGCTTGATGACTTTTTAACCCTAATTCTTTCTTTGTTCTTAATAATTAGAATGTGTGTCCACCCACTTTCTTAAAAGTAGCCAAGTAATACAGTGACTTGATACCCCTTCTGTTACTTGGAAGAGAAAGGGTAGTAGGTGATGCCTTAAAAAGCAAGCTTTGTCAAATGAAAAGTCGTTTTTAATATTTGGATTACATTACATTGTAGGCATAACGTGTTTTATATAGGAGACAAGCCTTTACTTCACCCTACAACTCTTTTGGGTGTATCTCAAACAGTAGGTCTTTTCTTTTCTTTTCCAGGTAATAATTACTACCAGTATGTTGGTGCTATCTGGCAAAGCTGTAAATGTGACTTGACATCTTGAGGACTGCATCCATGGCCGTTGGGTGATCTGGTGAATCATGGAGCTGAAAGTATGGGTCGACGGAGTCCAGAGGATCGTTTGTGGTGTCACAGAAGTTACAACTTGCCAGGAGGTTGTGATAGCACTTGCCCAAGCTATAGGTAAGTGGAGTAATGTTTTGAAAGGGTTTTGTTCTGTTATATACTTTGTACTGGGAAGGTTTGCTTGGTCCTGATGGACCACCGTGTTTTCCTGCCCCATGGCCCCAGCAAAAACCTTCCAAAAGTTTGCTTTCCACCCTGGAACCTGAGCCTGTCAGCTTGTCTCCGTTGTTCATTTTTTCTTCCTTGAAGTTATTAATGCAAGCGCTTATGCTCCTGAGGAGGCAAATGCCCTTTTAGTGTAGGTAGCTCACTTTATCTGAGTATAGTAGTGGTCCATTAAAAAAATACAACCTCCAACTCTCCTCAGAGTTTTTCATTTATTTCCAGTAATCAAAAGAGCTACCTGAATGTGGAACAAAGACCACTGTTGTACATAACTGTGAAAGAGAGGAGGGTATTAAGGGACATATACTAAATGTACTCCATTTATCTTGTGCAACATTCAAATTGGGCAAGAGCAAAATGGCTTCACCACTCCAGGTATAGAGGTAACAAAGCAAGGTTCCTCTTGATGTGGGGAGGTACTGATGAAGCAGCAACACCATGCAGGGAACAAACCTCCATCTCCTGAGAAATCTGAAGGGTGTTTTCCCTTTTCAGTTCTCATAACTTTTGTTATGGTAAAGGAGGTGCAATGAACTATAATGTCCTCTTTTCCCCCATAAAGCCACATTTCCTTGTAGGAACAGGTTCCTCTGTGAAGTGTCTTCAGGGCCATATAAGGATAGGACCAGCAAGGAAGCCTCTGGCTCTGCACAAAGCTTTTCCAAAAGAAAAAGTTACATTTTAGAAAAGCCCATTTGCACTTAAAGTGGTGAAGGGCTCTCCTCACAAAGGCTTCATCTCAGCAGTACTTCTAGATTTGACCACATGGACTATAGAACACCACATGATAATCCTGGGAAGTGCTACCGGGCTGTAACCCTGTGTGTGAAAATCCCTGCACCACTGCAAGCCTGCATAGGACTTTTTAGCAGCATGGAAAAGGTTCTTGGCCATTTTGTACATGTAAGACTAAGCTCAGCACAACCCTTTCACACCTTTCAAACTGCTTAGTTCTTCCCATATCCTCTTCAATTTGTCCCCATCCACCACCCTGTCTCCAAATTCTCCAATGTCGGTGGACCTTTAGGACTTAAATATGGAGCAATAGCTTAGTACCAGTAACTGTTCCAGGTTTTTAAGGGCCCTTGAGCAAGAGGCTCACTTTCCATCAGTGAGCCTCTTCTCACAACACTGTTCTCAGCTGCTGCTATTCCTAGTCTTCCTTCTCATCATTCCTGCCACTTGAAAAGAGCCAGACTGCTTCACATCCACATCTGTGCTGAAAGTAAAAGCAGCTGAACAAACAGGTTACAATGATGAAGAAAAGCTCCTTCTGGGGTACTGAACCTCACTGGACGTTTAACATGCCTATCTTGACTCCAGCCTTACCTAATACATACTGTAGGTGTATTGATGAAAAGAGGGTGAAGAAATCACTTTGAACCCTTATAAAGAGAACTTGTTTTTCATTTTTGTTACATAACCTACATTCATTCTATACCCAATTACTTAGGTGTAATTCCCATTGAAATTGATAGAGCTGACTTTGAGTAGTTACATATAGAATTATGTTCTAACTATGCATTTCAGCAGTTGCAATGACTACTGATATGAAGATCCTCCCCCCCCCCCACCCTACAGATATACTTAAAGAAGACTTTTGGAAAAGTACAACTTTGTAACTGGTCTAACAGGCGTGTTTCTTAGAGTATTATGTGAGGATTAAGTTTCTTAATGTGCCTGATAGTAATGGGAGGGTAGTGGTTTTCCAATTGATGGGAGCAAAAGGTACTCTACTGGGTAGGGGTTTTTTTGACGTGCATGTGCAGCTAGCACAACTCACGTGTGCATTTTCTGTGTGTATAGACACACATGACATTTAGAACATTCTCAGAATTAGGCATTGAACAGCAGTAGTGCAGAAATGTTTCATATTCCAACTTCACACAAGAGGCATCATTAATCCCAATCAAAACTTACTTGGAATAGAGGATATAACAAAATGACAAACAAGAGAGAAAACCAGATGCACAAAGTCCAGAATACCTGAAGGATCACCTCCTTTCCTACAAGCCCTCACGCCTCTTAAGGTTGGTGGGGGAGTCCTTGCTCCGGGAACCCTCTCTGAAGGAAGTACGGAGGGTGTCTACCCAGAGGAGGGCCTTCTCTGCAGTGGCGCCCAGACTATGGAATCTGCTCCCCAGAGAGGTCCGCCTGGCACCAATGTTATATTCTTTCCGGCGCCAGGTAAAGACCTTATTATTCGACCATTATTTTAATAACCAATGCTTTTAGATGTTTTAGGACTTTTCCCTTCACAGTCGCACTTTCTGTATTTTCCTCCTTATTCTTAAGTTGTGATGTATTTTATATTGTTTTAATAATTGATGTTTTATATTGTATTTTTATATCTTGTGTTTTTATATTTTGTAAGCCATCCTGAGCTCTTGGCAGTAGGACAGGATATCAATGCCTGTAATAATAAATAATAAATAAAGTACAGCAGCCTCTGTTAAGGATACCATCCCGGATAATTTCCAGCATTGCCACTCAATTGTTTACTGTCCTGATAACAGCAATTGATCTTTACCATTATTCCTGCTTTATGGTACACATTGAGGACCATCTGTGTGCTTGGCCGGAGAGTGGGCCACACATCACATGTGTGATGCAGCCCTTCTTACTTTTTCTGCCTATAACTGAAGTCTGGTGGGCAGAGCAAAAGAGAACAAAAAAAGGGGGGGGGACTTGGCAAAGGAGCAGAAGGTGGTAGGGTGAGTGAGTCAATGGACAGCATGTAGTACAGGTATACATAGAACATTTTATGGTATGGGGCTTGCCTTGAACATTAGAATTGGCACTTGGCGTATCTGTGCTGCAGTCTCCATTCTTCTCCATTATGGACTATATTTCGGTATGGTGTAAATAAGACTTCCTTAAAAACTAGACCTGCTGGCTCATATATGCTAAGAGACATCAAATATTTAAGAGGCTTAACTTATAAAATCTTACCCAGCTATATATGCCACTCTGGCATATGATCTGATATCTTTAACTGTTCAAATGGTGACCCCCTTCTCATTTGAATGGAGGCTCCAAGTCATTTCTAGGATGGGAAAGTCCCTTCTTGGCATCGGCCAATTACAATGTTTGACCATGTTTTGATGGCAGGTGCCAAGCATTACTGAGGAAAATACAGAATCAATCAGTCAATCAATCAATTAATTAATAAGAGTTATACACTGCTCCTGTAGCCCTATAGCGCTGTCTAGGCAGCGTACAGTGTAAAAATAAAAACCAATCATAAAAACAAAGTATGTGTAAGAGTACAATCATTGCAACTACATAGATTATAAACTCAAAAGTAGGTACAATAGAAATAAAACCATCATAAAATTCCTAATAATATAAAATCAATTAATATTATTCAGACTTTAGCATATTGGGAAAATAGGAATGTCTTTGCCTGGCGCTGGAACGATGATAATGAGGGCACCAGGCATACTTTTCTGGGAAGTCTATTGCACAGGTGGGGTGCAACCACCAAAAAGTTCCCTCTTTTATTTGCCATCCTCCTCACCTCTTTGAGGAATGGCTCTTTGAGAAGGACCTCTGACCCAGATCTTAGTGGTTGGGTAGGTACAAACAGGAGTAGACATTCCTTCAAATATCCTAAAGACTATGGACATGGACCTGAAAGTCCAAAATGAACTACAGAATTCACCACTTTGGCAGTGATCCAGTTGAAGGATATATATATACAGTGGTACCTTGGTTCGCAAACTTAATCCATTCCAGGACTCTGATCATGACCCAAATTGGTCGTGAGCCATGTCAAATTTCCCCATAAGGTTCAATGGTAAATAAGGTTAATCCGTTCTGTAACTATTTTTTTAATCAGAAAAATTTGAAGCAAAGTCACAAAGAGCAACAAAGATCGCAGCCATCTCCCCCCCCCCCCCCGCCACCAGCCATAGTGCCAAAGACGGGGCGGGGGGAGATAGGCATGATCGCAGGTGCGCTGGGTGGGAGACGGGCACGATCGCAGGCATGCTTGAAGGGGAGAGATGGGCGTGATCACGGGCACGCTTGTGCAGAAAAGACGGGCACAATCTCGGCCATCTCCCCACCCCCCCAAGCACAACCATGATTGCACCTGTCTTTCCTGCACAAGTGCGACCATGATCGTGGCCATCTCCCCACTCCGGGGGCGGGGGGAGATGGCCGCGATTGCAGTCGCCACCCAATGCAGAGTTCACAACCTGAGTCAAAATTTTTATGAAATTTTTGTTTGCGACCCAATTTGTTCATGAACTGAGGCATTCGTGAGCCAAGGTGCCACTGTACTAGAGATTTTCATGTTTACTTCTCTTACCTAAAACCTTAAGGCATATTTTAAACATGGAAGAGCTTAAACCCCAGTTTGAAGATTTGGTGTATGAACTGCTGAACTCTCTGAATGCCCCCAGGAAAGCACCTGTGTCATGTACCTGTAAATCATCCGCCAGGTCCTAATTATGACAAGGGATGTGTATTATTCATTGAGGGATTAGTATAAAGAACTAGGAGAACCTCTCCATTTGAAGGATGGAAGGAAGGAGCCTTTTTGTCCTTTTAGTGCGTGCCAAGTGGCAATGAGGGAAACACTATTTTCTGGAACCAAAGACATCATTTTGAATCTAAAATTTGCCAATTGGCTAAATATAGTTGAAATCTCTGCAAAGAAAATATAGATGTAACAGTGCTTGTTATGCATGTTTGGTGATGCTCTTGCTGTTAGTGTCTTGGAAGATGCAGTATGTGGAAAACATGCCGCTACCTTGTTTGGGTAACAACCCACATTATCTCCATGATAGAACCTGCAGTCTACAGTTGGTTTGCTAAGTATTAAAGTAGTACAAAACAGTTGGATGCCCTGTGCTACAAATTATGATATTCCATGTATTGTAATATTCCCACCCCACAAAAGAGCCTTTGAACTCTCTTGCTTCTGAAAACCTTTGATTAGCACTATGATTTATTGATCAGCAATCCTTCCATTTAGGGCTTAAGGTAGTTGTTTACTTCTACTTACAATTTATTTTTCAATAGGTTTGGGGAGTAATAGAACTGCTGGGAGAAATGAATTTTATTCTCCATTTAAAATTATTAAAGTATCTGCATCTAGAATAATGAACACCATCAAATTATGAGTCCTGAACTAATTCAGTTTCATTATCATATATATTCCAACTTTAATTGAAAATGTATTTCTGTGGTTTTGCTTTAAATGTATAAAAACCTAGGCAGGATTTAAGCTCCTGTAGTGCTACATCCTATTAACAACATTAATCTCCTGAGGTACATAATGTGACTGAATTAAAAGATGTCTTATATCTGTTTATTTCAAAGGAAATATTGCTTAAAATCATTTTTCACATTGAATTCAGCTAGTTATTTTGATAAGATTTCAGATATTTATAAGTTACAATATTTTAAGTATTTTCACTTTCAAATATTTGGGTAAGGTTTCAGTACTTCTGTTGGGAAATTGCTGAATTTGACACTGTCCTTTTGAGAAAAATTGCTAACTTTATATTAGAAATTTTGTACTGTGATATGTTAAAGCCATTTAATTTTTATTACTTACTTTAAACTAAGAAGTAGAAATAGAGGGAAGAAAGCTACTGTATTTGTATCTTTACTACTATCTCTTAAGTATTAGAATAACTATTAAAGTGCATTCTTTTTTGGCTTTACTTATAGTTTCATTATGGACTTTGAATGCTGTTAGATCTCATCCTATGCCAGTGGCATGTTAGTGCATAAGACAGTTTTTCCCTTGGTAAAATCTTTAGAGAAGCATTTCTGATATTTGAAAAGACAAGAGTAAATAGCCATGAGTAAATCTGCTAGCATATAGACCTACCTAACAGTTATTTTGAACCTCATGTCTTTTTGTTTGTCTTTTCATTCTTTTACTCTCATGTGCTCACACACAGAGAGAAGAATCAGATGTGCAAATATATCCCAAGTAAATTGGGCTCTCCTCACTTGATGCATAGAAGCCTCTTAACACAGAAGCTTACATGCATGTAATGCAAGGCGTGCAGCACATCTACAGCAATATTCCCCCTCCTCCGTGCTTCATACACCTGCACTTCATCTAGATTGCCATGCTCAGGTACCTGGATGGATCATTGCCAAGTTGAGGGAAGAAGGCTAGGGCATTGCTAGTCAACCGCTGCAGCCTATTTTTTTAGCCTTCTTTTGGGCTGGTTTCTGACATTGAAGAGGCAGCAGGACCTCAGAGCTGGGACTCTGCCGCTTCTCCTAGGAGGCCATAGGATTGCACCTTTAAAAAAAATTGTATGTTTGATGCTTTATAAATACTTCCAGTCAGGGCTTTTTTTGTCATACAACGCACCCTTCCGGCACCTTTTTTTGACGGATTTTTCCAGTGGAGTGATTTTGAATCGCCTGTGGGCTGCTTGTGTGTCCGCACTGATTGTGAGGGCACTGCTTGACTTGGGGCGCTGCTCGGCTTGGGATTGGTGTGTGTGGTCACGCGCTGAGTGCTTACTGCTGGCGGCGACCATTATGTGAGTTCGGCACCTTTTTTTTTTTTTTTTTTTACAAAAAAAGCACTGCTTCCAGTAAATGACAGTTGAGAAGAGTGTGTCTTCCAACAACCAAATATATTTTGGGAGTTTGTATATTACAAAAATATGCTATTGACAGAGAACTTCATAAAGACTGACTTTTCAGATGGAAGCATGAAGAAAAGACAGCTCCTTCAGATTATATATAGTTACAAGCAGACTTTGATGTCACTAATTGTATACTAAGTGTGGGTTTAAGTTGAAAATAAATAGGGGTAAGGGAAGGAAAAGAATAATAAAGTCTAGAAAGAACAACTGGAAGGGAAACAAGTTGGTAGTTGCTGTTGATAATGTGATAATGTATCAGTATTACAGAAAAGCTGTTCATGTTTTAGGCAAGTCATGGAGTTGGGGCAGGAAGATAAACTATTTAGGTCTTTTCATAACTGGGAGAGAAAGCATGTTAGATTGTCTTCATTTCTAATGTAAAAATAAGATGTGTTCCAAAAATCCATCTTCAGCTAATGATTGGGAAAATCATCTTTTATTAATTTTTCAATACAGCATTATTCATCTAGCTAAACAGTTCCTTTTTTTTAGTGTTGGAGATAATCCTTATCCTTTCAATGCCTTTGTGATAACCTTAAATCAGGTTTCAGGGACTCTTACTAGTAAATCTCTGGTCCACTCAGTCATTCTATATATTGAATTACTACTTTTACAAAGAGTTAAGTGCATTCATGAAATAAGTGTGCTTGCCCCAGGCACAAGTCACTTTGCTTCAATAAAGGGGCTTCTTGATAACCTAACTATATAGTTATTGTGAGATACAGAAACAATACATTATTTTTAAATTTGCTGCTCTTTTGCTGTTTAATATTAGATATATTCAAGGGTAGGCCATCATAATCTCATGTGATTCTTGATGCCTTTTCCTTATTCCAAAAATGTTTTTTCTTAACCCTAATTAGTGATATATGGAATTAGTTCCTGTATGCTTTTGAGGTGGGGGAGAAATTTCAATGAATTACTTAGGTGTTGCTTATCACCATATTCATAGATTTTACTCTTAGACTATGACTGTATTCACATGTGACACTAAGCCAAGATTTGTTTTAACCAGTTTGATGAGTAACCCAGTATGAGCCTTGCAGCTGAGCAAAGAAACTGTATGCAACTTGTTTCAGAAATTTCTGGTTTGTTCTTTCACTTTCTTCCAGTTCTTGGCTGATAATCCCAAACATCTTGATGGCACCAAGGAAAAGTTTGTCACTTCAAGATGGCATTCTCATTGGACTTTTTTGAAATTATTAGTGACTTGTCCACATTGATGACCTATTAGAGATAAAATGAATATTTATCCCACTGATGCCAGACCACTCCACAGATGATACACCCCATATTTCCTCCTTCCTTAATGGCCAGTACCTCTAAGCCTCCAGCAAACAAAGCATATTGGTGGTCACTGTACCAAGTTACTCTCTAAAGACATAATTCAGATAGTTCTTCAGGGCGATTTCTTTGGTCATTGAGGTGACAGGTCCCTTGCAGATTTCCACAACAACAAAGCTGGAGGAAAATTAAGCTTGTAAATAAAAGTCAGCAGTCTTTTGTAACAGTCAGGATTTCCCACCAAGAGTCAGCTTGTGTTTTCAACATTCAGACCTGAATAGATGTTAGTTAGAATAGGCAGGGGTCTCTTTAAATCTAGCTGGGCTGACTTGAGACAGAAAGCTATTTTAGTGAGGAGTCAATGGGTAAAGAAGTCTGTTGCCAACAGAATGAGGAAGGAGAGAAAGTTCTGGGAAAGTGCTAATAAGTGTTGCTTAAGCTGTGGATATGTTTTTATTTTCTGTCCACTCCTGCTCCATGGCTCTTTTACCTAGGAAGCAGTGGAGAGAGGGTGCCAGAACAAATTAGGAATAAGCTAGAATTCTGAATTTGGATACACTACTAAACCATGGTTAAAGCAAGCTGGGATTCAGAAATCACCACCAAACCATGGCTTCAGTTTGGGATTTATTACTGAAAAAATGAACCACAGTTTGTTGCTTGGAGCCAGTTTGAATGTTCAAACAAACCAGTTAGGCTAAACAAATTTGCATCACATGCAAACTTATGCTCATATATGTGCTTGAACATTATAAATGTATGATCTTTGTACAATTTCTGGTGGCCAAATCATGAGTGCCCCAAACACAGGATTTCCTATGAAGATGGATTATATTCACTCTGACTGTCCAGAAATTCCAGACTAGTACATTTGACCCATCTAAAATTGTGTTGTAACATTAAAGCTTGGAATAACCAAAGTAACTTCTTTTAAGGAATACATGGTTGATGTCTGCCCACAGAGCTGTTCATCTGTATCCAGTTAATTTTTTCCCCCCTGAATATAATTTCTTGCCTGGCCATCTTAAAAAGCTGCAGGTTCGCATGGGAGTTTTGGTCAGATGACCTTACTTGGCACTCATAATTGGATAAAAGACAATCTCTATTAGCTTTCAGCTTGGTTGGCTCTGGTTTTAGTGGCTCAACTTCAAGAGTTTGTGTCCTGGACAAATCCTATTGATTCATAACAAACTAATGATTTTCTGCTTTATTGGCTGCTGCAGGTTCTTTGATAAAAGCTTTGCAGAGGGGTGTGTGCATGTGTGTGCTTCAAATCCACCTGCCACTATGGCAGATGTGTTCTGCATCTAAAGACTCCAGTAAACTATGGATGTACCCTGCTTTGTGGCTGGCTGCCTTATGGATGTGGGGAAAAGCCAGAACATGCAGGAATACCTGGCGTGTTTCTTTGCACTTCCTAAGCAGTTGGGTCGATTATGTGTTCAGACAAAGTTGAAAGTGCTATAACAGTGCCATAATTCCTTCATTGAGCAGCTGGTTTGTGGGGAGCTCATTTCCAAGGGGGAAAGGAAGGTTGATGGTCTTCTTCAATTCACCCATCATTGCCCACACTGCCATTGTTTTAGGATCATGCTTGAGCTCCATGGGGTGTGTGGGCAGGCTGTGTTCCTGCTGATTCCAAAATGCACCAGCCTTCCAGCTTCAAGTAATAGAATGAAGGCCTGATCCTTGCCATGTAAAGAGCAATAAAACATGTTTTTCCTATCAAGGTGAGCCCCTGGCTTGCTGGAATTTATAGGGCAGCTTGAGATTTCTCCACCAGGTGAGATATTTCAAGTCAGAGATGCCTAATCCTATGGCTCTAGAAGGCTATGGACTTCCATATGTCTGCCTACATGATCCCTCATCCATGATCCCTCACCTTTGGCTATGCTAGCTGGAGCTGATAAATAGATGTAGGACAAAACCCCCAGAGGGTCATGAGTTCCCCATCCCTGCTGTAGAGGTAGCTAGTGTCCACCCCGATTCCAAGACAGCAGTGGATCTGAAAGTGCTGTTGCCATTGGAGATCCTGTAGCAATTTCATGTACAGCATGTAAATGCAACTTGGCTATGCATCTGACAGCAGCTCAGCACACTTCCAGGGAAATCTCAGTGGAGCTGGCATGGTGCACAAACCTAACCTTAGTTTTTTTCAGTGAATGGATTTTAAAATTGCTTTGCAAAAGCTTAGCAAAAAGGTGAGCTTGGTAATCTCTGAGATGGGTACTGTAGAGTTTTGTCCACAGGATTTCAGCCTTGCATAAAAAGGAGGAGGCTTGTTGAGAAAGGAGAGATTTTTCACACACTTCTCTGGGAGTATGGGAAAGCTAGCCCACTGAGGGAGTTGCAATTATGGGAAAACAAACAGATTATTTCCCATTGCATGGGAACTCTGGATACAATTGCTTACTCATTCATCTCTTTTGAACAGAACTGAGCCCTGATTTACTGACATGTGATAGAAGCGGTTTTTTCCATGGAGGTGCTGGAGTGAGTGTGTGTGTGTGTGTGTGCGCGCATGTGTGAAAAGAGAGAGAGAGATTAGGTCAAGGTCATCCAGTAAACCTCATGGCAGAACTGTTAAGTTGAATGCAGACCTTCTGTTCCAAGTCCAGTACCCTGTGCACAACACCAGATTGTCTCTAAGGATGGGGCTAGATGTCACTTGGAATTTAGGGATGCTCTCTTTGCTTAGTACTGCTTAAGTTTATATACCACTGCTGTGTGTGGTGCTATTGCATTTTTCAGTTTCCCTGTTGCTCTTTCATAACATGGACTCGCAGAGGGAAGCAAATACACAGTGTCTTACAACATGGGCTCCTGTACCTGAACATAAGGAGAAGGAGGGGGCTATTACATGCAGGGCTGCCTTTTTCAGCAGCAGCCCCGTGTGTCTACATACCAGACACAGAAGCTCAGCTGTAGGGATGACTGTTACCATTGTGCAGGACTTGTGAGTTCCCACAGACACATGACTGGGCCCTGAATGCTGGGCTAGGCTTGTACTGATGGTTTGGTAGCCATTCTACAAAAATTAGCAAATGACTGTGGGCAGGTGAAAATCAGTGTAGTCACATGACAATACCCTTCTTAGAGTACTGAGATTTAGTAGCAGATGTTCCTCAGAAACACATTCAGTTGGATGTGTTTGGGGTTTTTTCCCCTCTATAGCAGCCTTCTCCAACTTGGTGGCCTTCAGAGGCATTTGAACCATGGTTTCCAGAATTCCCATCCAGCAGGGTCATTGACTGGGAATTCTGGGTGTTGCAGTCCAAATATACCTGGAAGGCACAAGATTGAGGAAGGCTGCTCTGTAGCATAAGGTCGCTTCTCTACCAAACATATATCTATAAGTACAAGAAGGTGCATAATAATTATTTCTACCCTGCCTTAAAACAAGCCCTCAAGAGGCAATTTGCTATAACTTGTGGGGAAATAACATAATTAAAACAACATTGGGTAAAATTATAAATAGAAAACAAGCAAAAAAATCAGTAACTATCTTGGCAGTATTTTTTAAAAAGTCAGGCTGCAAAGGGGTGGGCAAGTGACATTTTCCGAAAGGGTAATTCCAGTGAGTAGAGGGTCATCTACTTAGAGGGTTATCTACTTAAGATATGAGAATAATCAAGTATAATATATTTAGTATCATATGTGGCTAGTAAACATAGACCACCATTAGAGTAGGTTTTGTGTCATCTTTGATGCCCTTTAATGTCATCCTCTCCATTTTCACCAGGATTTTCTTCCCCTTAAGGGAACATACCCATTTGCAGTTTAACAATCTGTTTGTGTGTGGAACTGTTTTCCCTGAATTCCTGTTTTGTGGTTTGTCCTCGCCACTGTTTCCTTTAAAAAAAATAATTAAAATGGCAGAATTGCTTCAGATTGTTGTTCAGCAATAAAACTGAATCAGCTAAGCATGCAGGTCTTTGCACAAAACACATTGTTCTCTCTTTCAAAAAAAAACATATCACACAAATAAAAAGCAACACATGTGCTTGTGTATACATGGAGCGGAGAGGGAGAGAGTTGTGGTGTTTTTCCGGAGTTTGTCAAGGCAATTCCAAATGTAGTTGTTATGCTTTGTACAACGGAGTACATCACTGCTGTCTTTTTCAGTTAAAACAAGCCACAAGCTTGGTTCTGCAGAAAAGATTTTTGTTGACGCAGCCTTTTCAGACCTTTCCTATTTAAAATCAATACAGTGAATCCTTCCTTTTACATTTCCAACCCCTCTGAGTGTGCATAATTTGTTGCTTCTGATATCCCTCCTTTGCCCATAAAATCTTCTTAGCAGGAAAAGGGGAAAGCTACAATATATGTTCAGCTGGGGTTTTTTATGCTGCTTTGTTAGAATGTATTGGTTAGCATGAATAGTGGTGATATATGGAGTAAAAAACTTGACTTGGGTTGTTTATAACGATCACAAGAGCTGATATATGAACACACTTTATTACTTGATTGCCACATTAATTGAGGATTTGCATGTGTGAATGGCTGTTAAAAATATATAAAGATCATTTTATAGCAGCCTTATAGCAGCCCGAACTGCAGTGCTTTTCAGTGGGGTTGGTTTATTCAGCTGCAAGTTATTGTGATGTCCTTGAGCAGCAGAACCAGCCTGTTAAGTGAATATTTTGTGATAATTTTAGTGCATTTTATCATAAACAACTCTATGTGACACCCCCTCCAGTATATATAGATGGTGCTGCTAATAAACTGCGTTTGCAGGAAATCAGTAATTATGTACTAATTCATATATGCATTAATTGATTTTTTAAAAAATGAAACAGTTTGAGTCTTTACTTATTTATTCCATAGCCACAAAAGCCTGACTGCTTTATGTTTTACAGTTGACCATTTTTTTACCCCAGAATATTGTCTGCACAATACAATAGCTGAAAAGCTGGCCATGTGCATGCCTTTATTTACACAAGTATGTGCTAATTCGGGATTATTGTTAGTGTACAGTAATGTTACTCTCAGCACAAATCAGCATCCCTATGGTGAGTTTTCCCTCACTATGTGGTATTTAGGTTAGTACAATACACTTGAGGTTTCAGCATTTGCATGATAGATTTCTCCCCTTATTATTCACCTCCTTGTCATGGAGTAAGGAAGCTCATCACTTGAAGCCACCACTCCTTCAGAATGGGTTGCACTGTACAAAATGATGGGGGCAGGGAGTCACCCCATGGAAGTTGAGCTGTGGCAAGTGTGGCATTATAGGCCAGTTCTAAGGTTGGGTGTGGATCTCTCCGTTCTGTAATGGAGAATGCAAGTTTCTTGTGAAACCTCAAGCTAATAGGTAAAGCTGTAGTCCCAGTCATGGACAGTTGCTTATTTGTTCTGAATTTTATTTAATTCCTTGATTCAATTTCTTCTATAAATGTAGTTATTGTCCTCCCCCGCTCCCCCAGTTTTGTTTTGCTTTTTTGTTTTTAGTACTGTAGTAATTTTAACAAACCTGAAATTGCAGACTCTGCTAAGCAGCTTAGCTGTTGAAGCACAGTTTGCAGTTAAATCTGGCACTGGCTGGCACAACAAGCCTTTAAACCATTATTAAGTAGTCTAAAAGTCCTGAAAAATTTCAGGGTATTAACAAAAAAGAGTTGTGTCATGCCATAGCCTTTACCCAGAACATTGAGAACTTTGCTTCTCTGTTTCCCTTCCTGAATTTTTAAGATGTGTATGAATTGCTAACACAGGCTGTATTTACTTTGATTTTACCACTAGTACCAAGGAAGTGTAGCGCAACCCACAAATAGATGTTTTGGCTGCCAAAGTCTATGTTGGTTTCCTGTCTGCATGTAGCTGCTGTGTTTGTGACTCAACGATTTCAGCTTGGCTTATTGTTAAGATTGTTAGTCATAACAAATAATGCATAGCTTGCAGTCACGATTCAGCAACAAAACAAAAACCTGGCACCATAAGTCATCCTAATAACAGTAAGCTACTCAGTATTTTGTACTTCAAATAAGCATTTTTTAAAAAATCAATATCAACCATCATAATTGGGCATAGTTAGAGCATGTCTATTCTAGGCTGCAACCTTTCACTCTTCCTGGAAACCTTGAGAAATGTAATTCAGAGGTGGTGGTAAATCTTTCCAAAAAAAAAAAAAAAATTGCCCTCACTCAACCCTAATTCCCAGGGTCCTTTGGGGAAATTTCATAACCCCATGATGGTTACACTATTATAAAACCAACTATAGTTTGTACGTTAGATAATGGCACAGTGGGTTATAAGAATGTGCTTTGTGCCTAGAGTCCCCTGGTTCAAATCTTACACCTAAAACTGGAAAAATGGGGGCGGGGGGATGCTTAGGCAGATCACTCTTCTCAGAATCCATAATTTATTCCTATACTGTCCAATATCTGAAACTGTCTGGGAGGTATGCACCAGTTCTCTAAAACAGGACCATAAAACAATAAGCAACAG
Organism: Varanus komodoensis; assembly: GCF_004798865.1. Lineage (NCBI taxonomy): Eukaryota > Metazoa > Chordata > Lepidosauria > Squamata > Varanidae > Varanus > Varanus komodoensis. The sequence continues at coordinate 8,877,336 of NW_025335409.1, forward strand.
TAAAAAAAACCAGGAGACCACATTTAAAAACAATTTAAAAGCTAAAGTTTTTAATCACAAAGTACATCTGTTAAAAACACCCTCCATCAAGCCAGTGTCCTTGTGTGTCTTCACATGCCAAAGCACAAAGGGCTGTCTTAACCTGGGTCCAAAAGGATGACAGAGTGTCTCCTGGGGCCTCAGTGGGAAGATTGTTCCACATTTGGAGGGATGCCACTTTAAAAGGCCCTTCCTCTTATTTCCACTCTCTGACCACCCCAGGCTCCCTTATGGTACTGAAGCGTATAGCACTGGCCCAGGTCAGTGTAATGACTTCAATGCTTTAAGGCCTTCGAGCGATATGGGGAACTGGTAGAATTGTTTACCCATGGTGGGTTGTAGTGTCATCTGAACCTGGATATAGGGAATTAGCAGCAGAGCCTCTTGGCAATAGTTGTGGGGGAGGGGGAGATCTTGCTGTTTCCTCCCAGATGACCACCAGTACCAGCCATCCTTAAAGTACCCAAGGGGTACATGTAGACAGGTAGCTGCAGTTTACTCCCACAAGGATTCCCCTTGGCCTTTTTTCCCTGTATTTTCCCCCCAGGAGATCATGAAAGCTGGCTCTCAGACTCACCTTTGCAATCCCCATTTGTAACAGCTGTGAACAGTCCCTTCAAAGTGGCACCTTGGATGGACTTCCTGTGGTTGCCAACTTTAAAAAACAAATGGTTCCACAAAATTTTCACAAATATTTGCAAAAAATATTTTAATTGTTTAAGTTGCACTTGTGTAGGTGGATGCAGAAAGTGGAATATCATGAAGGGAACTGCCCTGCGGCTATTCCATGTGCGTGTTTTTTTATTCCCATGCAAATGCTGATTCTGAATTGCTTTTGTTACTAGAGAGACAACATTTAATTTAATTTTCACTCCCTCTGCATTATGAAGGTTGGCTGCATTATGACGAATCCGGCTTAAAAAGCAGTCAAGAAACAATCTGTTACAAGTTTAGATCACTTGTGATCCAGAAAGCTAACTGCAGCATAACATTAAGATATGTCAGCCTCCATGTTGGCTTGATAAATGACCTGGGTTTTGCTTCTGCCTCAAGGCTCCAAAAAACCAAGACAGTTTTTCAGAACCCCTTGTAGGCCACCAAGATAAGATTCCTAAGCAGTGATATTACATGGCTATGCGCATTTTTAAAGGCGGATTGTACCCATGTTTTCCTAGTTGCAATGACACTCACCTTGATCATCATATGGGCTCAAATTACATTAGAAATCTATGGTTTATGTGACTTCTTTAGGCTCTTGCGAGGCTGTCTCTTTGTACAATTGCTCCCTCTGCTGGACCATTCTAAATATTAAACACCCCCTTTTCTCTTCTAGGACGTACAGGAAGGTATACCTTAATAGAAAAATGGAGAGATACAGAGAGGCACCTGGCACCTCATGAAAACCCGATAATTTCTTTGAACAAATGGGGACAATATGCGAGTGATGTGCAGTTAGTGTTGCGGCGTACTGGGCCCTCTCTCAGCGAGAGACCAACTTCTGACAGTGTTGCTCGGATACCAGAAAGAACTTTGTATCGTCAGAGCTTGCCCCCACTGGCCAAGCTAAGACCTCAGAATGACAAGTCAATAAAAAGGAGGGAGCCCAAAAGGAAATCTTTGACTTTCACAGGAGGAGCGAAAGGATTAATGGACATTTTCGGCAAAGGCAAAGATTCTGAATTCAAGCAGAAGGTTCTCAATTGCAAGGCAACTGTTGATGAGTTGAAGAAACTGATCCACCTTCAGACTGAGAAGCTACAGTCTATTGAGAAGCAGTTGGATTCAAATGATGCTGAAATCAAATACTGGGAGCAGAGATTCAGTTACAGCTTAGAAGATGAAATTGTCAAACTGGAGCAGAAGATCAAACGGAATGAGGTGGAAATCGAGGAGGAGGAATTTTGGGAGAATGAGCTCCAGATTGAGCAGGAAAATGAGAAGCAGCTGAAGGAACAGCTCCAAGAGATCCGACATAGGATTTTGGACTGTGAAAGCAAACTGAAGGAGTATGTGGCCCAGATTCATGGTATGGAAAGTGGCCTTGAGGCTGAGAAGTTACACCAGGAAGTGCAGGAGTCAAAAGTGAATGAAGAAGAAGTCAAAGAGAAGATTGAAAAAGTGAAGGGGGAGATTGATGTTCAGGGGCAGCAAAGTGTCCGGCTGGAAAATGGCATCAAAGCTGTTGAAAGGTCTCTGGGCCAAGCCACCAAGAGGTTGCAGGTGAGACCATTGTCATAAGTGGACAAGTTTTAATTTTTGAGAACTCAGCTGAACCAAATGCTTCCTTTAGTTGCATTTTATCCATGTTATACATGCACTAGTCCAGTCTTTTTGTCTTGTGACACCCTCAGTATGTCTGCCCTTGGAATAAAGATGAACTATACATAATGGTAGAGATGTTCTCCTGGAGCAGGCATAATGCTTGTCTCCTGTTCTCTCCATACCTCGGTAAAGAGGACCACTAAATCAGATGTCTTTCTTACAGGAATCCCTCTCCTCTTGGTATAAACTGGGGCAGTATGATGCCTGAAGGCACCATGTGCCCCTGGACAGCTTTCTTGATTCCTCCCAAGGGGCTCTGCCCTCCCTTTAAAAACGAACCAAAATGAAAAACCTAGCACATTTTTACCTGAGGATGGGGTTATTCTAAGCAAAGCTGCTGCTATCTTAATTTCCCATGCAGACCTCTGGGCTACACAGTGCAGGTTCAAAGGAATTGTTTACTGTGCTGTGACTCAGACCCTACCAGTGTCTTGCACACAGGCCTTTGAGCAGGTTATTTGTCCTTCGCAAGTGAGCATGGCTCCCTCAGTGGCATATTTTGTGGTGGTGTCCACAACAGTTTCTCCAGTTGGCAAAGGTGCCCCCAAATCCAATAAGGTTGACTACAACAGTATAGACAGAACAGTGCTGTAGTGGCAAGTGTGTGTGCATGTATGTGTGTGTGTTTTACAGTGAAGTAATTCCCTAGCAATGTGCCCTTGTGTATGCACACTCAGCAACTCTCAAAGAATTTTAAATTATATGGAAGAACAGATGGGCATGGGAGAAGTAAGCTATTGGTGGGGACATAGCCATGGCAATTATTTTCAAGGTTTGGTCCAAGGTGCATGTGGCAGGCCACAGCAGTTTGTACCTTGGCGTAATGTCCAGTGTGAGATAGACTTAACAGCTAGAATGTTTCATTTTATTCCTACCTGCACCACTAAGCTGATAGCTGTTAGGTTCATTGGGATGGGTCCAGGCATAGTTAATTAGATCTGCTGAAATTAGAGGGGCTTAAATTACTCATGACTAATGTTAAGTCCCATTTATTTCAATGAGTCTAGCCTCCTCTGAACTGATGCCCTCCAGATGTTAGGAACTTGAACTCTCACCAATCCTAGTCAGCAAGGAAAATGGTTCAGAATACTGAAACTTTTGGTTCAATGGATCTGGAAGGTACTGAGTAGGAAAGACTGGTCTGATCCAAGCATAACTGGATTTATATCTGATGTCTGCCCCATACTATTCATTCTACAGCTGCAAGTACTGTTTCTTTGTTTTCAAAATTGATCATTTTGAATAACACTGTATATTGTGGGGTGTTGCTTTGTTGTTGTTGCAGATAATCCCATTCTCTTTCATTTTTAAACTTCTCCATGTTTACTGAATTCTAAGTTATTTTCTTTGGTAAAGGCTGTTTGAAAGTTTAAGGGGCACTGTGAAGGTGCTGCATATGGGATGAGGACATGTTTGTTCAGGATGTAGAATGATAATATAACAAAGCATCACAGAGCAGTTACATGGGGGGAAATGACACATTCAGAAGACTGAACTCAGATATAGATCTTTCAGCCTTTGTTTTGCTGAACACAGCCTGTGCTTGTTCCTGTTTAAAGTGGAACTGCACCCTCTTTAAATTTTCCCCAAATACTGTGTGTGAGAGAGGTAGAGAGAATAAACTTGCTTTCCTTCTCTTTCTCAGGACAGAGAACAAGAACTAGAGCAGCTGACCAAGGAGTTGCGGCAAGTCAATCTCCAGCAATTTATCCAGCAAACAGGGACGAAGGTCACCGTGCTACCAGCAGAACCTTCTGAACTGGAGGCTTCGCACACAGAGCTTGAGAGGGGTATGCAGTAGGATATAATTCTGCTTCTTCAGACAGTCCCCCCTCACAACCCCTTCACTGCCCCAATTTCTAACAAGGAATGGGGGATGGCTTGTCCCAGCTTTCTCTGAAAACAGCTGTTTGGATTTATGCATTTTCTGCTGATGGGTTGGGTTTTCAAGCATTAGAAGGGAATATTTTAGCACAAATGAGTAATACACTGGACTCCACTACCCCTGCTGGTTTTATGTTCTCCCAAGGCACAAATAAAAGTGCTTTAACCCTTCACGAAAGGGAGGAGGAAAGCAGCAGCAGCAGGGGATGATTCACTTGGCCAGGAGGCAGCCTCATGCCTTCTGGGGTTTTTGGACTGCAGTTCCCATCAGGGATTGTCCCTGTACTAAGTCTAGGGACGATCTTGTGTGGTTCGCCCATGTGCAGGAAAAGATGCTGGTAAATATAAGTCAAGAGGCACATAGAATGGTAAGCATGCCTCACAATGCCTTTCCTGTATCTAGTAGGGTTGCCACCCTCCAGAATTGGCCCAGAGTTTCTGGGAATCAGCATTAATCTCCAGGAGATTCCTGAAAGCAATCCAGGAGGTGTTAATATTGTCCTTGCGTAAAATGCAGGAGGATGAGGAAAGGAAACCTCCAGGAATAACCTGAGAACTGCAGATACCAGCATTGTCAAAGATAACAATCCCAGTATTTAGTGAGCCTTCCCTGTCACCATTTCTTGTCCCACTTCTTAAGCATGCAGAAAGACATACATGCATACTCACACACACCCTCTGCAAGGAAAAGAGAGTCAGTGGGGAAACTGCAAGCAGCAGAGGTAGGTGGATCACAACCCCTTTTTCACAGTAGGCCCAAACTCAATTGGGCCCGAGCCTATCTTGAAACAGAATGATTTTATTCTGTACAGGCTTGCCATCCCTTCCAAGTGCCATGAATTTCTCTCATGGCTGTTTCAAATCCAACATTAATGACAGTATTGTTAGAAAAACATGATGCAGTTTTCAAGACTGCATAAAACATGTAACATAGCAGTCACCTTCTACCTGCTTAAGCCCATGTATCCAGCAACTAGGATGCAAAAACACTTCAGATGTAGTGTAGTGACTACTTCCTTTGATTACCTATATCCCCTTTCTTCAGTCATTTAAACATGCAACTCAGCCAAGAGTTCTGTAGGGCCTTTAAAAGATTAACAAATGTACAGAAGAGTTTGGCTATAGATAGGAACAAGAGGAAATGTAAACATGGTACCAAGGGTGCAGTTTTCTCATTTTGAAGAATATCTCAGTTGTATACTGTTGCTTTCTGAATCTCATGGAGGTTTGGGCCCAGAATTTGCAGTTGGTATGATGTGTTGTATACATGCACAATATATCCATCTGGCTGTGGTATTCTTCGCATTTTTTCCATGCTTCTGGGCCATGGAAACTTCATTGTTTAATGTGGAGCAGGGCTTTGGACTATTTTTGCTACCATAGCTTTTACCCCTGTGGACTTGCTACAGAACTCAGTTCTGATAATTAGAGTCACCTTTCTCCAGTTGTTCTGGATTGCATATTGCATCGACTCCATCCAGCTTAGCAAATGATGAAGGAGGTTTGGTGTTATAGTCTAAAAGTTCTGGAGGGCACCAAGTTGGGAGGCAACTTAAATTAAATGTTTCCTGGAGTATTCAGGCCAGAAAAGAAACACTTGTATCCTTACCTTCAATATTGTCTCTCACTTTTTAACAGTAAAATAGTAAAGCATGGTCAAATTCAATCCTAACTCTTGATTATGTGAAAAACATGAAAATTAAAATGGAATAGCAATCGACAGATGGTAATTCCACATACACGTCTGAATCCAGTATTGAAGGAAGGGCTTTTGGGGGGAAAAGAGCTGGGAACAGCTCCCTGGCCTGACCTTCTTCACAGCAAAATCTCCAGCAAAGCGTCCCCAGCAAATCACCATGGACTATGGCAAGAGGCCAATTATATATAAAAACATTTATTTAATATTGGCTATTTTAAAAAAAACAGCTGACCCAAGGAGCTTATAGTCCAAATGTAGACAAATTGGAAGGAAGTAGTCATAGTTTGGCACTATGTACATATTTCATCTGCATGTTATGCTAACAAATGTCCTTTCTTGTAGAAGCAACATTTCAGACGGGATCCCTGAAACGCCCCAGTTCATCAAGACAGCTTCCCAGCAATCTTCGGATCCTGCAAAATCCACTGTCCTCTGGTTTTAATCCAGAGGGCATTTATGTATAACTATATACCTCTTCCTGAGAGGACTATGAAGGTACCATGGACCATATACACTTCCCTCCTGTTGCTCCTGTTCTCCCAGTGATGTGTGGAGAGGGGGGAAAAACTTGCTTTCAGAAACCAGCAAGCTTTAGTGTCTGGTTTTTTTATACATCAGATCTACAACAAAATTGGAATCCTGCCTCATGCACTGATGCTGATGAGGAAGAACTAAAGGAACCATGGAGGCACTCATCAGAAGTGTTGCAATTGCTGCCAAATAGCTATGGTGCAAATAGCTTCTCTGAAGCATTTGGAGAGAAGCATTATTCCTCAGCAGGCATAAATAGCTGATCAGAATGCAAGAAACTGTGCAACTGAGTTAGGTGTTAATTTATTCCATTCAGTCAGTGGATGAGTGAATGCTGACTTCTTGCCTAAGAGCTGGGTTACATATTAAGACCAACCCAAGGCTGCTCCTTAAAACAGCACTCCATGTTAAGTTTTTCCTCTCTACTGTCCACATGTAGAATCGCTTCTGCTGTACTCTGATGGCACCATGTTGCGCATTTCCCACCTCCCTCTGCACTTCATTGTGCACTTGCCTTACCTTAGCAGCAGCAGCCAGTGCAACTGGATGTCGAAACTGGGAGACATCATTCTAAACATTAGAGGGGAGAACTCAATGCGTGGATGCAGTTTTCAGCAGCAGCATCACGTTGGGCATAATTTGTAATTTCGTCTTAAGTCGTATTTGCAGTCTGAAGGGAGATGTATGCATAGATGAGTGTGTGTTCATGTGAGAGAGAATTTGCACGTGCATGCATGTGTGTGAGCACAGAAACAAATTAGTGGTTCATCATTACAGTTATCCGCAATGTAAAGTGATACTGAAGGTGAAAGGTGCAGAGTCTTTTAGAAAATTCTCTGATTTTCTTGTTCTGTTGCAAGTTTTGTTGTGTTAAAGCCATTGCTGGATTTTTGCGGTCAGTGGTGCGTCTACTTAAAGGTCCACAGGACTTCATCCTTACTTGGTAAGGATGTGTTTAGTATTTGATTGAAAATCTTGTAGCTAGACAGTATTTTATTATATGAAATTTATATTTGAGATATTTTGCCACAATAAATATGCTTATCAAGGAACAAAATAGTATAAAATATCTTCAGTCAAATGTCTTGCCAAAGGAGTTCGACACTGTTTTTTTTTTTGTTTGTTTGTTTGTTTTGTCTAGCTTTTTTTTTTTTTTTTTTTTTTTTGGGTAACCACTGTGGTGTTCTTGTATTATAGCCAGCTTTTCCAGTAGACAAAGTAATTCCATTTTGGGCCACTCATGACTCACAGAGTCAAACAACCTGCTAGCCATGTATGGTGGCCTGCTAAGTTCTTGGCAAACCTACCGGTTTTGCTGCACCAGAGAAGCAGCAAAATCAGAGACTTACTAAATGATCTATGACATGTACAGCTGGTGGAGGATATTCAGCTTTGTGGGGTGGGATGAGAAAGCTTGGAGGTCTAATGGAATGACTTGCTTACAGAAACACGGTATCCCATTTTTTAAAAAATTCTGTAAATGTTTGCAAGATGATTTCTGATCAGTTTGTTACAATACAAAAGGTTCTAAAGAAATTGTCCCTTAAAAAGAGTACTCATTCATTTATAAAATACCTTGTCACCAAGTACTACCCAAAATAATAGAGTGTAGGTCTAGAGAAGATTGCATGCCCAAGAGAAATAGGAGTAAGCACGTAAATCATTGTCCATGGCAAGTTTTGTTTTGGTAACTGGATCTCTACCTACTCAACTTGCTTCGAAACAGAACTTCAAGATCACAATGATTTCTGTGTATTTCATGTATTTCAAGCTACATGCCAGAATCAATCTGTTGCATTTTAATTCAGTCTGCATGAACATATGGAGGGCTCTTCGATTCACTGGGGGAATATATGGGCATTTGGTGGCAGAATTTTAGAGTTTGGTTTTGCAAAAAATTTAGCGTTCAATTTCTGAACATACAAATGACAACTTTAAGACAAAGGTCAGCTGTACTACCCACAGTATATTGTTTAATTGCTGACAGTGGAATCCATTTATGCTGCCGTTACCAAAGGACTGGGTAGCTTTACCGTAAAGCAGTGTACGGCTTTGTCCCCACTCAGAAACATTACACAAGCAAACACACTGCATGAAGGAAGATGGATGAACATCCTGAATCATTCTGTCAAGCAAGGGACTCTTGCCTCCGATTTGGCCTCAATTTATTCCTTTCAACCCTGTGGCTGGTTCCTTAGTCCAATAACAGGGGGAAATGGAGTTATGGAGCAGAATGAAAGATCCCTCTTGCTGACTAATGTTAACCTTGCAGTTTCTAGTTATCAGTGTAATGAAATTGAAATGGGATTCTCGTATATGGTTCAGTGCTTCAATCCAATTTGTTTCAGTTGTGCTTAAGCAGACTGGTTTTTATGAAGTATGCCCACAGGTAAGATTCAGCACATCCTTGTCAGGTCTTCTGCTCAAAGCAGGTGTTTTGCAGGGTCACATTATTAGATCAGGGAGTTTCCAGAAGTCAGTATACAGTATGTAAGCACCTCTTCATTCACAAAGCAGAATATGGAAGAGGCATCTCTCTTTATTCTTCTAAAAAGTAAAGTAGAATATGCAGAACTCCTAACTAGATTGATTTGTAGACCAATCAAAATTGAAAGTGAACTCCCTTTATGAAGTGTCTTCCTCATGTATAGCTATAAAGATGCAGTTCATGTCAAAAGAATCTGCAGAATAAGTGGATGTATTTTTAATGTTCAGTGTTAGCTCTAGAAATGTTAAATTTCAAATAGCCTCTAAAAATATAAAAGATATTTTCAAAAATAATCTATTAAAGAAAGAAAGTGGCTATTTTTCTTCTTCCCTGTGCTCAAATGCAATTATAGTCTGTGTTAATTTTTCCTGCAGTTTTCTCAGTGAAGTGTCCTTTTGCTGTGTTGGACTACAACTCTCATCAGTGACAGTAGCTGGCTGTGGTTGATGGGCCTTGTAGTCTGATACATCTAGAAGGTACCTAGTTTTGAAAAGCTGTGATGCAGTTTTGCCCATCAGAGCAGCTAATTCTGTGTCATTTGCATTAGGAATGCCCAAAACATTAACTTGTGGGGATGAAAAAATAGGCATGGAACATACACCACGAGGGGCATGCGGTAGCCAGATTGCTTGAGCACTTGCACCTTTCTTGCCAAGTCCAATAAAAGAGCACACTTTATTTTTGTATGTTTGAAGTCCACATGTGCATCCGCTATAGTGTGCATCATGTAACATAGCAATGGCAATACTCGTGATGGAGTCCTCCTTTGAAAAGGAAAGGAGAACCAAGGCCTTAACTTGTGTGTATGAAGCTTAATGTTCTTCTACATGCAAACCTGGAAAGTGTCCACCAGCGAGACCCATTGCCATAGCTGGTACTCTTCTTTTGCCAATAGGTTGGCAATGGAGGGGCCAGAGAAACATCCCTCAGGAGCCTGGATTCGGCCTAGTGCCTGTCTTCAAACCTTTACCTTTAAAACTGGCATTTGAAAGCTTAGTTTACATTGTCTGGGGGAAGTGAAAGAAAGGAATGGTTGGGTACTGCACTTCCTTTTGTACTAAAAGCACTAAGAGGAAGAAGTGGGCTGTGAGGAGGTGGGGACCTGAATGGCAAGCATTCATTCATACTCAACCCCATTTTCTAGGTTATCTGTACATGTGAATCAGGCCTCTGTGTTCCTAGGATAAGTGGGATTTCTAGGTAAGCAGCTGGGTAATGGTGGACAAATCCAAAAGCCAGCCATGACTCATCTTATCCTGCCTCAGGCAGCCTCAAAAGAGTGGTGTAACATTCTGGAGTGCTCTTGGCCACTGCTGTACAGAACTGCACCTCCCTCCCCTCAAACACGCCACGGAATCCTCTTCTGGATTCTGTGCATCAGGGTTCGGCAGCAGATGCGCAGAGTTTCCTCAGCACATTAGTCAATGTAGAAAGGGCTCCCTTGAGGGCAGAAATGTTCAAACTCAACTTCTGTAGGTTTTGCAGCACGTAGTTTTTGAGCAGCAATGGTTAGTTATTACGCCCTTTACTGTTTTTGCCTGGAAAAACAGGGTCAACATCAAAACAAGAGTTTATTGCGGGAGGCTTAATGTAGTCAGTCCGTTCTAGCCCCATTCACCACACTTTATTTGGTATGAAGTGAATTATGTACGTACAGTCAAATGCTTCCAGTGGTTAGGGACATCATTTAGCATGTGAAATAATTCTTCTAAATTGCAATATCCAGAACCTGTTGGCAGATTCACATGACCCGAGTGTTTGTCAGCTTGTTTAAAAGCATGCCCCCATATAGACATTTCCTTTGTGAATACTAAGAATAATTGGGTTTTCAGAGAAGGAAAGGGAATGTTGATTTTCTTTTAAAGCCATTGCCCAAATCTTCCTTCCTCAGCCTGGTACCCTCTGGGTGAGTTGGACTGCAACTCCGACCAGGTTGGGGAGAGCTGGCCTGCCTTCTCTAAGCTACCTACTTAGAAGGCGTGAAGCACTGTATAGACTGCAGTGAAACAGCAGGAAAAATACACGAAGTTGGTCCAAACATGTTTGTTACAGAGTAAGGAACAGAAAGTTCTTAAGTCCTCCTCCACTGTGCATATAAACTTGAAGGAAAATGGGATATAGACAGATAGGTGCCAGTGAAATTGCTAGCCATGCTAGCAAAAATAGCCAAGAGTGTTGTAGCACCTTACAGGCATTTTTTTATTTTTTTGGGATAAGCATTTGTGGACTTCAGCCCACTTCGTCCAATGCATGGAGTGTTACCGAGTGTTTCAAGTATAGATACAATATGTATGCATTGGTGAGGTGGGGAGAATTGCTAGCAAGTGAGGCCAAACGGAACTTATATGCAGATGATACTGACAGTGACAATCATGTTATTAGCCATGGCCATTCACCATAGAGTTGCTGCTGATAACACAAGACAGCCTGATATTAGGTAAGCCAATTAGCACATGTAAAAATCTTTTACCCCAGTTCAGACCTCTGACAGGAGTTAACAGTGTTGATGACTTCCAGTTATGTTCCCTTGCTCTACAGCTGCTGTGGTGAGCTCAGTGATAAAGTGTTGTGGCACGCTGAATCCTATTCTCCCATCTGATTTTAAGTATTAACATTTCTGAGGTCAGCTTTGTGCTATACAGAATGCAGAAGAACAGTGGTGAGCAAAGATGGCATGCCTCACATTGAAAGATGGGCAAGTAAATGAGCCCTTCATGTTGTGAGTGACATGTTTAGGTCTCATTCACAGAACATTTATGCTGCCGCAGCAGACATCCGGGTTCGTTGTAGAGGCTGGTCTCTGTGTTAGTATCCTTGTGATATGCCCTCATACAACTCTGTAGCTGTCTTAGGTTGCTGGTCTTGGTGGAGCTCCAAGACTCTTGTTTTTGCTGTGACAGATGAACATGGCTACCCTCTGGAAATAGTCCTGCTAGTGTAGTGCTTCCATCCCTTTTTCCTCAGATGGATTTTGCAAGTACTTGCATGCCACTGCTGAGTTCTCATTAAAGGTAACAGAAGTGGTGAAATTGGGGGTGTAAGCTGTGTGTTAACCAGCATGGAGTGAAAGTGAAAGCTGCTTTTAGCCCATTTTATGTCTTTGAAGCAGGGTGTGCAGTTTGTGGCCCTTGATGTTGCTGGATGGCAGTTCTCCTCAGTCCTAGACATCATATTCTATGGTGAGGGATGATACAAGTTTGTAGTCCAACCACTTCTAGTGAGTTGTGTGTTCTCCAGCTTTAAGGTGATGGTGTAACTGGTGAAAGCACCCATATGTCTGACAAGATAGCCAAATGTATTGTTAGAGAGAGTAATAGAGCTTTCCCCAGTGACCACACTTGCTGGGGTTGATGGAAGCTGTAGTCCCAACACATCAGGAAGGCAGCAGGTTGGAAAAGACTGGGAATGTAGTTGGAGACCTGAAGGGAAGTCCAGTGAGGCAAGGAAATGCTCACTGTTCTTAAGTCTGTGCATCCAGGTAGCGTGATACCTTGCCTTTTGTATTTGCATTCATTTTAAGAACTGCAGTGTCTTTCAAAAGGACATTGGTGATTTATATAATTAGTATGAGAAGGTTTGGTAAAATTGTTTGCATTGCGCAGGCACAATATTGCACATTTATGGGGAAGTGGAGAGAATAACTTTCTAATTTTTTCCCAAACTCTAAAAGTTACACAAATTCCTAGTGTGCTTTACCTTATGTGAATTGGGCCTTAATTATCCATGTAAATAACAAAACTGTATTCTGATTTATTTTCCATTATTGAATAGTACTGTGCTGTATTTTTTAAAAAAAAGTCTTGAAAGTGTTAATTTTATATTATAGCTCTTTTTTTAGACCATTGATTCATGTACATTTATTCTATTTGTTACAGTATTTTAATGTTTTGGATGAAGGCCATCAGCTATATGGAGATGACAAAACAAACCATTCTGTCAATTTATTTATTCAGTATTTTTGCTGCTTTACTTTTTTGAAATAAAATTTTCATTGCCAGTACAGTGACTAATTGAAAACTGTGCCTCTGTTTCAATTGGGTGTAATATTGTACAGATAACAGAATTAAGGTAGGTTGCTAACTGGTATTTAAATGAGAGAACAAGCACTAATATAGCTTTGCATTTAATAGGTATGCAAAATAGTTGCATGATTTTGCTTTGAATTCCAGTTCAAAATAAAGCGACTCCTTCAGCTAAATACTTAAAATCCTGCTTAAGCTGAGTGGTCTGTATATTGTTAAAGTTGCACCAAACCAGTAGTCACAATAAAACCACATGGCTATGAGGCATGTGATGGGTACCATTTTCTTCATCTGTGGCAGATCCCTGCTTGTGGTGAAGACTCATGTGTAGTTGAACATGCTTGGGCTTTGTTGTTGGAGATGAACCTTATTTATTTTTTATTTTATTTATCTAGCACACTTATATGCCGCCCCATTCTCCGGAGCCTCAGGGCGGCTTACAAACATAAATAAATACATAACATTAATACCATTATATAAAGTCAGAGACATCCTGGCCAAAATTGTTAAAATCAATAAATAAAATCAATTAAAATGACATTTAAATAAAAAGGTCTTGGCCTGGCTCCGAAAAGCAAATAATGATGGCACCAGGCAGACCTCTCTGGGGAGCGCATTCCATAGGTTGGGCGCCACCTCATAGAAAGCCCTTCTCCGGGTACTCACCCTCCTAATGTCCTTCACAGAGGGCTCCTGGAGAAGGGCCTCTGCCGCCGATCTCAAGGGGTGGGAGGGCACATATGGACGTAAGCACTCCTTAAGGTAACCAGGTCCCAAAGCCGTTAAGGGCTTTATAGGTGATAACGAACACCTTGAATTGGGCCTGGACTTCAATGGGGGCCAGTGAAGCTGACGGAGGACAAGAGTCATGCGAGCGCAATGCCCCGTCCCCGTCAGCAACCTCGCTGCTCTGTTTTGCACCATCTGAAGTATCTGGACCGCCTTCAAGGGCAGCCCCACGTAGAGTGCATTACAGAAGTCTAGTTGGGAAGTCACCAATGCGTGTGTCACTGTTGCCAGGCAGTTGTTCTCCAGCTGATGAATCAGCCGAAGCTGAAAGAAAGCGCTCCTCGCACCACTGTTACTTGATCTTCCAGCGAAAGTTCGGGATCGAGGAGCACTCCCAAGCTGCGGACCTTGTCCTTAAGAGGGAGTGCAACCCCATTCAGGACAAGGTCAAGGTCCCCTTCCCCGAAGCCCGACCCACCTACCAACAGGACTTCCGTCTTGTCTGGATTGAGCTTCAGTTTATTGGCCCTCATCCAGCTCATGACCTCGGCCAGGCACGGGTTCAGCACAGTCACTGCCTCACCTGGATTAGTTGAGAACGAGAGGTAGAGCTGGGTATCATCAGCATACTGATGACTCCGCAGCCGACACCACCTCATGACCTCTCCCAGCCGTTTCATGTAGATGTTAAATAGCATGGGGGACAAAATGGATCCCTGCGGAACTCCATGGCACAGCTGCCATGGCGCAGAGCCATAGTCCCCCAGCACCACCTTCTGGAATCGGCCATTGAGATAGGAGCGGAACCACTGCAAAGCAGTGCCTCCAACCCCCAGTCCCGCTAGCCTATCCAGAAGGATACCATGGTCGATGGTATCAAAAGCCGCTGAGAGGTCCAGAAGAACCAACAGGGACACAGTCCCCCTGTCCTTCTCCCTGCACAGGTCATCGTACAGGGCAACCAAGGCAGATTCAGTACCATACCTGGGTCTGAAGCCGGACTGAAATGGGTCCAGATAATCAGTTTCATCCAAGAGTGCTTGGAGTTGTCCCACCACCACCCGCTCCAACACCTTGCCCAAATATGGGATGTTGGCCACCGGTCTATAATTGGTGGCCATTTCTGGATCCAGGGAAGTTAATCAAAGGAGATAGAAAACAACTATTGTTCTTTGCAGGGCATATAGAGTGTTTAAAGGTGCAAAAAGAAAACTTTGTGCTAGGTGGTCAGCTAATGCCCCCATCTGAGAGAGAACATCACTAATAGGAACTAGGTGTCCTGGAGTGGGAAGAGAAAGGATAGATGCACATGAGAACCAGGTGGTTAGGAGAATACAAAATTAGAATTAAAGTTCCTGTGACAGCAAACTGGCAGCCTCCACAGGCACTTAAAACCTTTCAAATGAGTATGCTGTGCTTTGTGGTTGTTGTAATTGCCTTTGGAAGGGAAGGGAAACCATTTTCTCACCAAAAGTATAATCTGCCCTATACCCAAGTCTGTGATAATAAGTGGAAGAGACCACCTGGCTACTTCTACAGTTAATTTTTAGCAACGTGTGTGTGCATAATATAGCAACCATCCATACTAGCTCCATCATTTCCATTACTACAAGATTTTGTTTCCTCTGAATCTGCACAATGCAACAGCTATCCCACGAGTGCCCAATATTTTGGGGTCAATGGGGATATTTGGAATCTTGGGAATGTGTCATGTGTGCTCTCACAAGATGACTGCCGGAGTGTGTAGGGCTAGTCAGAAAATGCACATACTATGTTCATGTAATTTTCACTCTCTATTCTGGTTTGTTTTGTACCGGGCTTGTGCCCTGTTTATCTCTTGCACTGTTTCTCTATGAGTGTTTCCACTGTGGATAAGTGATACACTCTTGTTCAACATAAACTGGCAATGGACTAGACCTGGTTTTCATTCCCTGCATTCCTGTCCTTTGCCTTCCACAACATTTACCAATCTTTCTGCCATTTTATGAGCAACTGAGTTTCCTCTGAATATTTGTTTCTCAGGTAATATGTTTTTGATCCTTCCCCCCCAGGGCTGTTCAAGAGTGCACTGAGGCAGCACACTTCCCCACCTCCTTTTCTTATCAGCTTCACAGCTGCAGAGCTGTGTAGTTATAAAGAGCATCTATGTACAGTTGTGCATATCCAAACATCTAGCACAAACAATCACCTTTTGGTGGCAGTCCAAGGAACCCATGCCCCCCCCCCCCCCCGCAAAGTGTGACTCTTTCCAAACAGTGTTGGTTTTGGTTGTTTAAATCCTGGGAATCCATTTCTATGGTTTTCCCAGAAGTATCTTTATTGCTTATCATCAGACAGTGGCACATATTGTAAGATGCAGAGGTCTTTTTTTTTCTTTTCTCTCTTCAAATTTATATCAGAATCGTAATGCTCTACTCAGCTTTAAAAAGGGTTTTACCAAAAACAAGACAGTGCTGACGTGTTCAGAGTAAAAGAGTTCAAAACCTGAGCACTGGCTGTTAGATATGCTGTTTGGAAACTGCACTCAAAGGCAAAAAAAATAAGTAGTTCTTATGGGGTAAACTATTTGGCATGTTCTCCATTAATTTTAGTTCCTGTAAAAATATAATTACCTTGATCTTTCAATTTTGTAGAAAGGGGAGGGGAAAGGACCATGGTCTAGGGTTCACTAGTGCTCTGATATTACTCTCCCCCTCCCTAAACACACACAAACACAGTACTTGATAAAAAAAGAGATCTTGAAATCTGATGTTTCTTGATGAAAACCGCCACATATCTTGCTGAGCAGTAGAATGGCATGGCTCAGCTTTTGCAAGCTTGAAATGCAATGTAGTTTACACAAGAGGGCAGTAATATCCTTCCATATTTGGGAGACAGCTGTAATACATGCATACAATCCCCTCTTAGCAAATTAGAAGTTAACATTTACTTTAGAAGATGGTTGAGGCAATGAAGTTCCTCTTGTGCTTCTCCTGACAATGTACAGTCACCAATTATTTTTACATATTACATTTATTCCTCACCTTTACCCTGAGAAGCTCATGCTGGGGCACCTTCCCCTTTCCCCTTGTTACAGCCCTGGGAGGTAAATTAGGCTACGAGGTGGTGAGTGGCCCAAGGTCATTTGGCAAGTGTGTGGCTGATTGAGGATTTGAACCTAGGTCTCTCTGGTCTTACTCTTGAATCAACCGGTCTCAATGGGTTTAGAAGCACTCAACTGCACAGAATTTCAGCCACCATCCAAGTGTGCCTGCCTTTTGAATGCACTGCATAGGTAGGGCCTGACAAGTGATGGGGCAAAGTTGTGAGGGGCAACAGTAGAAGTGAGGAACCTGTACTTTGCAGCATGTTATGGCCAATGGGAAATTGGGAGTCCAACAATACCTGGGAGGGCAAGGATGGGCAACTTGTAGACCAAAACATCTGGAGGGCAACATCACTCTCTAGCTCTAGCCAGGGATCATAGAAATCTACTGTAGGCCTCAACACCTGGGTGGGAATGCAAACTGCCCTTCCCTGGGATAGGGCCATAAGCTTTAATAGGCTGCTCTTCAGCCGTGGAGACCATGCTGTTGTTTAGCTTTCTTTTAATACAAGCACCCAAGAAACAATCCAGTGTGCTTTGTATAGAGCAGGAGTGGGGATATTCCACAATCTGGGGGTGGGAAGGGGGTCTCTTCTCCAGACCTGAAGGGAATCTCTGAGCACAACGATATAGTAAGGCTGTAGATACAGACATGGGTGGTACACCAACACAGAGATCTACCCCCATTCAAGGAGATTGCTATCAAAGGCAGGAAAACAATTCCACTCTTTCTTTGAGAGAGAGTAAAACCTGTGGTGAGGAATATCCAGGGATGTAGGAGCTTGAGGGTTAACAGAACCAGTCAAACCTCTTTTTCTCTTGATGAGGCCCAGGTAGAGTGAGTGGAAAATTGGATGATTTACTTCTGGGTCTTACCAATGGGAGGAGATGAGCTCCATCCCAAGGACAAGGGGCCAGCCTTTATTAACTTAACCTTTCTGTGCTTCATTGCTTGCAGCTAGGAGGGAGGCTGGAGTGGGGCCGGGGAGGAAGATGGCAGGCAATCCTAGGATTAGTTGCTGGATATCATCCTGTTCCTAGGAAAGGGGGATGCTAAAATCAAGGCTCCAGAGATGGTCTTTTTCCTCCTTCCATACAGGAAAGGGGCAAAATGTGTTTTCCTGACCAGGTTTTTGGACCTTTGCTCTTGGAGGTAATATAGTTAGTGTTAGTTTTGTTATTTTCTGTCAAGGTGATCTGAAGAGTCTGCCTACTCTTGGGAACTGGAATTGTACTTTGCTCTTGTGTTTCCTCATTTTGTTCTTACTATACTTTTTAAAATAGTTGTCCTCCATTTCCTGTCCTTTGAAATAAATTCTCTTTACTGTGTTGGCTTGGCTGCTTCATGTGAATTTAGTGCTGGATCCAGGGCCCAGACTGAGGAACAAACCCCTTGAAGGTGAGTGGAGATCGAGTTCCTCGTAGGCTGTCTGCAGTCTTTTGCAGCCCTTCTTTAAACCTGTATTCCCTAAAAACTGAATAATGGGGATCTAACCTGAGGAGGAAGGCCACGGTATAGTGCCAGCTGTTTTACTTCCTCAGAGGTGATACAGTTTCAAGTCCTGTAGACTTCTCAGTGAAGGAGGCACTTCTACACCTGGATTGTATGGATCTATACGGCCAATGGGGATGGAGGCCAGGTCATCCCACTGAATTCCAAAGTCCTGGATGAGAGAAAATGAATTAGGAATGCATCTCTTCTTGAAAAGCAGTGCTTAGCGAGCCTGAGATTACTGATAATGGGGGTTGTGCTGCTAAACACAGGCCAGATTGAATGGTACAGAGTCTTCTGTCATTCAAAGAAGTCACCTCCTACTGAGTTAGCCCCTTGGTCCACCTGGCCCAATAGAGTTGGCACTGGCTGGTAGCAGCTCTCCAGGGTTCTTTCATGGCCCTATCTAGAGATGCTGGGGGTTGAATCTTGGACATTCTACCTGCAAAAAATGTGCATATCACTGTGTCATAATTCTGCAGAAGGCAGCATGTTACAGGCAGAAGCAGCACAGAAATTCTAAGGCACAAATGCCCCAGCAGATCTTTTGCTATAGGGAAATTCAGCTTGGTGGCTTTGTGTATTTATGCAGTGTGTGTTTTGTATTTTCGGTTGGCATCGTCCTGACTCCTTGGCTGAAGAATCGGTCTTGTTCTGAGAAAGGCAGCAAGGACTCCAAGGTTGCCATGACTGGAACGCCTCTGAATGGCAGTAAAGGAGGATGGCACCTAATTGTTTCGGCGTCTCCTCTGCTGATGGAATAACAGGTGTTGTTCTCATAGAACTGTTCGTGCATGCAAATACCTACTTGACTCCACCCAAAAGAGTACATTTAAATTGGTCAATCCAGAGGCCTGTCAGGAAACATGACCCAATTCTGAAGTATTTCCACCGCAAGATAGAACATCTGGTTAAAGTACCACATTGGCACCCTACAAAATGCCTTTTGTTATAGAATCCTCCATCTTTCTCCCACATGCTTAGTATTTGTAATACCCACTCAGGTAGCTTTAATGCAGTCAAGTAGCGAGGAGTCTCCTTAAGGTCTCCTTTCATTTCCACAGTCAAAGTATGGGTCTCTGTGTTCTACTCCAAAACCACTGACCCCTTTCTAATGTTTGTTTTGCAGTCAATAACTCTATTGAGTTTGGGCACCTGTTTTTCCTCTTTTGGACTCAGCATGGATAGACCTAATGTCACACAGCTCCAGAATTAGCCTGAGTTCATTGACTCTCAGGTCCATTTTTCATGACTCATTCGTAGCACTCTCCCTGCTCTGCTTTGCTGCCTATCCTAAGATTCCAAGGTCCTAGCCTTCTCCTTCTGAAACACCTTGTTGCTGTATTTGCTCAGACTGAACCACATTGTTTTATATATCCAGGCAGAGCATCACTTTTGGTGACGCACCTTTCCAGCCCAGTTCCATGCAGGAATCATTGCAAGACTTGATGTGTTTGGGTGCCTTGTTGGGGGCTACAACATCCAAACCACTTGTTGTCTCCACATTTGTTATTTTCCTGAGAATAGTTAGGGCCTAAGGAGCACCCTTGCTCTGAGGCTTTCCATCCTAAATCCAATTAGAAATGATTTTGCTTCCGGGGCTTGTAATAATGGCTTAGCCTGCATATGGTCTCTCCATCATCACTGCAAGTATCAAGAGTCCAGCAGAGCTAACTGGATATAGTGTCCCTTCCTGGATGCTGTAGTACTCAAGGGTGCTTAAGAGGCTTAGAGTGATTACCTCATTTCTAATTCATAACCAAAAGCTTGGAATTCAGAGAGTAACTTGTGTCAGCTGGATGTCCCAGTGCCTGTGGCCAGCAAGGAAGTGAGGAACGTACTGTGAATCATAGTAATGATTGCCACTAAGTCCTTCTGTTATCCCATTAATTCCCAAGTATTTTATTTCTGGTCCACCTGTGGCTCAACAGTTGTTATCTGCACCTGAATGCCCCACTGGAAACTCTGCCCTGCCATTTCTGTAGCCCCCTTCCCACTCCTTACTGGGGCAGATGCTAATTTCTCTGTCTGTTTTCTAGCTTAGCATTTGGATTATTACAAGTAGAGTGGTCCATGTGGTAGTCTAAGGGCTAGATATGTATGCTAACAAAACATTTTTTTGTACGTTACAAAATAAAACTTGCAATATCTCCTCTGAATCTCCCCCTCTTGAGCTAACTTTCCCCACTTAAAGCAGTCTTTTCTCCCCTTTGTTGAAGCACCATGCCATGTGCATGCCACATTTTTCAAAAGTTTCTTCATTCCCAAGTTCCTCATGTGTGTGCATGTGTGAGTTTTTGCATGAGTCAATAAGGACTCATGTTGCACTTTTCTTTCTGAAATTATTATTATTCTCAAAGAAAGAAGGCTGGGTTTTCTGCCTCCTCAACAAAACAAGCAGCTGGCAAGAAGGAAGCTACAACTTCTGCTTGCTGGGGTGCAATTCTAATGGACTGGCATAATTTCTTTGGAAAGGAAGAGTTTTTCTTCTGCCTTGTTACCCTTGTCTTTCTAAAATTGCACCAAAACCTGGGAAATTCGTTCCTTGTAATTTTTCAGCCTTGCAAATGATACTTTTGCGATGGAAGCACTCTAGCCTGAAACTTTCAATGCTCCACGAGATCTTCACTGGCCAGAGTCTTGTACATGTTTACTCAGAAGGGAGTCTTGCTATGCCCCATAGGACTTACCTCCTAGGCAGGGTGCCTGGATTGCAGCCTTAACTTGTCAATGGCAGAGGTGGCTATTGTGCAGCTGTCCAGATATTAGACGTCAAATCTCATCACGCCCAGCCAGCATGGCCAATGATCAGGGATGTTGAGAATTGTAGTTCAACCTTCAGAGGCCCACACCTTCCTTAAAACTATCCTATAGCTCACAGAAAACTCCCATTAGGACTGGGGTAAGTATGGATTAGATTTCCAGATGTTTTAGGCTAACTCCCAAAAACCGCTGCCTGCATGGCCAATACTCAGGAATCCTGGACACTGAAGTCCAAAACATCTGGCGATCTACCCTATTCCCAATCCTGCTTTAGGGAATACAGTAAATCCCAGAGGTCTTGCAGATGCATCTGGAGGTTAGGAATGAGGATAAGAGTTTTATTCTGTTGCTCTCTTCTAGTACTTGGATCCTCAGTCTTAAGTATGCAAACATAAAAAGGAAGAAATACAGACCAAGGAAGGATGTAGCATTCATCTTCCCAATCATGCTGCCTTGAGCTATGTGAATCCCCATCTAATAATCATACAAATAGTGATGAGCAGGGTCAGTGGATTAGATAAGGTGTAATTAATTTAAAGATGCTTAACAATGAATCTTAATTTTGGCCCATGAATTTGAAAAATGTGCAGAGCTTCTACCGTGCCAAATGGAAATCAGGTGGTGGATTATTCTAAGTAAAATTGAAAAGATTTTGTCAAACTTTCTGAAATTTAAATGAGGCACAAAAAATGTTGGTTTTATATATTCAAGAAAATTCAGGAAGATTGGCAAACAGTTGAGGGTGAAAAAGCAAGGGAGTAGGGGAATACTCACTCTAAAGTGTTTTTGGAAAAGTCCCTGGAGGTTTTCTAAACCTAAACCATCACTGGATTCCTTTTCTTCTTATTTTGTTGTTAGTAGTTACTTTTAAAAAAATGCAACAAACTTTAGTGTGGAGTAAAAGTTTCTGGGACCCCATAGTGATGTGTGGCCCTCATGAGCCTCTTTTTCTCCTTCCAGCCTCACAGCTGATTAGATAAATTGAAAGAGGGGAATAATGGCTGAGTTGATGAAAATCAGCAGCTACAATGTGGTGACCTCGTAGGAGCTGTGTGTACACGTGCCCCCTCCAAGTGGCTGGGTCCACCCTTATCTGCGCTTCTGTCTGCTCTCTACCTTTCCTCCTCTTTCTCCTCTCCCTGCTTCCTCCTGTATTTGTGACTCCTTTGCTCCCTCAGTCTGTGTTTATATACCCATTCCCTGAAGATCAGCCTGTCGGCAGGGAGGGAGGGAAGGCAGGAGGCTGTGTGGAGACCTACTCCATTCCTGGGTCCACGTCCCAGATGCCAGTGGCACTAAAGGAGCCCCATGCCATCCCTTTTGCCTTTCCAGCCTGCAGAAGGAAAACACCTGTATCCAGCACACTATTTCAAACAGCATCTTCCCAACATCGCTCCACCCTAGAAAAGTTGGTGGGTTCAGCTTCGTGAGCTCAACTGTGTTCTGTGTGCGTCTCTGGGAGCACCTTTTAGAAGGAAGAAGGCACTGCTCTACAAAACACTTCCAATTCAATTCATTTAGCAACCCATTTCTGCTCAAAATCAATATGTTCCCCACCCCCACACTGTCAAGATGCACTTTTCCTTAGTGCCTCTTAATAATCTATGAATAAGGCTTGGATATTTTTTCAAAACCTGCTTTGACATTTCTCGCCATTACTGGCAACGTCATCCGTCATAATGTTGCTAGGAAATAGAGCTACAAGTGCCACACTCCATCAGCAGCAGCAGCATTGCCCTCAGCCCGATGGCATCACAGGAGGCATCCATCTCCTGCTGATACTCACTGAGTAAAGACACAGGTCAACCCAGAATCAAGACGTGAGTCAATTCACAGGTGCTTCGTAAGGCAATATGGAAACTGGACAAGGCTGGGCATCTTTGCTGCTGTCAGGAACTCACTCCATCTTCCCCTCTGGATCCAGACCTGAAAGAGCCAGGAAGCATCTGGGGGTGTGGGAGCCAGCACAACTGGAGAGCTTTCATGAGCACAGCCCTGAAGGTATCAGGCCTAGGTTCCAGTCTCCTCCCTTTTGGGCATTTGGACCAATGTGATACACCCTTAACTCTGGCCTTTTAAGCAGCAGGTTTTTGGATGACTGAACATCTTAGTCCCTGCAGATGTTTCTGTGCATACGAAGGCCAGTTGTGGTCATCAGTAGCAGGAACACTATAAACAGACACTGTTGGAGAAGGGCCTTTGAAACAGTAGGGTCACCCTCTCTTCTGTCCCCTCCTGCGGTGTCCATTTCCCCACTCCTATGAGGATGCCAGCGGTGGCAGTGAGCACCTCCTATCCTGGCTCTCCTGTTGCCTTCTCTGCCCCTCCTGGCAGTAACAGCTGCTCACTACCCCCATCCTGGACATCAGTGATGATGGGGATGGCAGTATGCTCCTTCCTCTTCACTACTTGTTGCCCAGTCTCCCACCCACCACTGCTCCTCTTCCCCCAGTCCAGGCAGCAATCACTGCCTTCTGCTCCTGGTGGGGGCAGCAGCAAGGGTCTCTCCTCTCCGTGCCTCACCCGAGGGTCCTTCCTTAGGGAGAGGCATTGATGAGGAGGTGTTCCTGGAGACGGCCTGTGCCACAACAGCCCAGGTGATCTCTGAGGCCACCTCCTGGCTGATGCTGTGATTTGAGGAGGGAGTAAGGCATTTGAACCAGGCACTCTGGAAACCTGCACTAGCTGTTCTGAGTGGCTGGCAGGGCTTCCCAGAGGGTCACAAACCAGGCATCAGGTTCGGAAGGGTTCTCAAAGCAAGGC
This sequence comes from Varanus komodoensis, assembly GCF_004798865.1. NCBI lineage: Eukaryota > Metazoa > Chordata > Lepidosauria > Squamata > Varanidae > Varanus > Varanus komodoensis. Next base: position 8,901,153 of record NW_025335409.1, read on the forward strand.
TTCAGTGGGTGGTGCTCCAGAGAGTTGTTCGAGAAGCTCTTGCTGAAGCAGGAATGCAGCCAGAATGGCATTTTTGAGCCCTTGAGCAGGAGGTAAAATCTGCCTCCCTTCAGGGCTTCCAGCTGAGATGGGGTACCTACAATGTCTCATGGGATCACTCCCCTGGTGATCAGGGAGCATTTGGAACTGGGAGAGTTTGGAAAGACTTGCTACTATTGTAAATGGACCTCAAACGCTTCCTCACAGAATGGAAGTCTTGCCCAAAGGAGGGGAACAAACGGGAGCACACAGTGCAAGCACACAAAAAGAGAAGCAAGCAGGCATTCTGAAGAACGTATCACTAACAGCTTCAAGACAAGAAACAATTCTTTAAACGTATCAGGAGCAGGGAACCAGCCAGGGAGGCAGTTGAATCACTGGGTGATAATGGAATTAAAGGAGTACTAAATGAAGATACGGGGATTACAGAGAACCTATTAAGACAGATATCTTTGCCTGATGTTTTCAGGAAGGGAGACTGAGGCAAATAATTTGCAGCCTTATTGACAAATCCTCCTAGTTCAGATGGTTTCTATCCTAGAGTTCGGAAGGACTGTTCTCAAATCTTTCTGAAATCTTAAGCAGTTCTGAAATCTGTTTTGCTGTTTTAACTGCTTCAGGGCATTGCTTCACAATTTTAAACTTTATAATATATCTTTTGTTGTATTTCATGGTTTGGTTGTTGAGAACCACCCAGAGAGTGTTAGCTATTGATCAGTGTAGAAATGCAATTTAAAAAGAAAGAATGAACTCAGAAAGAGATCTAGGGGTTCCAGCAGACTATTTGATGAAAATGTCAGCCTCGACTGTGGCTGCCATGAAAAAGGCAAACTCCATATTAAGCCTATTTAGGAAAGGAATTGAAAATAAAACTGCCAAATTGTGCTGCCTTTATTCAAATCTATGATGCAACTGCACTTGGAATACTGTATACATTTCCGGGCAGTGCACCTAAAAAAGGGCAACACAGCTTTGGAAAACGGGCAGAAAAGGGCAGCTGAAATGTTCAAGGGCCTGGAGCAACTCCCCTATGAGGACTGAGATTGTTTAGCCTAGAAAAAAGGCAAGTAAGGAAAGACATGAAAAAGGGGTACAGCATAATCCATGGTATGAAGAATGTGCAGAGGGAGACCTCTCTCTCTCTCTCTCTCTCTCTCTCTCTCTCTCTCTCTCTCTCCCCCCCCCCCCCCCCCACCTAATAGTAGAACCCAGGTTCATCTCAAGAAGCTGGCTGGTGCAGGACTGAGGAGAGATGAAGGGAAGCATTTCTTCACACAGCATAAAACCAGTGAAACTGTGGGATGTGCTGGCTCTCAGTGGAGATGCCTCAATGGAGTGGTGATGGCTCTCAATTTGAATGGCTTTAAAAGCAGAGTGCATAAATTAATGAAGGAGAAAGCTATTAGTGGCTACCAGTCCTGATGGCTATATGACTACGTATATGCACTCTCAGAGGCTGTAAATGTATGTACACCACTTTCTGGGGACAAACGTCAGGACGCTGCTGTTGCGCTCAGGTCCTGCTTGAGGGTTTCCCCTGAGCATCCGATTGCCATCTGAATGAATGGAATACTGGAGTAAATAGACCTCGGTCTGATCTAGCACGGTCTTTTTTGTGTTCTTATGTATGCTCTCAATTTAGGACTGGCTTTATGCCTGCTTCTACAGCTAGCCAAGCCTTCCTTCTTATCCAGTTCCTGCTGACACACCCAAAGAAGCACACAGTTTTCAAAGAAAGATACTTACCTTTAAAAGCAGGAGTTACTTGGCAATAAATAAGGCAAGAAAACTGTGTCCCTAACTGAAAACAAAGCTTCTGGGCATTGTTAGGGGTGCCATTTTGTAGCAGAGAGGATGGGACTGCAGAGCCCCAAGTTGTATTTTACTTCTGATGGCCACCTGCATGCCAGGCTCACAGCAGTCGTTTTGGCGAAAACCACGCTCTACCGAATGAACAGGAAATTTGGCTTCTCAGTTTCTGAACAGTTTTGCATTCTCTGTCATGGATTCACTTGCATTTTGTTTGCAGCTCTCCTATTTTCTTGAGCGATCTATTCTGCATGTGTTTTGAGTCCTCTGTGCTGGGAGACTCTGTCCCATTTTTGGACATAAGAAGGAGTGGGAAACTTGTGGTCCTCCAAATATTCTGGCTTACAGTTCCCATCAGCATAGCCAATGGTGAAGGATCATGAGATTTGCCAAAGCATCTGGAGGACCACAAACTGGAGGACCTGTCCCTCAGCTGGATGTGTTCAGCTCCATGGACTCTAGAATTTAAAATGGGCTAATTTTTTCTAGTAGTCTTCTAGCTGCTCAGTTCTTAGGAGCTTATCGCATATTATAATTGAAGTGATAAATGATTTTTCTGTGCTTGAATGCTCCTTAAGCTATGCTCTTTTAGGATATAGTCCTGTAGACTGCTCCTCACTGCCTGGGAGACTCTGAACTTCCAAGATTCCTTATGCCATGTCAGGATGAAACTGGTAGGATGGGAGGAATGGTGGAGGCAAAGCTGCCATCCACTGATCTCCTGCCTTTTCACTAAACAGACCAAAATGGTGCTTTGGAGAAGGAGAAAAGGAAGGACTAGAACACTCCTTTTCCCTTCTTTAAGGCTGAGTTTCTGACTCCAAGAGGCAGATGGCCCAGTTCTTTCCATGCTGGCTGCAAAGGGGACAGGGAAGGGAGGGTGGACCACTGCCTCCTCCTTCAAGTGCTGCCCCTACCTTCAGAAGGGTTTTACAAAGGCTTTACCAGAGGACTGCTCTCTTGCATTGTGCTTTTGACATTGTTGGAGCTGGGATTGTGAAAGTTAATGTGTGCTGGCATCAAACACAGAAAATGACATGTTTGATGGCCAAGAATTTGTAGGCACATGTGTTTTCTTTACCTCTTAGAACCTCCCCATTTCCAGGAGTCTAAAGGGGCCCTGGAAGGACCAAAATGGCCCCAAACTTCCCAATGATGTACAGCCCTGTTTTAGAGGAAAGCATGTTTTCAGTGGATTCCACCGTTTTATAGTGGCATCCTGACCCTCACCCCTGCTGGCCTCTACCACTGGGCCAGCGTTATCTTTCAGGAGGGTGGCTGGGTGACCTCTTTTAGAGAGGACAGTCCTCTGAGATGCTGTTCTAAGTACAGTTTAAAGCTAGAGAATCATAAAAACAGTTGTCCATCAATGGTTAGTGCAAGGGCAGTGCATAACTCACCTGGTCTTGTGCACTATGCTGAGAGATGCTGTATTTCTACTAAAAATATATCTAAGCTTGAATCTATACATATAAATTAGCATGTGCACATTTATGCAATCTGGTGCTCCCTTTTGAGGAAGCAATTAATAGATGGTCACCATAATCATCCATAAAAATGGCTTTCTAAGAGGTTGCTGAAATCCTTTCAGAGCTGCACGGTTCTTCCAGCAACTGGGCTCACTGAAAATCACAGGGTTCTACTCTGGGTTCAAATCTTTCCCATCAGGCAACAGTGAAACATGATACTGCTAAAAAAAGGCCTGTTGCAGTCTACATCAGGCAAAAGATCGGCCCAGATATAGAAAGAAGCCTCTCACACAGGTGGAATGTAAAGGTGCCATCATTTGACCCAGGAACCAGAGCTTTGGGCCCATGCACAGTGTAGAGGGCCAAGGCAGTGTGGAAGCCTCCAGAGATGCTAGAACCACAAGGTGCAGGCATTTGACTTCTTCCCTTTGAAGACTTGACACTTCCCCAGCCTCAGAAATCACTATATTATTTTCAGTCCAGTGCTTAGTGGTTTGGCATAAGATGGGAAGGTTTTTCCCTCAGGACAGGTTTATTTGAATACATGTTGTGAGCTGGGTTTTAATCGCTTGTTTTGAAAGGTTTTTGTCTGCCCTGGCTCTTCAAGGATGTTTTAGAATTAACATATAATTCAAGAAAGCTAATAACAAAATTAGTGAGCAACTTGTCAGAAATCTCACAGTTCAGAATGTTATGAAAAGGTATTTTACCTTTGGTGTTGCTGCCAAATTGCACTATTCAAGCTTTAAGACGAAATAAAATACCTTGTACAAAACACACAGCAGACAAAGAGCTTGTTCAGACAAAACAAACAGGACTCCCATTTCTTTGTGTGCAAAACTCCTGTGCCTCTACCAGTTGCATGTCAGGTGGGTATTCAATTAATGATGGTTTTGCAGGCATGGAAGTGGAGAGAGCGGCATTGGTCGAATGTCTTCCTGTCTTTGGGCAGCGGAAGACTCAGAGGCCCTGACATGAAATAATATGCAAAAGAACCCAACCTAACTTCTCTCTCTCTCTCTCTCTCTCTCTCTCTCTCCCTCTCCCCCCCCCCCCCCCCCCCCCCCGTGCATGCATGGGAGGGCAGGGCATTACAGTGTTACTGGTAAAGCCTTCCTAAGTGGCACGTTTCTTGTCAAATGTGACAAGTGGCTCTGTGCTTTTAACAGCCACCACAGCTGGCCAAAATAGAGCAGGTAAAGCTTGCCCTGTCACTACATCTCCGCATCAAGGGTGGAAACAAATCTGCCTATTCCAGGGACAACCCTACCATTAGACAAAGGTAGGCAGCAGATGCTGGGGTATGTGAGAGGCACAGAGGATGGGACCGCATGACTTCCAACAGAGGACAGAGCTTTGTGTGCTTAGCCTAAGCTAGCCTGCTTCCTACAGGAGCATTTTAGTCCCCTGTCCTAGCCCCCTGATTAAGGAAAATCCAGCTGCCAATGCCATCAGCTTCCGCATGTGGAATGAATGGGCACCATCATATTGCCTGGCTAGAGAACATTCCTTGCGACAGATGTGACAATATGCGGGATGAGGTGGCAGATCAAGCAGCAGAATTCTGGGAATTCCCAGATGGCTCCCATTTGTCTGTCTCTTTTGAATTTTTCCCTCCAAAAAAAACCCTCTGGCGTATAATAAACTCGTACAAGGGCCAAGATAGGCCAAGCCGTCCTCCTTGAAGTGCATGTGTACTACATACATGGTATTTTTATGACCCACTGTCACCTGCACCCTGAATTCTACCACTTCCAGGCACCAGCATGCCCTGGCCAGCCTGACTATTGATTTGTGTTGTCTTCTGTACAGTCTCTGTCTCCTCGCTCACCCCCGTCCTTTTCTCTCCCCTCTGTGCAAAATCTTCCCCTCTTTTCTCCCGCTTTTCTCTGCTTCCCAGCAGCGGAGGAACAAGCCTGCCAGAGTTTGCTGCTGCTGCCACTGGGCAGCCAGTCCAGCACATGCCCCCATCGTGGGCCTTTGCATGTGTGAGTCCGTGTGACTGGCCAGGCAGCTGCCTGCCCGCCACAGCGGTTCCCTCTTGCCTCTGCCTCTGCTGCAAGCACGGTGGCTTGAACCAGGTTGGGAGGAGGGAGGGAGGGAGAGGAGAACAGAATGATGTCAAAGAAGATTTATTGCTAGGCAACAAAAGAAGGCATGACTTTTCCAAATCACAAGGCTTCTGCAAGATCCAGTGCCTCATTCCATCCCCACCCAAGGCTTTTCTGTTTCTTTGTGCTCTCCAGGTTAGCACCATACCTCATCCAGTCCTCATGGTATTTGATGATGTGACCCTCCAAGAAGATAAATCTGATCTGATCTATCTGCACAGTACACTTGTGTGATTTCTGGATCTGTGAGCAGAACACACAAACACACGGACAAAATACCTTATATGCCCAGTATGCTGATAATTCAAAGTCTCATTAACTATATTTCATATTGTGGGAAATGATTCCTGAATATGTGGAATACAAGGAAAAAGATAACCTTATCTCAGACCAAACCAAACATGCACACTTCTAAAGCTTAGAGAAAGATAACTGTTTGGCTTGTCAACTGTGTGGGTGGGTGGGGGATTTTCCCCTGGAAACAGATATTTTATCAGAAAAAGGTTCAGATTTAAGATATATCAACTGGGCCTTTTTGAATGCTGGGGTGTATTCCTGCAAAGTTGATTCTTGTATTTCCACTGGTTTTTAAGAAGTAATAAATATTGGTTTGGGGAAAATGTTGCAAGAAACTATATTTGGGGAACCTTTATCTTTAGGCATGGCTGCATGGTACATTTACTAAGCTTCCTTGGGGTAAGGGAAAGAGTTTCCATCATCATAGAGCTACAATGTTGCATGATCATTATTGGCCTGGTTCATAGGTAACAACCCAGAGCATGGGTTGAAAAGGGGTTGTCATTGCAGTTGTGGGTTGCTGTTGAATCATGGGTTGTAATTACATGCAAACCCTGAACTATGGTTTAACTATGTGTTGTTAACCAAAAACAAACCAGAAATTTGATTTTTTTTTTTTTTTTGCTGGGTTGTGAACTCTGATCTGTTTATGCCTAATAACCCAAAGTTAAACCATAGTGCAGGGTTCATGTGTAATGAACAACTCCTGATTCATTGACTGCAGTCAAATGAGAGACTACAGCTCATTTATTCAACCCATGATACGCCATGATACACACAGGAACCATGTTGCATATGCAACCCTCACGGAGGTATTGTCACATTGTGCAAACCCAGTAAAATAGACCAAGGTTTTAACCGCCACATAACCCATCCTCACTGAGCTTGCACAGCATGGCAACCCTTGCAAGGGGTTTGCATGTTCAAAAGGTGACTACACACACTGTATATGCTGCAGTCCATGATTAATTAACTAACCCACAGGGGGCTGTGGTGTCATGTGAACAACCCATACACAGCCCAGATTCTAGGTTCTTCTTACTTACAAACTAGTCCACTATGGTTGAGGAGCTCCCTGCCTCCTTCCAACCTGTCATCAGCAGTCCCTGATGAAGTTACACAACACAAAAAGCATAAAAAGGCTCCAGAAGAACCAGACCATGATCCAGTTCTGTTCACAAGTAGCCAACTCACTGCAAAGGGAAAGGGCACAGACAGGACATGAGAGCAATCCTGCACGCCCACTCATGTTTCCTAGCCGCTGGTATCAAGGGCAGACTGCAGGCAATGGAGAGCTTTCATCACTGGTAGCCACTAGCATCTTCATAGGTCTATGAGCTGGTCCCAGACTGATGCTACTGCTCGGGTGGAGAACACATCCTGTGACAAAGGAAACATAATCCAGGGCATCAAGCTATTCTATCCATTATACAGAATGAGGTGTTAGGCCCAAGCAGCAGGTTTCTGGAATGCACCACATAGTGACTATCTGAGTATAATTTTCAGATTCTTCCCTACAGAAAAGTTCCCCAGCGTATAGTAAACTAGCACAAGGGCTGAGCGATGCTGAATTTTTCTTCTTGAGCTGCATGTTTATTACATAAGCAGTTGGGTTTTTTATGACATACACCACATGGGTCTAAAGTTATCTACCATTTAATTATACCACTTCATTATGGGTAGATGTTTATAAATTTATTTACTGAATATATATGGACATGCATCAGCATATGCTCTGAGCAGCTCATGGAAGCAAACAGTAATACGCAGTATTAAAAAGACAAAACAAAACACAAGAATTAAAATGCAATAAAAGGGATGATCAAATGCAACATCTCCTTCTTCCAGAGTAGATTAATGCCCTCAATTAGCAGCTGAGAATATTAACCTTAAAGATTCTTAAAATGTAAAAAGCCCTGTTCTTTCTTAGGATAAAGCTGCCTTCCCCCATGTGGTGTCCCCTAGATGACTTGGAGTGTAAATCCCATTGTCCCCAGCCAGCATGGTCATTGCTAAGAGATCGTGTGAGTTGTAGTCCATCAGATCTGCAAGGCACCATAGTGGGGAAAGCTGGAGTGTAGCAGAGCTGTTACCTTTTCTCCTGGCATTGCTGGGTAGGAGTGCAACAAGGTACCAATTACTCCTAGATGGTCTCCCATATCAGAGTAGCCCTGGTGGTAGAACCCCTGAATTAAAGGCACTGCTCCTGAATGCCAGGCCAATGAATGGGAAAACAGCAGCCATCCAGGACTTGATCCTGGATGTGTGTGCCGAACGGTCCTTTCTCACCTGGAAGAGACTGGTGGAGAAAATCTCTCATAGCTTTTCCCACCTGGATTCTCCCTGTTGCTGTCCTTCATCCAGGTGCCCCATCCTGCAGTCTTCCAGGTTTTAGTGTACCTGACAATGGGTATTCTGGACAGAATAGGAACTGTCTTGGTCTACTGCCCATCCTGCTGTTCAACTGTCTCTGCTCCTGAGTTAGCCAAGGTAGTCTTGGGGTCTTCACAGCTTGTTGTGCTGGGATCCTTCAACATGCAAGCTGGAGACACTTTGTCAGAAGTACCTCAGGACTTTACGGCTTTTCTGGCAACCATGAGCCTGCCCCAATGAGCGTTTGGCCCACTCGTTCAGCAGGATAGTCTTTGCATCTGTTTTTCTTTGCAGAGTAGGATGATGGTGATCTGAAAGTGGAGGAGCTTTCTGTAGTTCCATTGTCATAGACAGATGGAAGAGCTCAGACTTTTGGGGATTTGGAGCCTCTGCAGGGATAGGGAGCCAATTAAGACAGTCTGTTCCAGGAGACAGATGGATCTAGATGGTTTTCTGGTGGTTCTTCAGGGTGTTCTTATCACTTCAGCAGGCAATTCTGTTGCAGACCTGGCTGATTTCTGGAATGGAGAAATGGCTTGGGCAGTTGGCATGATTACTTCTAAGTGTTCTCTCCCACTGAGTAAAATTAACCCCCCCCCCCCGATTTTCCATGGCACTGTGGACAATGAAAAAGGGGGACATCAACCAGAGCAACATTGGCAGAAAACTCAAAATGAATCCAGTCAAAGACGGGCTAGCACATTTGAAAGCCTGCTCCACTGAAATGAGAGTGGCAAAGAAGTCACGCTTCTCCCCCATTGCCGCGTCTGCTCAGAGTTGGCCAGCAGAGTTTTCTCCAGTGGTCAGAGGCTTAATGTTACCTGGCCACAAGATGAAGAGGTAAACCACACAATAGCCTGCTGCAGCCAGCAAGCGCAACACTTTGCCAGTGCAATCAATATTATCTATGCTGATTTGGATGCCAGAGTTAATTTAGATTTGGTGCGTGTGACTGCTTGTTACAATAGATACTTTTCAATTTTTGCAGGCCAAGGATGTGGGCAGGATGCTTGGAGAGGTGAGGCCTACTGCTTGTGTTTTTGACACCTGCTCTTCCTTGTTTATAAAAGCAAAAGCAGCCAGGTGAGGGGAGTTGGCTGAGTGGATAAGGGCATCTCTACGGCAAGCTGTGATTCCATTTTCCCTGAACAAGGAAGTGGAAAGCGATTTGTTTGTTTAAAAAACCTACTTGAATCTTCTGTATTGGATAATTTCCAGCCAGTCTACATTATTTTATTTCTGAAGCAATAAGATACATTTCAGTCTGGCTCTGACCCAGGTTATGGGATAGACTGCATTGGTTGTCTTAGCGGACCATCTGTACTGGAAATTGGACTGGCAAAGTGTGTCCCTTTTGGTTTTGCTGGACCTGCTGTCAGATTTTGATACCATTCCCCATGGTATCCTCCTGAGATCCCTGTCTGAAGTAGGTTATCCCACCTGTGGCTCCAGTCTTTTTTGGAGGAGCAATCCCACAAGAAGAAGTTGGGGTGTTCCTATTTGACACCGTGACTGTCAGCCCATGGGTTTCCTCAGTGCCCCTCCTCACTTCACATATACCTGTCTGGAGTTTTGGGGTCCCGTGCCACCAATATGTGTTGATGACACCCAACACTATCTCACCTTTCCACCTAAAGCAAAGGAAGCTGTTTTGCTTCTAAGCTGGGGTCTAATATCACTAATGAACTGGATGAGGCCAAGCAAATGAATGATCATTACAGACAAGACAGAAGTCTTCTTAGTTAGTCAAAAGGGGGTTCAAGGAATAGCTATTCCACACGTGTTGGATGTGCTTAAATCCTCCCTGAAGAATCAGGCTTACAGTTGGGGTGTGCTCTTGGACTCAGCCCTGAAACTGGAGGTCCAGGTCTCAGCAGTGGCCAGCGGGGCATTGCACAGCTAGGGTTAGCATGCCACCTCTGCCTGGTCCTAGAGAAGTCTGATCTGGCGTGCCTTATTTACATCTTGTTTGGAGTACTGTAACACATTTCCATATGGGGCTGCCCTGAAAATGGTTCAGAAACTTCAGCTAGTTCAGCACGTTGCAGCCGGGCTGATTATAAGGAGCACATGACCCCTTTGTTACAGCAGCTGCACTGGCTACCCATCTGTCATGGCTTGTAAAGCCCTATACAGCTTGGGAGCTGAAATACTGCTTTTCCCATACAAGCCTGCCTGGTTCTTAAGACTTTTTGGAGATGGCCTTCTTTTGACACTGACGCCTTCAGAGGTGACCTGGCAAAGGGCCTTTTTGGTGGTTGCTCCTGGGCTATGGTATTCTTTCTGAAGTGTGACTGGGTTTCTTCCTTGTCTCCTATTCTTCTACCAGAAAGCAAAGATAATGTTCTTTGCCCTGTAAGTGGGTGAGTTGGGTTAAATGCTGGTTGTTTAATTTGTTTATTCTGAAATTATTGTTTCTGCTGCATTCTAAGTTATTTTAATCCATTTTAATTCTACCAAGAGCTAGCTTGAGTGCAACATTTTGGTAGAAAGCGGGGTACAAATCCAACCAATCAACAGAATAATAAAAGGTGCTATGTCTTTAAAAGCTTTACAAGGCCAAAATTTCAGCAGTCACAGCCTCTCACAGAATGGTAATATAGTAATGGAGATTACTTAACCTGTTGAATTTCTACCAAGCTCCAGCTATTAAAAAATAGGAACTGTATGCTGGCAGTCCAGCTTTATAGAAGGCTACAAAAGATTGCATGTGGTTAATGTTGCTAATACGCAACTTGACTTAAACATAATGCAGTGTTCAAATGCCCTGTATATGGTTCATCTCTCTTTCTTATCAAAATATAGAAATTTCATGTAAAATATTTAATACTTTGCATAAACTCTTCTAAACTTCTCAATTTCCAGCACTAATATGAGAAATGAAAGCTCACATGGGAAGCAGGAAGAAGGGGGAAATCCCAGTTGCAATCTTGTAACATAACTACGATCTCTTGTTGATGAGATTTGGGATTTCCTAAAAATTAATTCTGCAGGTTGGATCCAAAGTTAGTTACATGCAGAGCAGATCCATTAGAATCAATTCAGCTTGTAGATATGACCAACATGTTCCATATTTGAATGTGTCTACACTAAGTATAGCTAAATCTGGATCCAACTGTATATGTGACACTAAACCTGGGTTCACACAACATGACAAGCAACCCTGTGTGGTTATCACAGTTTGTGGAATTTTACCATGATCTATGCAAGAGATGATCAAGTTGTTTCTATGTTATCATGATTTCCATCCTCCCTGCTTCATCCTCTCACTGTTGTTATGAATCCTATAAGCCACTGAGTCTGAAACTCAATCTGAAGGTACATTGAATGCTGCCTGTGTATGTTGCCTGCTTCCTCCTTATTGGTCTGCCCATAGAGGCTGAATGGCTGGAGTGGGCCATGCAGTTGCTGCTCTTGCCAGAGGACTCTGTGGTAGTTGGTAAGGCTATGTGAGGGGAGATGGGAGTCCATCAGATTTGCTGGGCGCTCCCTGGACTCTGGTTCACTTTGATGTGGCCATGAATCTGAGTTCCTGGTAAGCACGCACAGCTTTCCCACAGTGCTCAAGCAGAATAGATCCCTGCATGGACAGTGCACAGGCACAGTCCCATGCCCCATGTAGCAGTCTTGGTTGTGCTACTGCACATAATGTGGAAGAAGGTTGTCAGTTGTGTATCCTTTGTTCTGCGACCATTTGTGGGCTTGCTCTAGGCTTGGTTCACTTTCCAAGATGGGGCTGAGCATGAGAGGAAGTCTCCAAAAGCTAGATGGACAAATTCTGTGGACCTTCGACACTTCCTTAATCATTGCATACCAGGACCATGGAAACCATGATCCTCGGTTTAAACAATATGGCAAGTCATGGTGGTACAGAGAAACTACAGAACAAACCATTGTTTCTTATCATTGTTTTTAAAGACCAAACTTGCCATGGCAAAATAGCATGCCTGGGTTCAGACAACACAACAGGCCAAGACTGCTAAAATTAACCAACATGTATGAACCCAACCTAAATCTGTCCTTAGCACTTTTGTAACTCTTTTTAAAACTTTTAATAGCAAATGGGGTGGGTGCATCAGGATAGATTGTGGTGGACAAGGAGTTGGCTTTCACCCTTTCGTCTCATTCCACATACTCTCCAAATAATCAGTTCCTCTTTGGCACAGGAGGGAAATACCCATTGGCATCAGGATTTATGACTGAACTTTTCCCAGAGCAAAACTGGGGATGACTGTGGAGTGATAATTCTTTTAGGAAAAGTTACAAATGTATGCAAATTTTAATAGGAATTTGCAACTAATATAACTAACATTAGCCTGATTCTTTAGGAACATGTCATGCATCTCCAAGATGCCTGGGTTTTACCTAACACAAGCTATGATGTGAACACGGAGCACCTTGCATTCAAAGGCCAGTTGAAAGGGTTGCAATGATTATTGACATTTCTCGGAGCAGCTTTGCACTTCACTTAATAATAGGTGAGTTCTGGGGACTGTATTATATTTAAGCCAATTTCTTGAATGGCTCACGGTTTTCCATCTGCCAGAGAGAAGCCATTCAATGATGCAGTGCATTTATGAGAACACAACAGGTTATGAAAGGAATGCTGGATTACCCGAAGATCCTATGAAGCAGGAGGATGAGACTGCCAACTTTTTCTGGATCTGGGCGGGGGGTGGGGGATAACTGGAGCTGGGGGTTCAACCTTGTGACAGTGGGAGATAATTCAATATATATTATCTGTTGCATTGTTCCTGTTTAAACTGGTAAGCTTGCCATCCTTATTTAGATTTGTAAAAGTGCTATTCAGAAAGTTCAAGGCTGCCTGTACCATTAGGGACCACAGGCAGCAGATGCTGGAGGGCACAGGATGGATGGAACTGTAGCGCCTAAGCAACCCTGCTCTCCTCAGGTGTAGCAGAGGATGCTATTCTGCTGCCAGTATTGAACTAATACAGGCAACTAACCAGTTGTCAGCCTGGTTAACTTTTGCACATGGTATTGTGGGGAGGGACCACTTTTCCTTTCCTTCGAGCACTGAAATGTCCCTAGACCTAAGGAGTTTCAATAAAATAATATTCTGCTATTTATTATTGTTCCAACATACTTGGCTTAATTTTATAAGGATAATTAAAAGGGGATACTCAGTAGTACAGGGGCTTTAGTGTTTAGCTTGTGTTTACTTTTTAAAAGCAATATGTGGTTGTATAAATGTGAGGACGACGTTTCAGATTTGGTGGGGTGATGGTGAATAGCCTGCTATTGCATATATGAAGGATAAAATTGCCAAAGAAAAGAAAAATGGGGATTTTTAAGAGCGTTTGTTCTGCTTGTTCGTATATTAGTTAACCGCTGCAACAGCAATGTTGTCAACACAGGATGAGCACCCACTTCTCTCTATTTTTTGAGCAAGAAAATGTGTGACCTTTTCCTGGATAGAGCACACAGAGTCTATTTAATTTTCTCTCTCAATAGTTGCTCAGTGTATAAAACCAGTGAGTTGTTCAGAGCTGTTTGGAGGAATAATCACATGTGGCTGTGAAACACATGGAGTGTTAAGGGGAGAACGCATCCCCTTAGAAAATGGATTTAGCATGCCTTGTTTTTCTGCAGTTTTGCTGTTTCCCCCGAGGAAGAACACACTGGGAATTTAACCAAACTGAACACAGAGCTGGAGGAGCACTATGAAGAAGGGTTTCAGTATACGGGCACTTTAGTTGGAAAAGAGTGCCGACGTGGGAGCTGACTGAGGTGCACATTCTTGAGAAAGTGGGTAGGGAGAGATTTTTCAAGGGATAAAAAAGCAGAACCCAGGATCATCATCCAGTAAAGTGGATTGGTGGGAGATTCGTAACAGACAAAAAGAATATTGTCAAGCAGCATACGAATGACGCATGGAATTGGGTTTCTGCAGGATGTGGTGATGGCTAGCACTTGAGGTAGCTTTAAAGGGGGATTAGACAAATTCGTGGAGTGCAAGTTTTATGGCTCTGCCGATCACAGAGTCATGTCTCTGCATATCAGTGGCTGCCATCTCCCACTCCTGATGACCGCTGTGGAGATACATAGCTGCTACAGGCCTTTGGCTGATCCAGCAGGGTTGCTTTTATGTTCCTAGTCAGCTTGGCCATACTTTTTTATTCGTGATGGTTTCTGTGTTTCACTCCTTTTCATATTCACTGGGCATCAGTTAATTTGGCATATTGGTTCACTGAGAGCATTCTTGTACTCAGAGGGATTCACAGAAAAGATGGCACCAATGGAGGCTTTTCTCTCATACATGGCGGAGAATGTTGGAAAAGACATGGCTAGTAGGAAAGAGCTAAACTTTAAACCTTCCCTAGTTGGACTTGGTGCTCCCAAGCCAGTTTGGGGCCCCAAGCAATGCTTTTAGAGCAAGAAAGGGAAGTTCAGCTGCATGGCATGTACTTGGCATCCTTAATTTGACTCCAAGGATCCAATAATGTGTAATAAAGGTGAAATATGGGAGAGTCACTGGGAGACCCAGTGTGGTGTAGTGGTTAAGAGCATGGAACTGGGACTCAGACGATCTGGGTTCTAGTCCCCTCTCAGCCATGGAGCCAACTGGGTGACTTTGGACTAGTCACAGACTCTCAGCCCAACCTACCTCACAGGGTTGTTGTTGTGAGGATAAGATGGAGGAGGGGAATGATGTAAGCTGCCTTGAGCCCTTTGTAGGAAAAAGGCAGGATATAAATCAATCAATCAATCCATCAATATAACCTTAATCCATATTTAACTAATTTATGCAGATTGATTTTCATAATCTTCTCACTGCCCCAGAGTGCATTAAAATGGGGCAAAGAAGTAGATTAAGTCGCAATCTGATTGACTGGGCTCTTGCTGCCTGGAAGCCCCCTAAATACAGATGCTTCCAAGTTTTTAATGCCCTAAAAGTTGGCAATGTGAAAGGAAGTGCAGAAACAGTCTTTGCCTCCCAGGCTTGGAGATGCCTCTTCAGTCTGTCTCACCAGGTGTTTTGGGGAGACAGAGTGTGTGTGTGTGTGGGGGGGGGGATCAGAATAACGCTCATCCTCCCCTGCTCCAGAATGCCTCTATCCTGAAGCTCCAAGGTTAGACACCCTCCCATGGATCATTGGGTTTTTCTAAGGTGCTTTATGACTTTATATCAGTTTAAACCACAGCATTTAAAGAACACAATGTGCAGATGGGGAGAAATCTAATATTAGGGGTTTGAGCCTGCAGGGAGCATCTCTGAGGTATGGCATCACCCACGGCAGGCACCACTGCTGTGCAACTTTCATTCATTGGAAGGCTGGTCAGATTTTACCAAAACCAACTGGCATTGCATGGCAGAATGGCTAGAAAATGATGCCATGTCAACCTACTGTGGAGGTGGTGACTCCCCTGAGGCAGGGCCAATCTGTCTATGAGGTGGGGTAAATCCCTGCAAATCCTGAGGGGTGGCACTTGCCAGCCTTGGGAGAACTGCACGTCCCATCCTGCCCCCTGGAAAGTTAGGTTGGCTGCTCAGATGCTGAAGGAAACGTGCCTGGCGCAGCTTTCCAGAGTGCCACCCACCCAGTGCTTCGCTTTAAAGTTCCTCTAAGTGTGGCACTGGGGATGTCGACTCTTTGGGAAGCGTTGGGGTCACTCAGAAAACAGCCAACTTAGCTCTCCAGACAACCTGCCCCAAATGCCTTCTGATTTGGGGTCCTTCTCAGCGAAGCATTAGTGGGGAGGCAGCCCTGAAAAGTACCCTTGCTATGGGAGCACAGGCAATGCCTAGGGCCAACTCTCTGTCAGTGCTTCACTCTAAGGAAGGGGGTGAAGGCACGGAGGGAAGAGAGAGACCTGCTGTTGGGAAGAGGAGGAGTAAAATGGCAGTGAACACCATCAGAGAAAGTAGGAAGACTGAAGGAGGGGAGGGGGAGGGGGCTGTCATAACCAAGCAGGAGAGCAGAGAAGTCAGCGGTGAAAGGGGACAGGAAGAGGGGTGTGGGTGGGTGGGTTCCTCACCATTGCAGCCCTTGCCAATGGCGGAGGAGGATGGTTGGTGGGAGCCATGGCCTCTGGAACCATCATGGTCGTGATGGAGGCCGGTGTGGGGCCACCATCACCTCCACTGCCATTGCTGTGGCTGCAGGAAGGCAGGTGGCGGCAGTCACTGTTCTCCTTGCCATGGGAGAGCGAGGGTGGACAGATGCCACTGGGGGGCAGAGAAGTGGGTGTTGTGCAGCATGGTGGTGTTGTGCTGATCAAATCGGAAAGACGTTAACTTTTTGTCTCGGCACTCAGCACCAAGTACATCAAAATGCAAACCGTTTTGACAAGCAGCATCAAAAGCCCATCTCTCCAGTATTTTGTTCCCTCCGTGGCCAGCCAGGTGCCTCTGGGAAATGCAAAAGAAGAGGGGCCGGGTGTCCCCCCCTCCCCCAAAAGGAATGCATGAAGCACTCTTGAAGTCATTGAACCATGTCTGCCACAGAGGGATCAGTGTCTTCTCCCCCTTTCCATGGCAGAACATCTGCAGAACATCTCATTGTCCTAGACACTCCTGTGCAAACAAGGGCTATTATGAGGTCACGCTCACCACCGATCTTATCATGATTAGCTAAGATTCAGTGGTTCAAGGGAGAATGTTCTGAGACTTGCTTTATAAATTCTTTTTGCTGCTATTGTTGTGTTCTGTTTTACTCCTTAACTAATGTGCTTTTACTAATAAATCTCTTTCCTTAATTAAAAAAAAAAAGGAAATGCAAAAGAAGGCAAAGAGGACCGTTGATGAATTCTGGCAGGCAAAGGCATCCCTGCCCCCGAATACTGGAAGAATATACAGCTGCCAGGACTATGGCCATGTTCCTTCCTTGCCCTAGCAGGCCAATACTAAAGCCCAATTAAAATGCAGATTAACAAAGCCACCAAAGCCACAGCACTTGCCTGTGTGATCACTCCATGCAGGTAGCTTCATGTGCATTTCCACTTTCTCGCCATGAGCTTCGGTTCATGGGACTCCGAGTGGATGCTGTGCTGGCAGGCAACTGCAGCACCCGCATGGTCCAGCCACACAGTGAGCCCTTTGAAACTCGAGACCCGTCACATGGCATGTCCACACAGGTGTATAGCCTGCGGCCACTTCTCTCTGTAGGAGGCCCTCAGGCTTCTGAGCAGAAATCACAAGACGTTCATATGGGATCTTCATTGGCCTTGCAGCGGTGCTCCACTTTAATTGCATCGGCACTGTTATGAACCTGGGAAACTGGAGCCGAGGAACCAGCAGAGGGAGCACAGGATTGTGGTTTTCATCTGCCTCCTGATGCAAATGCGGGCAGTCTACTGGGCTTTTTGCATGTGCGTGACACGGAATGATTTGTTTGCAGTTTGCCTCCACAACTCCTCTACTCCAAAAACTGTTCAGCTGCTTAAGGGAAAACGTTTTCTCACATAATCAGTTGCTGCCAAGAGTTGCCTTCCTCCTTCCTCCTGTCCCACCAAACAGGGCTGATCTTAGAGGTTGGCAGAAATCAGGCACTTGATTTGGCCCAGTCTTGTTCAAGACACACTACTGGGGTTGAGGTGGCATGTGAAACCTACTTTGAACCCCCATCTCACCTGTAGGGACTCCAGGCAATGCTGAAAGCATCCCTCTAACCTACACAGATCTATTGCCAGTTTTATATCCAGGGTGCAATTTAAGTACTGCAGCACAATTTCTATTTGTATCAATGGGAGAATGTATGTTAGGAGGGCCAATCTCTCCCCCCCCACCACCACAAACACACCTGAATGGCATTCGTGCTGCAGCCATATTTGGTGCCCCAGCTCTGTAATGTGTTCCTCTAACATTTGTGGATTTATGCACTAAACACCAGAGAATCATGCACCACTAATGGTATTTTAAGAAATACCAGTGCTCAAATCATTACCAGGATGGGTGGGCAGTCAGAGGGTCCCTGGTCCCCCTGCCTTTGGTAACAGCCCCCTTAGCTATAGCTCTTAGAAAGCAACAGAAGACTTGTTTGCCCAAAACTGGGGAGTGCTTAGTGATTTTGATAAGGAGCCTGCCAACTTTTTCTTCCATAATTTGGAAAACTTGGTAGCATATTTATAAACATGACTACAAGATACAATTCTGAATTCTGATTTGGAACAAGCATCTGAGGGAGTACATTCACATTTAAGGGAGCGGGACTGTTCTAAAGAAAGTGGCACTAGTGATAGAAACAAGAAAGGGCTAAGGGATGCAGGTGGCGCAGTGGTTTAAACCGCTGTGCTGCTGGGCTGGTTGATCGAAAGTTCGCTGGTTTGAATCTGCACAACGGGGTGAGTTCCCGTTGCTCCGTCCCAGCTCCTGCCAACCTTGCAGTTCGAAAGCATGCAAATGCAAGAAGATAAAAAGGTACCACTTCAGTGGGCAGGTAACAGCGTTCCGTGCACTTTGGTGTTTAGTCATGCTGGCCACATGACCACGGAGACTGTCTGCGGACAAACGCTGGCTCCCTCAGCTAGGAAACGGAGATGAGCACTGCCCCCTAGAGTCAGGCATGACTGGACTTAATGTCAAGGGGAAACCTTTACGTT
>NW_025335409.1:8919913-9034709 GCF_004798865.1 Varanus komodoensis
CATGACCACGGAGACTGTCTGCGGACAAACGCTGGCTCCCTCAGCTAGGAAACGGAGATGAGCACTGCCCCCTAGAGTCAGGCATGACTGGACTTAATGTCAAGGGGAAACCTTTACATTTTAAGGGCTATTAAGGGTAAATATGATCATGAGATCTGCAAGTTAGACTGACTCACATTCATAGATGCTGCCATGATTGGATTCTACTCACATGGAACTCAACACCTCTTGGTGGGGGGTGGGGGGGTGGGGCTCAGGTTGGGGAGGGCTGGTCTTACAAATAGCCATGCTGCAGAAGCACCATGTTCGATAGCAAGTGGTTTTGCTTGTCCGCTGCCTCCATGAACTACAGTGTACCACCACTAGTTCAAACCAGCCATAATTATACTTTGATGCAGAGGCTTGTTCAAAACACATCATAAAAAGCCAGTTCTTCTAAAAACTAAAGGAACTTTATCTATGCTAAAGTCCTTTGAAAATGTCATTGTTCACATGGCTGAAGGAAGGCAGTTCTGTGATTTATGAGACCTTTAACTGACAACCCATATTGTGTATTAAAGGTTTTTTTATTCTTTAGTAAGAATTTTTTTTTGCTTAAATCACAAAATATTGTGGAAATATTTTGATAGTATAATTCATGGACTGCTGGAAAATACCCAATATAAAGATCAATTCCTAATATCTCACATACTTAAACTGTTCTTAAAACAGCTGATTTCTTGCAGACAGTATTTCTTTTTTAAATAATTTAAGACAGCATAAGCTTGTACCAAGCAAAAGCATTGTAACAAAAGTGCAACTTTTTTCAGCAATTCCTCCACAAAAGAGATATTTTAACTCAAAATATCATTAACACAGATTTTCCTACAAAAATAGCATGTTGGGCATCATTAATTGGATGTATTAACAACTATTTACATACAGCCATTCTGTAGGCTAGTAAAATTTTAAAAAAAAGAAAAGGAAAGGAAAACAACAACAACGTTGTTTAAATACAGCGTCTGAGGCAAACGGTAGCAACAGTAGCAGCAGCAAACGCACCCCAAATGACTAACAGACCCGGGCATATTCACTCATAGTCAGACTGTTGTGTCTCACCTCTTGCATAACATTCAAGTGAGATTTCTCACAGTGCTACCTTGGCAACAAACTAAAAATATCTAGGCAAGGTTCTTGGCTTAAGCCTTATTAACAAAGCTTTAGTTGTGTGATTATCTGGTGTCTGGCAACTGTCCTCAGAAAGGGAAATCAGGATATTTGGAGAGAGAAAGATCTTGCCATTGAAGCTTTATCCCACCTTTTCCCCAATTACCCACACATACTTTAAAAATTATTTGTTATCTCCTCTTAGGTTTTTTTGGCTTATTTCCTGCCTGTGCCTTTAACTGTGGCCTAACATGCCAATATTAAGCAAACAAAGTCTTTATCTCCATGCCAAGAAAAGCTGAACCATTTATGTCCCGATCCACCAACAGAGAAACAGAAATAAAACTGTTACAGATGCCATATTCCCAATCCACAACATAATAGAATTCTGGCTTACTGAATTGGCTGAATTCTTACAGTGCAATCTATGCACATCTACACAGAACTAAATCCTGTTGAGTTCAGTGGGGCTTTCTCCCAGATTAGAGTGTATAGGAATGCAGCTGTATTACACATGGTAGGCATACCCCTAGGATGTACAGAACTACAGCTGGATTAGCAACCGTATGTTTAGGCTGCTGTTAAAGGCACAAGAGAAGGAGAGTACAAACGGTTGGCAACCAAATTTAAGACCTTTGGTCTACAAAAAAATAGTAGGAATTCTGAATGAACACATGTAAGATTGCTCTGTTAATCTGAAATGTCATGTTTTTAGTCTGGTGTAACAATGTTCCTTCCTATACAAGGTAATTCAAAAACAGGAACACAGCCAAAACCAAAAAAACAAAACAAAACAAACCCCCGAAGATGTGGACAGATGCACTTACTTTAAACAAAAACTAAATTACAGCATGGGATGGGTTCTTGCACTGTCTGAACCCTTGAGCCAAAACCAGGGACAGCTCTAATTATGCAAGAAAAAAAGTCCCTAAAAAACCCCCCTAAAGCAAGGTCAATTCATTCATGGCCTATTTCTCAATAAAGTGCTAGCAAAGTAAAGGTTATTCTCACCTCCTGCTTTCTCTCTCCATGCCCATATTTTCACGAATAGAATAATCCAAACATTCTGTGTCACGAAGGTAACCTACAGCCCTAAGCTGTAATGGAAAGAAATGGTTCCTAAGCTCTGAATACACGCAATCTGCATCAGATGGTTGGCATCTGGCAAGATCTGATGTCAGCCCATGGATTACAGTGTTGTTTAGCTGCACTTACATTTCACTGGCTGGTTCACCACGATTCTTATATGCAACCAATTAAGATGTCCATAATAGAGTAGCAAAGCTCTGGGATTCACAGGCTTTCATTCACAAAACAACTTACCCCACAGTAACAATACAGGCTTCACTAGGAGTATTCCTAAGTAAGCAGCATGACAACTAGAGTTTAGTAGATTTGGACTTAGAGATCCCAGCCCCTTGGATCTGACTTCCAACCAAAATTGCATCCTTATAGCATAAACCTATGCAAGTGTACTCAGAAGTAAATCTCTGTGAATTGAGTCAAGTTTAATCCCAAATAAGTGTACAGAGAACTATGAGCCATCATGGGCATGATGAGCTTCTTTACTCGAAAGCCCGATTCAGTTCAGTAGGACATGCCCAGGAAAGTGTGCATCTAATTGTAGCTGCATCTTATAGAGCTAGCCTATGCATGTCCACTCAGAGGGAAATGTCAGTGAGCTCAGTGTGACCTACTCCCAGGAAGCTGGACATAGGATTGCAGCCTTAGTTGATGAAACCATGAAGCAGGACGCATAGTATGCTAAAGCTTGCTTGTCCTGCTATTGGTATAATCTGCCATGAAATCCTTCTGCACAAATCCCACTGAAGTTACGTAGAAGTATTGTAGAGCTCTTGCAGAATTTCCATTAAAAGCAACAGGGCCTGTTGCAGGAAACCCTCTCGGCAGCTTGAGCCCCTCAGAGTAATTTCTGTTATCCAGAACATTCCTGTGCTGTTCATATCACCACCACCACCATCACTATTACTGACCATCCCTAAAGCGCCTGTAATCATGGCATCAGCACGGTTACATGGTATTGCCTAACTTGCCTTCCTAGTTCAAGATGCTATTGCCCCCTTCCTGTTTTCCATGGACTTTGCAATTATGTTGAAACCCTCCACTTACACAGAAAGTTCAGCTCTGTTGTCTTCCCCTAAAAGAGTCCTTCCATTGGCTTTTGTTTCAAATGGTAAAAATAACAAACCTGCAATGCTACCAAACCTGTGAGTGCGTTTTTTTATATATGTATAAAGCATGAAAAAATGTCACGAGGGAAAAATGAACAAGGAGCTCTTGGAAAAAGATGCTGGGGAGGAGGGAAAAGAAGACAGAGCTTAATTTTTGTTAAACAAAGGAGCCAAAAATGGTTGACCTAGTAAGCTTTCCCTTAAAAGAGGGAGAGAGGCTTATCATTCTCAAGCGTGATGGATCTCTGCCGTTAAGTAGGAAGCAAGATCCATGTAGGTTTCCATGATAAATGCTGTATCTGCTACAGGAGTCGCTCAAGGATTTTCCTCTCCAGCCTGCAGAGGCTCTTCTTGTGAAGGGAGAGCCATGTCCAGGCTGAGGCCAGCTGGGTTGCCAATGAACGGATGGGAAAGCTGCTGGACAGCAGAAGCCACATCAGGAGGGAGCAGGGCTGAGGTGGTTGCTGGAGCTGAACTGGCTTTCTCTGCTGGTGCTAACACTGAGGAAAGACAGGGGAAGGCAGCTGCCGCGGCAGCTGCCGCTGCCGCAGCCGCAGCCTGAGCAGAAATCCCTGGGTAGATCAAGGGGATGGGAGCCGCAGCAGCTGGGTAGAGATATTTCTCCAGGTTGCTCTTGTCCAGGAACGGCTGCATGTAGGCAGCGGCTGCTGAGGGGGAGATGAAGTAGAAAGGCAGGCAAAAAGGAGCAGCAGGTTGCTGAGCAAAGGGAGATCCCCCTCCCCCTCCCCCTAACCCTCCAAAAGCCACCAGGGAGCTGAGCAGGGCTGGGTCAGGTCTCATGAGAGCGGCAGCCACTGCCTGGTCTGGGCTCAGCACTGCGGAGGGGCTGCTGCTGCTGCTGCAGTCCAGCTTCAACCTCTTGGCTGCTGGCTCATCCCCGGAGGGCTCCTGCTTGATCGTCCCATTGCCTTGGCTCTTCTCGCCATCTGGTCTTCCCTCGCACTCCCCTCCGTAGCCGCTATCCGTGTCTGTGTCGTTCTCCCCACCAAGCTCCACACTGCTGCTGGGATGATGATGGGCACTGTTGCCGCCGCCGCCGCTATTACTGCTATTATTCTGGGTCCTCTGGATGACGGGCACACAGTTTGGCTGGCTTTCCAGCTTTGGGCTGGTATGATCTTGCTGCACACAGGAAGAAGCAGAGGAGCTGGAACATGGTCCTTTGCTCCCACAGATCTTTGGAGTCAAGAGCTGAGGGCTAGGGAGGAACCGCATGCAAACCGAGTGCAGATGGTTGATGAGCTGGGTGCATCGCTGCTCCCTGGGAGTCCAGCTTTCAAACCTGGAGAGGTATTGCAAGACTTCTTTGGTGCACGTCTGGAATCCCGAATGAAAAGCATCCAGGTCGGACTGGAGAGGAGACTTCAGAGATCTTTCTCCTGTAATAAAGAGGGGTGGTGGAGGAGGTGATGGGGAGAATAGGAGGAAAAGAATAACAGGTGAATAAAGAACAAAATCAGTGTCACACACCTGGATTTACAGGTATCAGACCAAGTATTAGAGTCTGATTGTTGCACTACTACAATCCTAGAATTTATTTTTTTTATGTTGAAGTAGTAAGTTGTTGTTTCAAAGTTATCAGCCGCTAATCTAGTGCTGTGATTTATGGTTCACTGTGGGAAACAAGGAAGGGAAGTCTGCATTTCAATAGGTAACACATTAAAGCTGCAATCCTAAACTCACTCACTTGGGACTAAGCATCAGTATGCACAATAGGACTTTATTTCCAAGTGAACACACATAGAATCAGGCTGCACAACTGCCACCCTGCACAAACCTGCTTGGAAGTAAGCCCCACTAGAATGAGGGGGATCAGCTTCTGAATAAACATGCATACAATCAGGTCACCTGGCTGCAAAACACAAGTTCCTGCTCTGATTTACTACTGCAGATTTCAATGTGGGAACAGTGAGATTATTCTAAAGTTAGCAGTTGGTGAACCATTGCCTAAAGCATTTTATTGTAGTTTCCCTCTTAACACAGAAAAGCATCTCTTTTCCAAGTTTTTGGAATAACCTTCCAAGTTTTTCTCTCAAGTTGTTTTTGTTATGTTTTTAAAGAACCATGTCTCCTGTACTGAATTTCTGTGATAGGCTTTACTTACCATTCTGTAAAGCAATTATCTTCTGATGCTGTTGTTCAGTTAAGGCTGTTAAAGCTTTTAAGTGTTTCAAAGTTAATTCCAAAACTACAGCTTTCTCCAGATGTCCTAGTGTCTTCAAAGGGGGAAAAGTGGATTAGTTACAATCAGAGTGTTACATTGTTTCCCAAAACTTACTGTGAAACTCAGTTATTGTTGTATTATTGCTTTACTGATAAAACTGTATTCAGTGTGAAACTTCACAACTAAGAGACACTGTGAAATTGGGGTGTTTCTTTGGCATATCTACAGGAGTGCTCTTACATAGGGAACTTTCTGTGCATGATGATTTGGCAGAAAGAGTAAAAATATGGAATGTCTTGGAATTTTAAAACATTAAAATCTCATTAAAAGAATCGCATCCAATCCAGTTTAATTTTAAGGCTGCACCTCAGACATTTACTTGGGAGTAAGACCCACTGAACATGGTGGATTTCCTGCTAAGAGAACAGAACTATAATAGAGCTTTTGGCCTCACTTTACATTCAAATATGCATAAAACATCCTTTGCAGCACAACTACATCCACATTTACTCAGAAGTAAGTCCCACTGAGTTCTATGAGGTTGTTACCAGGCAAGTGTGCAAAGACTGCAGTCCTACAATCCTATGCATGTCCACTCAGAAGTGGGTCCAATTAAATTAAGTGGGATGAAATGAGACTTAGTTGTGCTAGGAATAGACCCACTGGAATTTAAGTGAATCCTGACTAACTGAATCATTTATTTCAATGGGTCTACTCTAAGACTGGATGAAGCCCACTCAGCCTTACTCCCAGGTAAGTGGGTAAACCACTGGGGCCTCGAACATAAAAGATTCCCAAAGAGTCACTATCACTGTGTGATTTGGATAATAATAACTAGACAGATACATGGAGAGGAATACACATATGTGTATGTTTAAAGATATGGACACACACAGCAACAGAACTTACTGTCAGTTTCAGATGCTCAGGCAATAAATCTTTCAGCTGAGCAATGCATTCATTAATCCTGTCTCGTCTCTTCTTCTCTATCAATCTATGTGGCAGTTTGTATGTCTCCTAATCAAGAAAGCCAAGGAGGGAAAGGACAAACAGTAAAGTTTCCTATAATGCCAAGCAGGAGTCAAGCCACTGTCCCATCAGCTCTGCAGTTCCTCCCTCCCTCCCTCATTCCAAAGTACAGCACCTTCTAGCAGGGGAACACCTCCCCAGCCAACCCAACTGTTATTTCGCAAAATGCGCAAATGAATGAATAAATAAAACCACAGATTGGTGGTAACAGAGATGGTGTGGATTAGGCAAAGAAGGGCTGTTTTGAATAATACTCACATTCATCTGAGCCTCACTCACCATCCCCCCACTAAGTACCGTGGAGGCCCTGAAGAGCACCAAAAACTTGGCCTTACCTTGCTCTCGTCTCTCTTCATGCCCCTCTTGGGTTTACACATATACAAGGAGGGATAATCCAGCCTGCGAAAACACAGACCCATCTCCCATGAGCAATGCCATCTCCCTTATCTTCTCCACCATGAAAACGCGCGAGGAAATATTTGGAAGGGGCTTGGAAGGACACGTGTACATTTAGAGCGTGCCCAGCCGAAAGATGCACGAACAGCCCGCTGCCGTGTTGCAGAAAGCCCTGGGGCGGGGGAGCCAGCGGCGCCGGAGAACCACTGCAGAACGAGCCGGCTCTTCCGTGCCGGACATCACTTTAAATGACACCACCACGGAGACACGCCAAGCGCGGACACCTTACCCGATGAAGTCCCTGTGCTCCAGCAACTGCCTCTCTTGCAAACGAGCGAGCCCCTCGTCCATGGCCGGCGGCACCTCTGGGGCTGCGCTTGCCTCTCCTGCCGGGATCCGCGGGACGACGCAGTCTGCGAAGCTCCTCGGGCACGGCAGTGGCACATACAGCCGGGGCTCGCCTTGTGCCGCTGGGGGAAACCGCGGGGAGGGGAGAGGCCAGTTGCGGAGGGGGGCGCAGAGGCAGCGCGACAGCCGCCCAGGACTCTCCTCGCCCCCGCTCCCGCGACTCAGCCCGGCCGCACGCGCGCCTGGGCTCGCCGATCGGTTGTTTTGGCCACAGGGCACGCGCGTCGCCAGCTAGACCAGCACCCGGCTCACGTGCGGAACGTACCATGCAAACCCCGGGATTGGGGAGGATGGGAGGGCGCGGAGGGAGGGACGCCGGGAGGCGGGGACAGCTCCTGGGAGGCGAGCTGGAGGAGGGAGGACGGACGGACGGACGGACGGGAGGGAGGGGGGCGCAACTTTGCCCAAGTCGTCGCCCGCCGGCAGCCGCTGGAGAGGGTCCCCGGGGGCCAAGAACGTGACCAGCGCCCGGAGCGCGCCCAGCAGCGCGGCTGCTTTCGCGTCGCCCATGGCGCAGCGCCGGACGGGGAAGCGGCTCCGTTCGGGTTGAGGAACAGCAAGCGCTCCGCGCCTCGGGGCGCCCGGCGGAGGGGAGGGCGCGCCTCGGGGCGCCTCGGGTTTGGCAGGAGGAAGACCAAGCGGGGATGTCGATCAGGCCATGCGCCGCGCCGCAACCCTCCTCAGCCTTGAGAGCAGAGGGCTTAAGCGCACCTAAACCACACACATGTAGGCTGCAGTGCTGTTTCCGCACTTATCTGACAGCAAACCCCATTGCGGTCAGCAGGACTTAGTGCTGAGCACCCTCGAATAAGACCACGATAAGATGTGACGCAGAGCCTGCTGGATGACCTTTGCTAACAACTCGCACGAGCCCGGATCCTGGGTAGACTTCTCGGAAATACACCCCGCTGGAGTCAGCGGGACATTTCCTCCTCGGGCGACCCGCGGCAGGTCGGTGCGCGAGTCCCTTGGCAATGAGTTCCACTGAATAAAGTGAGCCTCCCTCTCGAGCAAACGCGTACAGAGCCGGACTGTTACGGGAAAGCGCTGGCTGTACGGAGGCACTTATCTTACCCTGTAATCCTATGCACGTTGGCTTCTGGGTAGACGTGCAGAGAATTAGAGTGCATGTAACTCCTGATTACGGAGTTGTTGAGGCTGCAATCCTATAAACTCTGACTGGAAGCAAGTCCATTGCACTCAGTGGGGCTTCCTTTTGCGCAGACATTTATAGCAGGGGCAGGCAAGAAGGCAGCTCTCTAGATGTCTTCGACTTCTAAGGCACAGCTTCGGTAACTACTGGCCATGTTGGATGGGTTTTATAGTAGTTGCAGTCGCAAACGTCCACAGGGCTAGTTTTTGCCTGCTTCGGGCGTGTCAACCCCCCCCCCCAACCCCGAGGTGGTGTTTTTACATGGAGACGCTCAATTCTCAAACGGCGGCTGCACAAACCAACTTTTTTTTCTCTTTTATCCTTGAGATGGTAAAACTTGGCAGGGGCCTTGACTCACCCTGTGCCCAGGCCGGAGCACTTAGTAATAAAGAACTGTTAAAACCGACACTGCGTCGTGTGTGTCTGTGCGTGTGAGTGTCTATATGTAAGTTTTGAAAAAAAAGGTTTCCTTGCAGAAGGCAGAGCCACAAAGATCCCAGCAAGTTGTTAATCGCCGCGTGATTCCCCCCCTCCCACCTTCTGGCTGCGGATGCTGTTATTAATTATAACATGGTTTTTTCGCTCCGCTGCAAAAGACAGACTTCCGACGAGAAGGATCCTAAGAGGCCTGCCTGCCTTCCTCCCTCTCCCCATCTCTCCTCCCCCAGCCGATCAACCCTCCCTCCCAGGATAATGACTAACCACCTGCTCTGCGAAAGTGAACGGCCGCACTATGCTATGTCGGGCTTCGGTACGTGACGGTGCATCCCATCCGTGCCCAGCTTGCTGCTTCTTCACACACACCCATGAGCCTGCCGCTAGCGAGACAGGCGAGTGTGCGCGCAGCCCACGTTTTACTACCGCTGGCCCCTTTAAAAAGAGAGAGAGGGAGGCAGAAAGCCCTCCTCTTTAATCCCGTCTCAAACTGGTACAAACACAAGGCTAGCAACGTGATGCGACCTGCTCCTGCCGCCGCCACATCACTGCAAAGGGAGGTCCGCCGCCGCTTGCCTATGGAGTTATGCAAACAGAAGCCGCGTGGACTGGATTCTTTACCTGCTCTTCTTCTAGCAGAGCCGCGCTCGCACGGCAAGCGAAAGTTAGGAGGAGGCGCGCGGAAAGAGAGGGAGCGGGCATTAAACCAGCAGCCGGCTGCGAGAGAGAGGAACCCCGGGCTATGTTGCACGCAGCGCTGGATCCAACCCGTTCTCCTGCAGTCACGCATTACAGACACAAGAAGGGAGAGCGGGTGGGGAGAAGAGAGCCCTCGAAGTTTTACGCCTCCCTTCTCCAGCCTGGTGCCTCAGGCTGCTGGGAGTTGTAGTCCAACGTATCTGGAAGGCACCAGGTTAAGGGAGGCTGGTTCAAGTGCTCCCTTTGTGAGTCTTAACCCTTTCTCATCCCAAATAAAGTCCTATCAGTTGCGTAGAGGGGTTCTTCAGGAACGAGTGGCAAGCCTTTTGCACACGCTCAGAAGCCACCCTTTCTCATATGGTCCAGAGAGGAGCCTTGGGGTTTGAAGGCCCCGGCTCTAGGTTTCCGGGGCTTGAATGCATGCGCGGCCCAACGGGCGGGAGGTCCACCCATCCCGCTTGAAACCTGTGGGCAAGGAACACGCTTCGGTAACAGCTTCTCCACCACCCCCACCATGCACAGACAAAGGCGCATCGCGGACTCGAAGCTCAGCTCGGAGGAAAGCCCCACTGGCTTCCAATGAGGTTCGCTCCCACGTAAGCACGACACGTGACCTCGGCTTGGGGCGACTGGCCAGGCGCGCTCCTGCAGCCTAAGCCCCCGCAGCAGCGCTGACAAAGCCGCGGTGAACTGAGGCTGCACCCGTGGGAAGCGAGGGGGCCTCGAAACGGGCCGGTCTCGCCGGGCGGGGGCCACGTCTCCTTGCCAGGGTCCTGCCTGGGGCGCCACGCCAGCGCGCTGGCCGGACGGCGGAGCGCGGCACGTTGCACGGCAGGCAGAGCGCCTCCTAGGCGGGCCAGGGGGAGCCGCAGCGCGGGCACGTGCCTCTGGGCAGCGCCCGGACTGAGCTGCCCCTGGCGGTGTGAGAAGGCGAGCGAAGCCCTGCTGGCGTCATCGCGTCGGCTCCGGCTCGATCGATCTCGCCCCACCAGGCGGAAGTATTTAGGACTGACCGGCTCGTCAGGCTGCCGCACCGCCATGCACGCGCGTAGTTGGGAGTAAGCCCCGTTGAGCTCGGTAGGACGTACACGAACAAAGATGCGTAGGATCTCTCTTCCCCACCCTTGGGAATGCCTTGCAGGTATTGCGTTCAGCAAGCTGAAATGAAAGAAAACTGATTAAGAAAAGGGGAAGTGGCTGGTCATGTCGACCTAGATTGTGTTCCAGCCGCAGAATACAGCGAGTGAGGAAGGACGCCTTTGCAGTAGGTTGTCGGATGCAAAAGAAGACAGGGCTCTGTTCCGCGCCTTGTAATAGTTGTGCTGTGCAGAAGAGGAAATGTGCGTCCTCTGAAATGCTCTTTCCTGCACAGCTGCTACAGGTGCGGAACCGGGGGTGGGGTGGATCCTGTTATGGAACGCTCTTTACAGTTTAGGACTTGCACAAGACATTTTGCTGCCCGAGGCGAAAGAGAAGAGAGTGCCAGGCTCCTATTGCATGTACAGAAGCCATCCGGACTGGTGGCGGAATCTTACTTCAACCCTGGCAGCGGGACAATGTTCGCCACTGCACTTGAGTGCGGGAGGTGCAGCACTATCCTTCAATAAGCTCGTCTCCCCGCTTGTCTCTGACGCCTAAGGCAGCTGCCTCATTCTGTCTAATAGTAGGGCTAGCAAGGGGAAAAGGGGTAAGCAGATCATCAAGGCATCTTCCTTAGAGGAAAAACACGGCATGAACAGTGAAGTCCTATTCGAGTCTACTCAGAAGTATGTCCTCAGAATTCAGTGGGCTCTGCCACAGATACCTGAAGGACTGAAGCACAGTCTATGCAACATTGGGCTTCAAGCAGGGAAGCAGGCATGCATAGAGATTTTAAAAGTCTTGGTTTGTGAGGAGAAAGGAAAAGGTAGACATCCCTCTTTCAGAACAGTAAAACAGGATCATCCGATTCAGCTGGGTAAATGAATGGCAGACACAAGAAAGCACTTCTTTCAATGACCTGTAACTGAGGTATGGACCTAACTTCCTTTAAAGGAAGGTAATGCTGGCCACTTGTTTACCCGAGTGGGAATCTGTCACTCTCCAAATGGTGATGGTCTCCAATCCTAATCAGTCCCAGATATCACTTCCAGTGGCCAGATATGATGGGATTTACAGCAGCTAAACTGCTCAGTTGACAAGGTTCATGAGCTGGGTCATTAATGATCATTAATGTCCTGGAACCAGCCTCTATGTGCCTCCAGAAACTATTGGAGCAAAATCCCATCTGTGTTCGCCAGTCCAAAATGCAGGTCAGCTTGTTGGTGTTGATAGCTGTTGAGCGATTAGAAGAACCAACGTGGACAGGCTCCCCAGTCTATCTCCTGGCTCCAGTTATCTAGGAGAGGGGACCAAGAAACACTATTTCCAAACTAGATCCGAAACCCGACTTGGGGGGGATCCAGAAATCAGTCTCATCCAAGAAGTATCTGGAGCTGGGTTGCCATTACTTGCTTCAGAATGGGAGATTGGTTGATGGTTCCTTCAATCAGTGGCATTTAACAACAATTTCTTTGATAATGGTCTCTCAAGGTTATGGGAATGGACCCCTCTTTCAGGGAAAACTTCTGCCACTCCTGGGCTTGAACTGAACATAATACTCCCGCTGTGGGCATACCACAGTTGTATAGAATGGTAGTAATACCTCTCTCAATCTAGAAGCCACACTTCTGGCTATGCAAGCAAGGGTGGCATTCACCCTCTTGACAGCTGCATCACACTGCTGATTCAGGTTTACCCTGCAGTCAGCCAGTACCCCGAGGTCCCTTTCACAAGTGCTGCTCTCCAGCCACTTGTCCCCTAACCTGTACTTAAGACACCTATTCCTATGCCCCAAGTGCAAGACCTTGCACTTATCCACATTGGTCATGTTTTCCTTTCTGTGTCCCTATGCACAGGGCATTTTGTGGGGAATCACTGATAAAATAGATGAACTTAAAGCATTCAGTACCTCAAGAAGTAGTGATGGTCTAGCTTAGATGACCAGTAACTTATATGGATGAGAAAACTTCTTGGAGGTTATTTTGATCAAGGACTATTGGCCGTCATAGAAGAATGAAGCCTCTATGTTCAGCACCTATATACGTCAAGTGGCAAGTCACTGGGAACACAACAGGAGGTGTCCATCACTTCCCCAACCTATTTGATTTCAGATCCAAATGTACTTTTTCATTTCCGTGATCAAACTGGAAAAAAAAATTAAAAATTTCAGTAAAACGTGTGTATTGTCAGGCAGATCTTTTGTTGCTATGTGCAAGCAAGTCATCTTCAACTTATGGCCACCCTGAGAATGAATGCCTTCATTCAAATGTCATTGTTCACAGTCCTGCTTAGCCCTTGCAAATTCAAAGTTGTGGCTTCCTTTCTGGGTTCAATTGATCTCATATTTGGTCTTCTTCTCCCTTTGACTTTCCTTAACATGATTGTTTTCTCCAGTGAGTCTTGCCTTCTCATGATGTGGCCAAAGTATGATAGGTTCCAAAGTTTTGTCCTGCTTTGCTTCTAGGAAAAGTTCTGACTTGATTTGATCTAGGACCCACTTGTTTGCCTTTCTGTTGGTCCAGAGAATTTGCAGAGCTTTCCTTCAGCACCATGCTTTGAACATATTCATGCTCTTTTTGTCAGTTTTCTTCAGTATCCATCTTTCACAACCATACATAGTGTGAATGATCTTGGCCTTGATCTCCACTGAGGCATCCTTACATGTGACAATATTTTCTAGTGCCTTCATAGCTGCCCTTTTCTCGGTCTTCTTCATATTTGTTGACTGCAGTTTCCATTTAAATTGATGACTGAGCCAAGATATGCAAAATCATCCAGAAATTCAGTATCTTCAGTATTGGCAATAAAGTTCTACAATTCTTCTGTAGTCATGATTTTTGTTTTCATAATATTCATCTGCAGTCGTACTTTTGCATTTTCTTATTTTACTTTCATCAGGGGTTGTTTAAATTCATATCTGCTTTTTGCCTGGCTTAGAATCATCTACATGTATCTTCCACCAATTTTCACTCCTCCTTCTCATCCTAATCCAGTTTTTCTTATGTTCTTCATACAGATTGAACATAGGGGGAGACAAAATACACCCTTGTCTGATGCGTTTATCTGGAGGAAACCATTCTGTTTCTCCATATTCTGTTCTAACAGTAGTTTCTTGTCCATGACACATCTTGTCCATGACACATCAAGACAATCAAGTACTGAGGCACACCCAGTTCTTTTACGATCACCCATAGCTTTATGTGAGCTACAAAGGGTTTGCTGTAGACTATAAAGCATAGGCTGATCTTCTGAAATTCCTTTGTGCACTGCTGTAGCCAACATATATTAGCAGTATGATCTTGAATCTCTTTGAGGCCTCCTTGAGGCCTTTACCTCTTTGGAATTCAGCTTGAGTGTCAGGCATTTCTAGTTCCACATAGGGTAATATTCTTTGTTGCAACACATTGTGTATCATTTTCCTGGCACAGGAAATTAGTGCAATGGCTTTACATTTGCTGCACTCTTTTGCATCCCCTTTCTTGGGAATTGGATTGTATATTGAACATTTCCAATCTGTAGGGCACTGTTTTTGTTTTCCATATTTGTAGGCCTATTCTTGTTAGGATTTGGACCAATTCAGTCTCTGCAGCTTGTAATAGTTCTGTTGGTATCCTGTCTACTTTGGGTACTTTCAGGGCAGCTTTCACTTCACTTTCTAATATTGCAGGTGCTTCCTCATAGGATTCCTCTTTGAAGGAGTCTGTCATCTTTTATACCTCTTCTGTATAATACTTCTGTAAATTGTTTCCAACTTTCTTTATTTTATCCTGGTCAGATAATATGTTCCCTGCTGGTCTTTCAGCATTCCTAATCTAGGCTTGAATTTCCCTTGGTTTTCTTGTTTCTGGAAGAGGTCGCTTGTTTTTTTTCCTTGTTTGTTGATTTCTCTTTCTTTGCACTGTCACTGTAATAGTTTTTCGTCTCTATGTGATGTCTGCTGTTAATGTATACCCTCATCTGATTGGTTATCTGCAATATGTATGTGCAAGAAATAGACCGCTGGTGTTACAGAAGTCTAGCAGTCATTCCCTAATACTTATCCTTTTTCAAATTTACCCTTAGTGTTTGATTCTGCTGTATTTCCCACTTTTGCATTCTAAGTCATCTATGATTATCAACATGTCTTGCTTTGGTGTGTTGCCAATGTCTTCTTGATGTTTACATAGAAGTTTTTGATTTCTTCTTCTTTGCCCAGTTGTTGGAGCATAGACTTGAGTGATAGCTTTTCTGCAAATTGTGATTTGTATTATTCTGCTGGACTTTGCATTGTAGGTCCTTCCTACTTGTGGTACATCTTGCCTCAATGTTAGAACCACTGTGTCTTCTAAATTGGTCATTTCCAGGGTAAAACATTTTGTCTTTGACTGAAAACATTTCCTTAGTTTGCTCACACTAGTATTGTGATGTTTAACCATTTCATTTCATGCTGTATGGTTTCCAGTTTGCTTGATTCATATTTCTCATGTTTCATGTTCCAATTGTATGTGTCATTGGAAGCAGTCCAGAAGCACTGGACTTTCTTTTTACCTCTGTGCTTGTCAGCCATTGACTTCCTTTCAGCTTTGATGTAGTTGCATCATTCGCAGCAGCACTATTAGTATTTGTCCTTTGCTCTTCCCCAGTAGCTGGTTGAGTGCCTTTTGACCTGGGAGAATATCTTCTGGCACTATCCCTTGTCTTGTTGTAGATTAGTTTTGAAGCTGGTTTTAAAATGTTTCCTTTAATGTCTTTTTCCTAATAAGTATAGCACTTAGTAAATATTAAAGGAGAGCTGATGGTCAAACCACCATTTATCTATATACAATTGTGC
This sequence comes from Varanus komodoensis, assembly GCF_004798865.1. Classification (NCBI taxonomy): domain Eukaryota; kingdom Metazoa; phylum Chordata; class Lepidosauria; order Squamata; family Varanidae; genus Varanus; species Varanus komodoensis. The sequence continues at coordinate 8,935,447 of NW_025335409.1, forward strand.
CTTCAAAGTACATAAGTGCTTATGCTTGATTCCCAAAATTCATTAAAAAAAAGAGAGAATAACGTGGGACAGGGCTTTACCTTGTCAATAACACTGTTCTATGTGAGCCGTTATACCATCCAATTAGGGATTTTTGTCAGCAATAGAAGAAGGCCAAAGCTTTTAGTGGCGGCCCCAGATAATAATGGTTATTTGCATACCATACAGAGATGGGGAACCTCAGGCCAGGGGACAACTGTGACCTCCCTGGGGTCCCAATCTTTCCCTCCAGTGTTTCTGAGATGGCCATGCTTTTGTTTCCATGGTCCTACCCTCTTTCCGCAAAGCATCAGTTTGTCAGTTTCCTAGCATTCGTGCAGCCTTTTTTCATTCTAAAAGTCTGAAATGCCTTGCCTAAGCCATACTTACAAGCAGTAAGAACTTTAAGCTAAAATATGCTGGCATCTTTTGACAGAGCTTCTGCAAAATGGAATTTAGTCCTCAGGCAGAAAGAGGTTCTGCACCCCTAATATACACAAATAAAAATTGGTATGTAAATTTGCAAGCAAACTTCTTTTCAAATCAACCTCTTGTCAGTACTCTTTGGAAAAATGATAATATTCAATAGAAACATGATCTAAATATTCTACTTGCTGGGAAAGTTTTGAATCCACAAGAGAGTTTTAGAGTCTCTGCTTTTTCTTGCATACTTGCAGGGGTACAAATAACAATAGATAGTCTTAATCCCTTTATTCATTACCTATTTGAATTCATCACCCATGGCCCTGGTCTTCTCATCTAGGCATTTAACTCTTGCTAAATTAGATTTGGGGTTTGCTTTTCTCACTCTGGCTTGAGCACTTAACACATTACTTTCTGGTCATTTGTCAGCAATTTGACAATGTCATCTTACACAACCAGCATCACCTGCAGTCTGTATTAACAAGAATGTGTACTGCACAAAAGATATCTTTATCATTGTGTTCTTTCTCAACTTTTTTAAAAATATACATTGATAACTATACTCTTAGCTAGTTTTAGTGTTCTGATCTAGGATGTAAATAATGCATTTCTTGTCTCTGAAGTAGTGAAGCTTTTACAATGAGGCTGTAATTTGCACAGTATGAAATGTAGAAAATAGCAAGTTTTCATTTAAATGAAAATTTCTGAAGATGCAGCCATTTAAAGTGACTTTATTGGTCATTTGCATGTCCTAACAATGTAAAGTTATGCAGGTGCCTAGCATTGATAGCTTTAAAAACTATTGGGGGTAGAGGAGAAACTAATAATAGAAAATTTAAAAGGGAAGTTTGACTTAGAACTGTCAAAGTGGTACCCATAGTTGTACTTTTACATGCTAACAGAGCAGTAGTTTCTGGAAATTACAGATGAAACTCTGCTCATACAAGATTTCAGGCCAGCATATTAGATGCCAGTTGGAGCAGATACACCGATTTCCAAACAGAGCAGGGACCTGATGCTTTGTGGCGGGTTCCTGCCTGGAAATAATGTGTGCCTGGAGGTCATGTTTGGTGGATACTAAAATAAATTATGCTAAAAGATTTGGATTCGAAACAGGATCCATTTCAAACTCCATTTGAGTACTTGGACCAGCGGTTCCTTCCTATTTGGTCCAGGATCAATTATGTAATTCTCTGCTAGCAGTGTTGGAGCAAAGGAGGAGAGGCCTGATACAAAAGGAGACAGTCCAGACCTCACTAGACTGCTCAGTATGTTGGTCTGGAGAACCTGAGAAGCCTGGGAACAGCACAAGGGTTGATGATGGCACTGGCGTCACACACACGAGAAGCCCTGGAAAATGCAGGATGAGTCGAGGACAGTGATGGATAACCTATGGCACGCGTGCCCAAAGGGGCACGCAGAGCCCTCTCTGTCGGCACATGATCACCCCAGCAGCCACACGCATATTCGGAAAGATTAAGGGCACCAGGCAACAATGTTGCTCATTAGCCACGACTCGTGGATATTTCGCAGGCCGGTTAGTGAGCTGCCAGGGATTTTCTTGGACTATGCTTTTAGCAGAAGGTAGGAAAGGTAGGAAATACACTCAGATGCCTTTTTCAGGGCCGGCCAAATGCTGGTGGTCAGTGGAACATTGCCCCCTTGTGCTGGTGGTCAGCAAATTCAGGTTTTATTGCAGTATTGGCACTTCGTGATAAATAAGTGGGTTCTGAGTTGCAGTTTGGGCACTCAGTCTCCAAAAGTTTCCTCATCACTGGTCTAGGACATCCTCAGAGCTTGCTAAGTGTCACACCGCTTATGCCCAGAGACTTTACAACAGACAAGGCACATTATATCATACCAGTAGCAAATGCATGGCAGGTACTTTGGCATTTCTCTTAAACATGTGTTAAAAATGCCATGGACTCTGTATCACACAAACCATTTAAGTTTTGAAAATGCCACCCAAAATGGATTCTGACAACTGTCTGGAATCTGATTTTACTTTTGAAGAGAATAAACAACAAAACTGTAACAACCTAGATCCCAGAACAGAGAGAATGCACCAAGTCTTATTGTGAACAAGTAAATGAATTTAGTAAGAACACTGCTTCCTGTGCTGTTGATATGTTTCTATGGACCAAGATAAACAAGGTGGATTAAAAAAGTGTGGAGCACCATCCCGTGGAAGCACTTTTTGATGGCCCATGGAGGAGGGCTGCAGTCTGTAAATGAGTCCTCACTTTAGTCTCAGGGATTTTAAGATAAGAGGTGGGCTTCCTTTCTGGGGGTTTGAGCTCCCCCCCTCCAGTTTATAAGCTTTGATTATTTCACTAGGGGTGGGGGGCGGTTCAGAAACATCTTGTGGATCATCCCAAAGAAACTGAGAGTCCGTTTCCTCCCCTTTCTCTTCTCATTCTCACACAGTTGTACTTAAGGAACAGTTTCATCCAGTCATTCCTTTCTATATGGTATTTACAGAACCAAAGTTTTCTGGGTGCTTCAGAAAAATTAAGACCCTAAAACACAACTTAACACACAATACCTTTCACATACAGGCAGTTCCTGAGTTACAAACATCTGAGTTACAAACAACCCGTACTTATGAACAAACTGCCATAAAGCTTTTTTATTTTTTTAATTACTGCAGGAAATTGTCATCACCATGGAAAGAGAGGACAGAAAAAGGGAGAGAAGGAAGGCCTCCAAAGCATCACCTTTGGGGGCGGGGGTAGTGAACGGGTAGAAAGGGAAGCCTCCAAAGCATGCTTTCTTGCTTCACTCATGCAGGATGGGAAATCTCTCCAGCATTTCCCTGCTGCAAAGAGGAGTTGCTGGTGAGTTGAGAAGGGCAGTGAGATATAATTGTGTTTTTTTCCCCACTTTGACGGATCCTGCGCCGCAGCCCTACAAATGTGGAGGGCCAACTATATGTGATTCGAGTTACATACAAAATCAATTTAACAGTGAATTTCCATTTACTCAGGAATGGAACTCATTTGTAACCCAGGGACTGCCAGTATACATGAAAAGGATGACTTTGCCATCAGCAGAAACATCTTTGTTTTAACTTAACAAAACCTAGGGAGTATTTTCAGTTAAGTTCAAGTCCCTTTCCTCTCCTATGTGCAAGAATTTAGGGTGGTGTTCTAGTTTTGAACTTCAGTTACTTTCTGTCAAACTGGCTATTGTAATGCCTGCCATATGGCCTGAGATGCTGTTAGGATAGAAGCACTCCCAATTTCTGAGAAAGAGGGTGGATGTGGTGAGTGACAAGAGGGCCCAGTGACACGCAGGCTCTGTGAAATTCACTTCTCCCTTTGTACAGTGAGCATCATAACAGTTACCCAGATCAAAGGGACTGGAGAGCATTAAATAATACATGTAAAGTGCTTGGGAAGATGAAAGGTGCTATATAAGTACAAAGTTGTAACTAAAATAATATGTTCCTGCCATAATACATTAGTTTGACTTGGTAAGAAGCTCATGGAGTCAAAAGATAATTATTCATAGGAAAGAAAAGGTGAAATTATGAGAAAGGACCCTTCATGGTACAAAGGGAGTAAGAATCTGCCCTGCCATGTCTGATTAAATTACGACTCTTTGAGTTTGTGAGAGCAGGGCAAATGAGAGTTTGTGAGAGCAGCCAAGCCACAGATGGCAAGGACTATGACAAGGAAAGGAGGGGGCCACCATACCCAAGGGTGGGTCAGCTCTTAGACCATGTGTGAATGCTGTGCATGCACCAGAGTGCTACGTGCATAGCTTGTGTGACTGTACATGAGTAGTGTGAGTGTGTATTTGAAATGTGAGAATAAGGGGGACATTCTGGACACAGAACTGATACTAAGAATAGATACTAAGAAGCCTCTGAGAATTAATATACTTTCCTTAAATAAAGAACTAGTGGGGTGCCTTACGTGGCCAGACTGTAGAAACTATGACTAGGGAGACCTGGGTTCAAATCTCCACTCAGCTATGAAACATTGAGTGGCCCTGGGGCAATCACTATTTCTCTGCCTAATCTATCTGAAAGGGTTCTTGCAAGAACAAAATTGTGGTCAGGTGACAGGGAAACCAAGTATGTCACTCTAAGTGCCCTGGAAGAATGGGAAAATGTAAAAGTCAGGTAATGTTTTAGGCTGTAATCCTGTGTGTTTAGGCAGGAAACTCCTACAGCTTCCAGCATTCTCCAGCCAATCATCTTGGCTGAGGAAAGGTGAGAATTCTAGGACTTTTTCTACCTACACATGCATAGGATTGCACCTTTAACTCCCTTTCCTTCATGTCACCCACTGGTTGCACACTTCAGCTAGAACTGTATGGTTTGTATGAACTCGTGTTTTTATGTGGTGGATGGTAATGGCAGTGACTTTGCTGGAGACAGGTGCAGCACAGGAGTAAAGCTGCCAAGTTATATCCAGGGACAGCTTTGCATTAGGGGAAAATGCCTCCTTTCTCTTATGTGAATACCCAAGATTATCAGTCCCCTTTAGTTACTGCAGCCCTCTGTACCATATTTCATTCTGTTCCAGAGAGCCCCACAAGATTTCAGGGCAAGCTGGGGGCTTAAGTGGGTGGGATCTGCAAAACTACCCTCATCAGCATGAACAAAAATGCTGTCCATTTCAGCAAGTCAGCATTGGATGCAGCCCTGTCCTTTGTACATATAAAGCTTGAGGTTTAATCCCGAGCATGGTCAGTTAACAGCAGTCATTTCCTGTGGTCACAGCTGCATGGCCGCTTTCCACATGGATGCAGTGGTGAACAGCTTCCATGCTGCCTGGACTGAGTCACAAGCCCACTAGCAGGCCCTGTGCACGTCCACAGAGAATCGTCCAAAAGGTGGCTGAGCTGCATCTCTGTTTATGGAAGTAGGCTAGCAGCTGCCTGGGTTCAGACTTTCCTTCCTATGCTGCAGCCCAGATTGGTAAAAGACCTAGGTAACATTTTAGTGAAAGGGCTGGTCACTTAAAACTGATGATCACACTACTTCAGAAAGTAACTAAAGGTCACGTTAACATAAGTCTTAATTGTGCTGATCCTCAGATGTGTCTGGGATTGATTCACAGTAAGTCTGCTTCTTCAACATTCATCTGAGTGTGAAAGTATGAGTGGATTCAAACAAGAAGACAACCAAATGTGGATGGCAAGCCAAGGAGGGTTGCCAAGCAAAGCTGGACTGTTCCCCACGGAGTAGCTTGTTCATGAGCAACAAGCCACTCTGACAACTCGTGGCTTGTTCTAGGGTGGTTGCACCTTGATGGGTTGTTATGTCATCTGCAATTAGGCAACTGACCCCATTGTGTCAGAGTGAATCCGTGTCACCCTTGCCAAGCTCACTCAGGCTTCTTTTACTGGACAACAGAGCTTTGATGGCTGTCAAGCTTAGGCTTCCCTTTAAAATGTTTTGGTTTTGGTTTTTTTTGACAGGACTAATCAAGCTTTCTGGAGAAAGACCTAAAGATATACATATGCTAGCAGTAAACATTCTGTACTCCAGTATAAGAGAGTGACTCATGTTTTTCCACCTTCTCAAACACCTAGAGTTTCAGGAAAAGGTAGAAAAATGCAGTGCACAGAGAAGAGTCTGATCCAGACACACACACACCAAGTAGAGGATCTCCCTGCGAAGGGGGTGAGTGGCACTTTTGGCAGCTGTTAAGGAAAAGTTAAAAAACCTGAAGCCTTTTTCCATCATAGTGGAAGCTTGCTGCACTTTGACACCAGGTTCCCCCAGGAGTTTACCCAGGCAAGGCTGCCCATTTTGGACCCATGGAAGTGTGCATTTGTGCAAGTCCAACTGTAATATTTTTTAAAAATATGAAAATATTTGTACACATTTGGGGCACAGTTTTTATTCAAGACAGCCAGCAAGATTAGCTCCTCCAATGTGCCACGTGGGCATCTTGGAGGAGTTGTCATTGGCTCTCAATTTGAGAGCGCTGTTTTGTAACTGGCATGCCAGTTCAGAACCTGGAAAAAGGACAGAACAGCTGTGACTGGTAGCACCATTGGATGGCATTGCATGGATGCAGAAAAGTATTCATTTGCTGACGTTATTGTCACAGAATGGCTCAAAATCAAGCTGCAGCTTTGGGAACAATTGTTTCCTTCTCCTTAGAAGTTGTCCTAGTCGCATTAGGAACGCAGTTTTCTGGTTAACCAAGAAAATCAATCTGCCATTTCATTTTGCTAGAATGGCAGCAAAATTGTATGTAAACTGCATGGAAACCTTGAATGTAACTACTCAGGGTTACTGAGGAATTGCAAGGGAGACCACAAGTTTCCAAGAGCTAAGTAAAATTCCTTAGCGTGTATGTTGTGTGTGTTACAAACTTTAGGGTAGTACTGAATTTCAACATTTGGGGTGAATTTGGAGGGATGACTCACTATGTCTATATTACAGGCAAATTTCTTCAGGGACTTTCTTTGCAGCTCAGATACTATCCCTGCTAGATGGTTTATTGATGCTAACTAATATGGCATGTTGTGTATGTGTGAGATCTCCATTATAAGCTTTGTGTCAAGTTCTCAGGATTTTTCTGTTTTTCCTTTTTTCCTTAATTGAACAGGGGGTTGGACCTGATGGCCTTCTGTCCCCTTCCTTCTGTCCTGTCCTGTCCTGTCCTGTCCTGTGATTTTATTCCACTGTGTGTGCTAAAGTCAAACTTAGAGGTTTCAGATCAAGGAAAAAACACTGTCACATTTGGTGGTGATATTGATGGGAAAAGTGTGATATTTAGTTTCCACCCACACTACAAGATGTCTGTGACAGGCTCCCTGCGTTTTCTAGTCTTTACACTCCCTTTCCTCCAAACAAACAAACAAACAAACAAACAAACCAGCATTGGAAAGTCCAAAACTCCTCTTTGGCATAGCCTTTCATCGGGGCTGAGCAGGTACAGTTAAGTCTCAATTCTTTATGCTTTTTTGGGACTAAGCTCCATTGAAAATAATGATACTTTTTAGTAAACATATATAGGATGGCATTATAAGAAAAGGAAATTGGAGTATCTTTATGCATCTTTAAGTCTTTTTGCAGGCTGCTAGGCAGAACATGCAAGTAACCACCTTACATTGGTGTCTTAGGTGTAATTGTCTGCTTCACTTTTACTGAACAGCTGTGGAATAAAATATTCTATGTTAGGATATTTACAGATTTCATGTAAGTAAAGGATCCTGCCTGAATGCAAGGTCATCTACATATTGCTCCCAGTCTCATACTTCTATGATTCAGTGTGATATGGCCATTCATGGAAAAGTTAAATTGCCTCCTCTCTTAAAATCCAGCATTGCCAAGGGAAAAATAACTTTTCAAGGTGTTATGCAATAGTCCTTTCCTGCTGGTGAGTGGATGTGTTTTGTTTATTTTTGTCCCTTTGCTTCACTAAGGAAGCTCAGTTCTGTGTCCTTGGGTTCTTTGAACACAGCCAGTGCAGAGGAACTAATCTGTTGTTCGCCAGGGAATATGAATAAAGAGGATTTGTGTGCGTGTGTGTAATACCTGTCCACCTCCAAAAAGAAGCCATAATGTGGCTATGGGTTCAGATTAATATGCTACATTAGAAATGTATGATTCAAATAGACTTTGTAGATCAAAGGCTAAACTTGTAGATAAAGAGGTGTCATATTGCTGATACTTTTGATTTAGTGGACCTCCATCTATGTAGCAAATGGAAAGCACAGGGTGGAGTCAATGCACGTTGTCTTGTCTACAGGACCCAGTGTGATGTTACCAGTGCAGAGTTCTCCCATAACACATCATACCCTCTTTTCCAGAAATTTTCTCCCATTACTTTTGGTTTCATTCTAAAACACTGACTAAAGGCATGTGTCTGTAGGGCAAGTTGCTTTGTTGTGGGGATCGAGTCACAAAAGAGCATTAAAATTTAAAATAAATAAATAAATGGAATAAAATGTTAACAAACAATAAAACCACTGCAGTGCTATTGCAGTCCATGAAAAGTTCATTGGTAGGCAGGTGTTCCAGTTCTAAAATCCAGCAGGCCAGGACTCTATTATAATGCTATAATCTGAGACCATCCAATTAAGCTGAATGTTGATTAAATGCAGAACAGATAAAAAGATGTCACACAGCACATAGGTAAGTTGTGAAATTTGCTAATATAAGATGTATCAAAAAGATTACCAACTTAGAGAGCTTGAAAGAGGATTAGACAAATTCATGGAGGAGAGACTTTCAATGGCTACTGGTCTTACCTCCAGGATAAGAGGCAATTTGCTTATGTGCACAAGGAGGCACAAGCAGGATGATATTACTGGACTCATGTCCTTCTTTTAGGGTCTGAACAGAATGGTGAACAAAACAGGCCTTTGGCTGATCCAGCATGGTTTTTCCTATGACGGATTTCTTTCCATGGCTCAGGAGCCATTGAAGGAAAGGTAGACCTTGACCATTTGAATGGTGGTAATTATGAATTTTTATGCTGCTTTTTCTGATGGAACCTGAGCCCAAAACATTGAGATACTCATGGAGCTGGTTTCTGGCATGAGGCTAGTAGCTAAAAAGGTTTACAGGAAGCAGCTTGGAGACATCAGGGGTCTCTACCGAGCTGTGAGGTCATGATGGAAGTGTGTGTGGACAGCAAAAACTATTGCTTGATACATCCCACTGTGGTATAATAGTCACAGTGTGGGACTAGGGTTGTTCTAAGATTCCCCCTCAGCCATGAAGTTCATAGGATATCCCTGCTCCAGTCATTCTGGCTTAGCCAAATCTATTCCATCTGGTTGCTGTGAGGGTAAATTTGGAGAGTAGGTGCTCCTTGACAGAAAGGTAGGATGCAAGTACAGCACAATAAATAAAAGAAGCCACAAGGTTCTATGTTAGGGAGACACACATTTAAAATCATATGCAGGACACACGGAATTCCAGTGAAGAGTCTACACATGCCCCCCAAGGAGCTCGCAGTTTAAATTCTGACAGTGGGAAAGAAGAGACAAAACAAGCCATAGTAACAAGAGACCTATGTTAAGCCAAATGATTCATCAAATAGGTGGATTTTGATGAGCAATTTGCATGAAGAAAAGTGAGAGATGGCAATGCAGATATCCAGGGAGGGAATTCAGCAAATGGGCAGCAAAGAGCAATTATGTATGAAGCACTGTGCAACTTGCAAGTCCTGTGGATGCAAGCACATCATTTTCACATACTTTACCTACTTTTTATTTCACACATTACTTAAAAAAAAACCCTTTATATTTCAGAAAATATGGACATCAGATTTAAGTTATGTAAATGGAAAGTGCGTGAGATCACCTCATTTTCAGTTTTCTTGTTTCCATGTGAAATGTAAATGTCTGAAGAGGATATTGCTTAAGCCATAAAACAAATTGACACCATAATTTATTAATACTGAAGACACACTTCATTGCGGTTAAACACTATAAAGAGCTGAGAATAGCATAGTTTCTCAGAATGTATTGCTAATACGTCAAGGGAAAGACTTCCTTGATGCAATCTCAGCATGTGTGAAGATCCTCTTTACAGACACGAAGACACGATGACCACAATTTTGCCTGTCACATAGACTGCATTAGTATTGTGAAGCCTCTCAGTTAGCCTTAAAGATGGATGGCCCACCTCTGGCGTGGGAGCTCATGAATGTGCAGAAGGTCAGTGGGCCTGTACGTGACAGCCTGCCTGAGGACCCAGCGTGACACAGCTGCCTAGTCCCTTGCTCAGTAGCCCAAAGGCACAGAGGGGTTCCAAATGTACTGCGATATGCCAGGGGAGGCCAAAGCAAGGCTTGAGGGCTGCATATGGCTCTGTTTTGTGGCTAATGGCTCACCTGTGGGTACCTGCTTGCCACTTGCTGCCTGCAGCCACTGCCCATGGGCACCCACTTGCAGCTCTCAAACACTGTATGTGGCTCTTCCATTGAGCACGTCTGGCCACCCCACAATATGCACTGGAGTTATGCTTAGGACTTGTTGCACACTTACCCTTCTAATCCAAGGAGCACAGCTTTTCAGCCACACTGGGTCTATAGGGATGCACACATATGCACACACACACACGAACTCATGTTCGTTCACATACAACTAACAACATGCAACTCACACACAGCACACTCATCTACTTTGATCAGGACAACGCAGTGCTCTTCCCAGAGATCTCAGTTCTCAAACCACCCAGCCATCCTGGCTCTAAATCCTCCCTAATGCACTGTTTTGCTATAATCTTGATATCCCACACTGCTACTTGGGTATTTTTTCAAGAAAAAATTGGTGTGGGAGGGGGTTAAAGTAACAGTTTCCATAGTTCCTGACACAGAAGCTGTACTCTTACAGCTGGAACTATAGCTTTTTCCTAATGTGGAATGGATGTGTTTTCCCTTTTCTATGGGGACTTGGTGGTTCCAGAGGGCCATCTACAGCCCTCCCCAGTATACACCTTCCTTTTTCACTTCAATCCCAACACTCAGGATGGCTGACCACAGGCGTCCTTCCAGATGATGCTTCTGTTGCGCAGTCATCCTGCCTCATTCACAGAATTTTCAGGAGCGGGTGGAATCCAAACAAAGCTGTCTTGAATATGGCTGCCTCCTGGGTTTTCCCACCACTTCTTCCAGTGTTTTTCCTTATCAGGGGAAAAATCTGTTGCAAAGTAAAAGGCAAAGTAATTGCACAATGCCTCTTTGATTGGCAGCACTAGAAGCCTTCCATCAAGAACCAAACTAAAATTTAAAAAATATAAAAAAGATCATACAGATTTCAAAACCAGTAAAAACAAAGATGCCTACCAGAGGGTTTTTTTTTTTTAACAGTCTTACCCCAACCAATTGAATGAAGGAAGGAAGTTCAGCATCGCCACGGAAAGGGATCTCCAGTAACCAGACCAATTTAGGGAACAATCCTGTAGAAAAATTTAGGGAGGAATCCTGTAGAAAAAAGAATAATAGAATAGTAGAGTTGGAAGGGGCCAGAAGGCCATCTGGTCCAGTCCTCTGCTATTGTAGGAAACTAAGTTACACCATCCCTCTCAGATGACTGTCCAGATGCTTTTTGAATGTCCCTAGTGAGGGAGAGACCACAACTTCCCCAACTTCTCTGTTGTCCTGCTCTGACAGTGAGGAAATTCTTCCTGGTTTCTAGTCCAAATCTGGTTTCTTTTACCTAAGACTGTTATTCCATGTCCTGCACTCTAGAATGAACAAGAAGAGATCTTGGCCTTCCTCTCTGTGACAGCCTTTCAGAGTGTATTGTAGAGTGCCATCATATCCCCCCGCCCCCCAAGTCTTAATGCTGAACATACCTAGGGCTTTGCCTCCAGGCCCTGAATTATCTTTGTTGCCCTCCTTCGTTCCAGCCTTTCTGCATTTTTTTAAAACTCAGGTGCCCAGAAATGGACATGGTACTCCAGGTGAGACCTCCAGCTCCCAGCATGCCCCAGCCAGATGAACTTAAACAGCAAGCAATCTTCAGGGGAATGAAGTTGGCTTGGGCTCAAGCCCTTTTGGGGTTTTCAAGCAATCACCAGCATTTTGAACAGACTGGTACTCAGGGGTGAATGCCACCCCTAAAACTGTGAGATTTGGGCTGCAAATGCACAATCGATAGAGGAGCTTACCTTCATGTGAACATGCTTATGAACAGACTGCTCAGATGCTTGTGTGATCAGACCAGTCTTGATTCCTGAAGTGAATAATTCAGTCACATTTCAGAAAGAGAAGGCCACCATATTGGACTGATGGGAGTGGTAAATAAGACAGTGGAGAACAAAGCAGTCCATAGCAGAGCCACTGCTTTGAATTACATGATAGCAGTGCCATCAGGTGAGGTGGCAAAATCCATGATACTGTTCTAAGAGTTCATAGTTCAGGCTGATGATCAAGTGTGGTCACCTGTACTTCCCGCTTGCCGCTGTGCACTTGCACCCCATTTAGGATGGCTCCACGGAATTTCTAAACTCATTTCCAACTTAGCCTTTTCAACCATGAACTTGACTTGGTTGCTGAGCCAACTTAGTCAGCCTTATCTACCTCACAGGGTTATTGTGACGATAAAATGAGATGCTAGGGGGTACACAAACATTGGTTTAAGGGTACATTTCTTTATTACCTTTCTGAAGCCGACCTAACCAGTTTATAAAGATATCAAAAAATATAAACTTTAAACAAAAATAACAAGGAATTAAAACTATCTTAAAAAACCATAACAACTTTTAAAAACTAAGTTAAAATGCATTTTGACCTTTTTTCTAGCACAGAGTGTGTAGAGAAAGTATAAGATGAAGGGGCAGATCATGCAAACTTGACGGTGCTCACTTTCTGAAAGCTTGTAAACTGCCTGGAACAACCTCTGATGAAGGAATCATATAAACATTATTTATAAATAAAACAGTGTTTCTTCAGAACCTTTTTTTATCAGTAGCTGGATACTTCTAGACAAAGCCATTATTGCGCAATCGCCCAGCTTCCTTCACAGAATTTTACCGGGTATCAACATCATCTTAATTTGTAGACTTTTGGCAGAATCACTGCACAGAGCTCCTAACGGCCCTCCTCCATCTGGAAGCAACACCAGGAGAGCGTTAGTGGGTGAAACTTTTTCTGCCAGAGAGGTACATGATAGGAAAAGCAAAGCCCCCACAGCTAACTTTCTGCGTCAGACTAGAGTATTATTAAAGGCTCTGGGGTAAGCAACAGGGCAAGCCGAATTCTTTTCATTCTTGCTGAAAAGGAAAAAAAAAGGTCCGTTGGATTTAATGTTGAACTAGAAAAGTGGCAAAAACTATGGGAAAGAAACATTAAAGTAACTTTAGCAACTTCATATAAAGAAAACTTATATAAAATGTTCTATAGATGGTATTTGTCACCAAGTCAACTAGCTAAGATGTTTCCAAATATGTCAAATAGATGTTGGAAATGTAAACATAAAATGGGTACTTCTTATCATATGTGGTGGACTTGTGCCAACGCAAAAAAGTACTGGATTAAAATACATAGATGGATGGAGGAAATATTACAAAAACCCTTTGCTTTTAAACCCGAAGTTTTCTTGTTAGGCATTATACCGGAAGATGTTAACAGACAGGAAATCTATTTGATGTTGCATCTAATTACAGCGGCGAGGATTGCATTTGCTCAGTATTGGAAAAGTGAGGAGCTGCCCACCGATGGATTGATTCTAAGAAAGATCTTGGACTGTGCAGAAATGGATAGACTAACTTTATCGTTGAAGGAGAAAGAGGATACTGATTTCTATTGAACTTGGGACTCTTTTTATAATTGGCTGGAGAAACAGGACTTGGTGTAAATTTAGAGGTGTTTTTCAAACTGATAAACTAACTGGAATTTGATATTAGAATGTTAAAAAATATGTAGTAGGAGGCTGACCCAGTGAATCCAATGTTAATGTTTGTGATGTTTTATTTTTATTTTTTTTAGTCTTAGTTTAAAAATTTTAATATCTATAGCTATATCTATATATATGAAAAAAGGTCTGTTGAACTTCAGCGGTAATGCCATAATTATGATGAGTTTGGAAGAACCACAATTTTTCCGCAAATATTCTTTCTCTGCCAATTCAGTATAGCGAGATGCACTTTGACCTCTGCTTTCATTGGAACGACTATGTTCTCCCGGTGCCCTTTTCTTTTCACCCTCTGCACCTCTGTCCCCTGATATATTCGCTTCTGAGCACTAATTAAAACACCCTGAAATACTTTAGGATGCTGATGCTTCAGCTTCATTAGTCCTAAATGCCACTGTCTCTCACACCAACATCCTTCACTTGTCCACAATCTCCTCCGCAGCGTGCAATTCTTTCTATTGTGCAGCGTCCATCCACCCACCCACCCGCGCACAAGCGAGCATTCATTCTCACGTGCAAGCAGCCCTCGACCAAACACACTAACACAAAGCCCAGCAAATTCGTTCGTGCGTGTTGGCAGTCCGTTATCCCCTTAGATTCCCCCTCTTCTCTGGGCTATATGTGGCGTTTGGAAGCCTCTGACAATCTGCTCCAAATGTTTTCCATATTTGTTCAGCCTCTTCGATTCAAAGAGCAGAAACAAGTCAGCCACTAGCACAACGGGAACCTTCGGGTGGGGGGAATTAAGAAGGGAGGGGGGGCACCCAAAAACACGCCCATCGGCGAAAAAAAAGAACAAAGTAGTTCATCAACATGGGAAAAGAGAAGAAAGCCCAGACCAACCCGTCCCTTAATAACCAGGCAGGAAAGGCTGAAAAAGAGAAAAGCAACGATCCCGCCAAGGAGCAAGAAGCAGCGATGAAAAAGAAGCAAGCCAAAGGAGATCCCAAAGCGGCCCAGGAAGAGGAAGCTCACACGTGCTGTGGCTGCCGTTTCCCGTTGCTGGTTGCGTTGCTGCAGCTGGCTTTAGGCGCCTCTATAACAGCGCTGGGCTTCATTATGGCAGGCATCAGCGTTTCTCTGCTAGTCAGAGACACTCCATATTGGGCTGGCATAATTGTAAGCATACCAAGTCTGTTTCTTGCATTCGAAGCGCCTTTGCCAACAGGAATGCCAACTTGCATGCAATGTTGCACTTAAGACTAACCCACTGCATGCTCTACTACACTCTTATTATTCTTGAGCTAAGCTAACTTCTCTCTCTTAAAGAACAACAAGAACAACGAATGTCCTGCAGTGATTTTTAATGTCTGTTCTAAACATGTTCCAGGAAAACTGCTATTGAAATTACAAATCTATATTATTTTATATCACGCTGCATAGAAGTCTTATGGGGGGGATTTGCTATGTGCCTGATATATATATATATATATATATATATATATATATTTAGCATACCTATCCAGATTGCAAAGCAAGTATTTATGGCTTAAGGGTATTATATGTACTCTCACACATACACATCTGTTCAAGCTAAAGGACTGCAAATAAGATAAAGCAATGAGCGTTTTTTAAAAAGATGTTTCTAACCATGGGGGAAATGAATACATGCTTTTGTAGCTTCCACATGTGAGGAGTTAAACAACAAAGTTGTGATTTGTTCTCCACTCCATTAGTGTTGTCGTCGTCGTCTGGCCACAGCCCTAGTGGCTTGACTCTTGCAGTGCTGAAGGGTTAGATTTGAAACTCAAATATGTGCGTTTCAAAGGTGTCCCAAGCCAGGCAGAGCCAGGAAATGCAAGCAACATGCTATCTTGGTGCCTTGTATGAATAGAAAAGAGAGTAGAAGCAGCCAATGAGGCTGTGGTTGGGTGCAAACATGTGATCCACTGGGGGACCTTGGGCTTCAGATCTGGTTGTACTTATATCTCAGATCTGAGTTACAGTGATTAAGAAGGGAGAAAGGCATAAGGCCATGTATATTGTGTGTGGTCCTATCTTGAGCTGATTTGCTATATGGTGTACGTTGTAACGTATGTTGCTAAAACAACTGTGCACAATTTCAAGCCACTATCTGTCAGCATTCATGAATTCATTCTGAGTACTGTATTGTAAAACGATCGTTGGCTCTTCCTATCCACCATACCCATATTTTTAAAAAAATTAACTGCCCACACATGGACCACATACTGGTGTGTTTATCCTATTAGATAGAGGATTTGGCAGGATGTGGAGATGCAGATTCACACCATTACTTCCCTTTCTCCCAGTTCCCTTCACACTCCTCCTCCACTGCTGAGGAAGCTGCCTGAGACAGAACAAGAGAAAGTGCCAGGCCTTCATTTCTAGGCCTCACCTGTTGCCCAGATCTGCCAGAGGCAAGCATGGCCTCCTGGCCTTGGGGAGGATGTACGAAGGAATGCCTGACAGCCATCTACTTCTATGGGAGACAATAAAGGCATGAACTCAGGGATACCATTAAACTGGGGGCTGAATTTGTCCTGTTGATCCCAGTCCTGCCTCTCCAGTGTAAAATTGCAGCCTCTGCTTTACCTCCTAGAACTCAGTGAGTGAAGCCACCTGATAACTGCTTCCTATTTCAGGGATAGAAATCATGTGGCTTTCCTGATGTTATTGGAGCTCAACTCCCATCATCTAGCAATATTGCTCATGCTATGTAGGGCAAATGGGAATTGTAGTGGAACAACATCTGGAAGGTCATATGGTCCAACAGTACCTGGAAGGTCACATGTCCCCTACCCATATCCTATTTGCATAATATTAGTTATTTTGTCTGTTTCTTGATCATGCAAGAGTGCCATAGGATGAAGCTTTATATCACGCCCTTCCTTCAAGGGACTCACAGTGACAAACAGAGTCTCCACCCCCCCCTCATGTTAGCGGCACAACAATCCTATGAGGTAGATTAGGATGAGGAAACATATTGCCCAAAGTCAGTGAGCTGCCTATCTGAGTGGGAATTTAAACCCAAGCTGAGTATTCTCTACTATACCAATCTGGTTGACATCAGTGGGAATACATACTAAATCAGTGACATTTTGTTTGACCCTTTTCACATAGGAAAGGCCATAAGTCAGTGGCAGCACACATTCATTGTGTGCTGAAGATCCCTCATTCAATTCTGGCATATCCTGGTGGGGCTGAGAAGGATGCATGTCTCAACCTCTGGAGAGCCATGGCTACTCCAGATGGTGCTGAGCCAAATGATCCAGTATTTTGACTCGGTACCATTTCCCTCCTACACGTGGCATTGAAAACACCTATCTTCTTAGGCCCATTTGTTCCAAATATGAATGTTGCTGAGACCAGGGAGACAATGGTTATTTTAGAATCAAGTGTACTTCTTAGCCAATATAGTTTTTGCATTCTCACAACAGAATACTGAATTTTATTAAGTGCTTTAGTAAAAAGAAAAAGTGGGGAAAGCCCAGAGTTTTTCATTCCTATTTTAAATCAAAACAGGTGGGAACAGGAATATATTAATATCCTAATTCAAGGCTACTAAAACTAGTTCACACTTGCTTGATTGCGTGAAATGTGATTCACAGTCATGTGCCAACTGCCTTTTGAAAAGCATTGTGCTGTGAAAGTGTATGATTTGTCCTGATTGTCAAATCACTAATATCCTACCTTCCCTCACAGAACTCAAAGCGATCTGCATGGCTTTCCTTCCAACAATGCTGTGAATAGGCTAGGTTGAGAAGTAAGGAGCAATGTAAGGGCAACCAATGAAATTCGCTCCTTAATGAGGATGGGAACCCACATCTCTTGTGTTTTGGTTCAACCTTCTCCACTCTGTGTTCTCCAGATGTTTTGAACTCCAACTCCTAGCATTCCTGATCACTACCTATGCTGCCTGGCTCTACTGGGGATTGAAGCCAAACAGCTGGAGGACTCCAGGATATGGAAAGCTTTCCTAGTTCAACCCTTTGACTGCTATACCAGAGAGGCTTTCCAATATGCAAGTCTATTCTATGTTGATCTCTGGTGGCTCATACTCCACACACATAAGTAGTTACTTGATGCTGGAGTCATGAGCATGGTAAGGCCCATGATCAGAACAACAAGGCTCAGAGAGCCCATTTCCTAAAAAGTAAAGATTTGGCAGGCAAATGCTTCCAAAAGCCCCACCTCAGCCCATGCTTCTTGCTCCCATGCATCACAACCCAAGCAGTTATCAGGTCAGCCTGATTTAATTTCACACTATGTTAGGGCAGTCCCAAGGTGCAGTTTTCTTGTCACTCCCAACAGTGCTTTTGCATCAAAGAAAGCCCTGGAAACACTTACCTGTTTTTCTACAAGATAACTTAGTGTTTGTACATAGACTGGATCCTGGCTGGTGTACATCAGCCATGAGGACCAGTGTGGGCCATCTACCAGCTATGGGGACTGGAAGTGATCTCTTCAATGAAGGCATCTTTGGACATGAGGCACAATTGACAGCCAAACCTTTGGTTAAAACAAATAGATCACACATTGTGTGGAAAAAACTGCCTCAAAAGCAATGCATGAAAGAAAAACTGCTTCAAAACAATTAAAAATACACATGCATGGTATTTGGCATGAGGCCTTCAAAAACATACACAGTAGTGCATCAAAAGAAGAGCTTGCTGTCAAGGACTGTCCCCTGTCAAACAGCCAAATAGTCCCTAGTTGCAACCCCAAACCGTTGTTTGTATGTTCTACCAGGAATGCTGGTGCTAACACGGTAGGCCAAACCTTCTCCCTCTTACTCTTAACTCCAACCCCAAAGCAAAAACTCTACTTTAAATTCACAGTGAAATCTCTGCTTTTTCAGTTTCACGGTTACATTACATTATAAGCATTACAGGCTCACCAAATAACAAGACACCCCCCTCCCCAACAAAGCTCTGTACAAAGAGTTAAGGGGTACCACTTAGTGAAAGCAGGAAGACAGTTACCCTACCCTTATCTTCCATGGGTTTCTCAGCAAATACACATTGGAGAATAAAAAGTGTGGGGGCAAGATTTGAGTGCAAAAACATCTGGGAACAATATGCATTCCCTGCTCTACAGCTTCCCCAGTCTAAATTCCTCCCCCACAGCACACACAAACCCACTGTGGGGTCACAGATACACATATTTGCATTTAATGTGTGGTTAAGTACATAAGACCACATGATTATTCCTCAGGACATGGATGATCCCAAGGCATGCTTCCCCCAAATACTTCCTACTCCCTCAGATTTCAGTATGCTATGGACTTGTGGAATGCCCTTCCTAGAATGGCTTGACTAGTATGGTGTTTTCTACATTAGGCAAAGAAATTAAAAATTTCCCAGGCATTTGAACCTGTAGCTTAGAACTACTTTTAACCCTGTTAGTTCTGCATCTGTTGGTTTTCCGTATTTTACACCTTCTATTGTATGACTGTAATTTTATGAGTTTCAGTTTGTAATTATTAATTGCCCAGGGAATGTTTGCTTCCCAGATTTAGAGCACAATCCTATGCATAGCAAAACAGAAAGAGGTCCTACAACCCCCAGCATTCACAGTCAGCCCTGCCCTATGCTGGCTCAAGAATGCTGTGAGCTGAATGACTTGTTTGTGTCTAAACATGCATAGGACTGTGCCCTTATTTTTTCTGGGGCATCTGTAGCTTGCTGGTTTTGAGCATATTGAATATGCATGCTGAAGGTACAAACCTCTCTGTAGGGCAGTTCTCAGTGACATAAAAGTCCATCACTGGTATTTTTTAGGATTATGCAAGTGTCCTTTAACCCAGAACCCACGCTTGCCAGGTTTACATGACAGGATAACCCCTGAATGGGGTTGCATATGCAGTGTAATGCCCATAGAAACCATGGTCTGTTGTGGATTAAGTAGCTTATGGTAAGCTGTAACGTGTCATCTAAACTATGTCATCCATAGGTGTTTTCAAAAGGAGTTTTGCCTGATCTGCCTTATTAATTTAACCTTATAGGTGTTTTGAAGTATTAAGAAAGAGTAAACTAAAATAATGCTCTGAAAACGTGTTGACATATCTGCTCAAAGATAAACCCCATTGCGTTCAATGGGAGCTACTCCCAGATAAGTGTGTCTACCAGCATTGCAGCCCAATTTTATAAATACTCACCTGAGAGTACACCACATTGAAGCCAGTGGGGCTTATGTCTGAGGGAACCTCCCTAGCAGTGCACTTTTAGCATGGAGTGCAGCCAAGACTGGGACCTTTCTGACATGCTTGCCCTCTGTCTCTTCAGCCCCTTGTATTCTTCCTTTCCCTGCTGAACGGACAAATGCTCCAACTGCCCATCTGTTGTAATACCTCTCTTTCTTAAACTTCTGCTCAGCTTTTTGCCTTGAGGAAAGTTTGTGCATGTGTGTATTTGTTAGTGTGCACACATGAAACTGGAAGGGGTTTCACCCACCTCCCTCAAGCCTGATCTGTGTGTGTGTGTGTGTGTGTGTGTGTGTGTGTGTGTGTTCATGGTGTAGTTGCAGTCTTGGCTCCAGCTGTATCTGTCACCATGCTCTCGCATGTAGGTGTACACGGGTGCACATAACAGAGCCAAAATACCAGCAACATCTTGTGTGCTTATTCTCAGAGCACCTCAGTTAGTTTTACCAACTCACTTTTAAACAGATGAAATCAGCATACAGATTGAGCAGCAGTACAAAGGGTGGGGCAGGGGGTGGGTTGGGGACGAATATCATATGCCCTGCTCCCAAAATTAGAAGTTTGTATTCAAGCCTGTGCTTCTTTCTGGTATTCACTGATTAAGGCTGAAATGAGCAATGGTTCATTTCTTGGCAGCATAGCAGAACACGGATATGTGGTGTAAAATTCCAGCAAGTGCTTCTTTTAGCAACATCCCACTCAAGTGCATTTCTTCCCCTGTTCCCCAAGCCAGTATTTGAGCGACATTTCACTTTGCCAGTCCTCCAAAACCCCTGAAATGTATTTTTAAGACCATTTCGGAGAAGTTAGTTAGAGAGGATAGCCTAAGCTCATCCTTGTGAATCCCTCTTGGAATTACCTCAGGGGTGACTTTGCCCGCTTAGCTGTTGCTAACATACTATGACAGAAGAGTGAAGGGAGAGTGCTAATGTGCTAAATAGAGACTGATTTATTGAAAAGATTTTTGCTTTATTAGTGGCAAAACTGTCACAGTGTTCCATGCTGAAAATCAAGTGCTTTAGTCCATTAACATGAATGAAGGAGAATTTAGCTGGTGAACCAGTAAGAGCAAAATGTTCTCAGCATGCCAGAAAAAAAAAAAAAAAAGAACTGGAATTCATTATTCCCTCCCTCCCTCTCTGTAAAACTTGACTTACTGTAATAGGATTCAAAAAAATTCAAAAATAAATCTATGAGGTAATTTATGGTTTAACTATCTCTTGCCTTCCACACCTTCTAAGTCATAAATAAGTCAGTTCCAGAGTAAGGACATAGACAAAGGAATCTAGGGTGCCTCAGTTAAAAAGGCACAGCACAAACTTCCTGAAATTGATGTCAGAATAAGTGCAGCATCTAGAATAAATTTCCTCAATTTTCCTATTTCATTGTACTGACAAAATCTGGGGATCCACCATGAGAATTTTTCTCATCGAGGTGCTTAGGTGAACTTATGTTTCAGTTTCAGCAGGGGTGACTTTGCATGACTGAATGGTTCTCCATCCCCCCAAATAAATTAAATCCCTTGCACAGACTACATAACTGTGTCAAAGGCTAGGATTCTTTCTTCCATTGAGACACCAGTTTAGGACCCAGGGTCCTCAATTTTGGAGGGTTGGTGGACACATTTGGAATAGTGAGAAAGTGTAATGGGCACTTCCAGAAAATGGCCACAAAGAAGGGACTTGCCAGCATACAGAGTAGGTGCCATGGGATGCGTGTGGCCAGACACAAAACACCCACTTCCCACAAGGCAAGCTGGTGTAACTCACAACTTTCCAACAAAGCTCATGTTGGAACTGAGCTTTAAATATAAACCCACCACAGTTTTCTGCTTCAACATCCATTTTCCCAGTAACCAAACTGCTAAGTAACTTGGACAAGTAACTGTACACAAAGCAGAGGTGGGACCTGATCTCCAAATGACATATTTGCCCCCACAAAGACAACAAAATTAGCCATCGCACAGAAAGTAATCACAAAGAACAAGCACCCTGGACAAAATGTGCATCCTGCCAAACAGATATTTGTCATGTTTAATTTTTAAAAATGTCTCCAGAGTTTAGAGACATTCTTGGAAATAAAGGCGACACTGAAGGACGGTGCTTTGTTTTGCAGTATGCCAGCCTCCCCGTTGTTGTTGTTTAAATACAAAAAAAACTTTCAAAACAATACAGATCAGAAGAGGCCAGGCAGGTGGAAACAGTGGTGCTTTTGGTCTTATTGTTACCTGTGGGTCCCTCAGTGGAGTCCTCAGAAGATTTATTGTAATTATTTATTTTTACAATTATAAACTGCTCCCATAGATCTTCAGAGCTGTCTGGGCAGTGTCACAGTGTATCACAATAAAAATCCAGCATAAAATTCCTACAATAAAATGCAATTAAAATCCATGAAATAAAATACAATAAAAATGCAGTTTACCCAACAGATAGCCACACCAGTCAATAAAATTACCTCAGGTAGAGCAGTGATAAAACAATCATTAAAATTTATTTAAAAATGTAAAATATTAATCCATCTATTCTTAAAATGTCTGGTAAATAAAATGTCCTTGCCTGGCATCAAAAAGGTATCAGTGAAGGTGCCAGGCGTACTTCCCTGGGAAACATGCTGTTTTCTCCCCTCTTCTGGTTTTCTGATCCTAATTTGCAGGAAACTGTTTGCCTGAACAAGAAGTTATAATTGTGCTTGCCTTTAAAACACAATCAAACTCTGGTCTGTGATCTGGGTTTGCAAGCAAGCATCAGTTATAGCTCACCCATTTGGATATTTAAGGAAACTGATTTTCTGGCTACAAATGTGGATGAGGACTTGCACTTGAGGGAAAAAGCAAGGTGGAGGGTGCAGCGTATGAGCTTAACTCTTCTCGGGACTTGTTCGTATAAAAGCAAACTATACATGGTTTTAAGTCCTAAGTACTGGGAGTGTTTTTATAAAGAGGGTTATTGGAGCATGTGGACCCCATTGGCAGTCCAAAGTGGTTCAGCTCAGTCACAGATTTACTAGCCCTGAAAGAAGTAGGCCCAAGAGGTGAGTAGAGTACAGAATTTATAGTACTGTCTCCAAAGATCTTCTTTAAAATCTACTTACCACACAGTCCAATTCATGTTTGTACAAAAGTTCAGTGGCATTTACTTCCCAGTAACTACAGTGGATTGCATCCACAGACATACTCTTATTGTTGGACTTCCGGCAGAAATTGACCAAAATTAGGTCTACTCTTTATAAATAGGGCTATCAAGGGTGGGCACTTAAGAATCAACCAAAAAAGAGGAAAGTGATTTGCATACCTATACCTAAATGTTTACCTATGCTAATGTATATTTAGACATAATTGTAATATAATTAGAAGTACAATCCATCTCTGTGGAAGACAGACCAGATGACCTATGTACCTACCCTGTTCAGGTGCTAGTTGTGGAGAATACTTTTTATGGTTCTTTATCTTTAATCTGGACTTGGATTGGACATCTGGTCAAACAGAAAGTCACCTTCAAATAGAGGACTGCCCTGCATAAAAAGGGAACCAGGCTATCTTCCCCTGGGATCAACACTCTTGGCTTTCAGATGCCAGGTTTTAAAACTGGGGCTTTAAATACTGGAGTTGCTGCTCTTCTAGTACTGCTCTGCTGTGCCACTTTGCTACTGCTTTGTAGAACACTAATTTATGCTTGTTGGTTTGCTGTGGCAATTTGGATTTTACTATACAATTGCCCCCCCCCCTTTCAGCTGCCAGTTGAAAGACAAGCCTGATTTTAAATATTCTTGCTGGCCAAATCAATCCATAGTGGTATGGCCCTGCAATTTCTGCAAGGATGACTTAAGCAGATGACACCTGGAAGTTGTATATTGATGGACGCACTTCCCAGCTGTTCTGCACGTGGGACCCAGAAGCTCTGGCTATGAACTGGCTCAGATATTTTCAGCCTGTTATATCTATACCCTGACTCTTCAGCTACTCCCATGGCTGTCTAAACTTTATTTATCATTTGACTGTGGCTAGGTATGATCTCATTTCAAGATCTGAGCATTAGGCACATGTTAATTGAATTAAAGGCATCATGGAGATGGTAAAGAACAAGGACACAGAGGATTAGACCAGAAAAGCAGTAGCTCTGTAAGGACCTGGAAAGGACAGCCCCAGAAGCACCTGCAACATTAACAGTATTTTTCCCTTGACATCCCTGTCAACTTCTCCTGTCAACTATATATAAAGACAAATAAATGGGAGAACCAAAATACAAATGCACACAACAACAACAAAAGAATAAGCGGCATACCACATGTTCCTTAGCTGTATTCTCAGGCAAATGAATTTCTTGAAATTACATGAAACAGAACTTCCAGGGCCAAGAGATCTGTTTTTAGCCAGCAAAGTGCTGATGAGAAATCCGTACCTGGGTTCAGAGAAATTGTCCCCTTACACTAAATTTAAACTCCCAAGAAAATAAGAACAGTGTCATTTTGAAGGGGAAAATTCAGATAGGATTCAAAATTGTTGTGTTGACTGTTTCCAGGTGATCAGTCTTCAGAGACTGCAATCCTAAGAACACTAACCATAGAATAAGCTCCACTGAATTTCAGGGGACTTACTTTTGAGAAAGCATGCTTAGAATGGCAATGCATGACTACAATTTTGAGCACATGCACTGGAGTAAAACCCCATTGACAACAGGCATAGAATTGTGCTGCTAAGGATGGTGCTACCAGTGTCCACGGTACAGATACGTACTTCTTTCTATGTCCTTGCCATAATAAGGACAAAAAGGATTTTTAGGTTCTTCTATTGCTTTAAAAACTGCAGCAAAATACCACACCCTCTAATTCAGTGAGAATTGAGTGGGACAGAGTCTTCTTCACAATAGCACCTTGCCTGTGAAATAGCTTTCCTAGATAGACTCATCTGGTGCTTTTGTTTCAGGAGCAGATGAAGACCTTATTCAAATGAGCCTTTAAAAAAACTGGGCTCCTGATTTACATTTTGTTGTATATTCAAGCTGCCATATCAGTTTTACATTGGTTTACATCAGTTTTTTTCTTTTTTCAGGTGAACATAGTTTTGTCCTACAATTATTTGTTCTTTGATCATCCATTTTCATATTGCATCCTTTGCTTTCCTTTGCTTTCCTTTGCTTTCCTTTGCTTTCCTTTGCTTTCCTTTGCTTTCCTTTGCTTTCCTTTCTGTGAGCCATCAAGAAAACATATGCTGTCAGGCAGCTTATATAATGAAAGCTAATAAAATAATACACATATACAGTGAGTGCATGACAGTATGTGCTGGAAATGGTATGTTTTGGTCTGATATTGTCTGCCTCCTTTTCTCCCCTCAAGCACAGGTCTTAAAACGTAATCTCAGTTTCACTTTACCTTTCATAGGTCTGCGTGGTGGCTATACTGGGACTAGTAATGCTCTGTGTTTCTTACCAACCAGATGAGAAGACCTGCATGCAGTTTACCATTAAGGTACATAGCCTCATTTTGCTTCTTTTTCCAGCGTATGAGCTCAGAGGGTAGGAGCTGGAATGCCTTAACTGTGATGTCTAACAAAAGTAGAAAAAATATTTAAGTAGCCAAATAGATGCAGATGTGATACACAGATCAAAAGATTCAGCTTCTTGAAGAGATCCATACCTTCTAATTGTGGGGTATAGTCAATCATTGATTGTTACTAGCCTGTTTCCTCACCTCCTGCTTGGAGGAAGCAAAATAAATACCTGCTGTTCACTGTTTGTTTTGTTATTTAAAGGGGAGGCATGGTGGATGGTATTTGTGCTTGTAGGAAGCCCCCACCTGTTTCTAATACAAGTCACTGAGGCTGCTACATCCCAGACAACACTAAGCCTGGCACTATTTTGACAAGTCACTCTCTGCATCTCTGTTATCCTGGTGACTTTTCAAAAATGAAACACTGGCTCAGAGTCCCAGGTAGGTTTGTTCCAAAATTGTTTGTGTAAGATAGCATGCAAGCCACATCAAAATATGATCAAGTTTTTGCCTCATGTCTCAATTTTCATGTAAAATTTTTGGCAGTGAAACAAAGGATCAAACATGTGAGGAATCATTCACAGTCCAACATACCCCTTTTGCTTCTGTGCTTATGCTGCCCTTGCTAGGCTGTGCTTATCTCCAGCTGTGAAAGAAAAATAGAAATCGAAGCTCCTCTGCAAGCTCCCTGTTCTGACATATGTGCAGCCTTGGAATTGCTTCTGGGT
This sequence comes from Varanus komodoensis, assembly GCF_004798865.1. NCBI lineage: Eukaryota > Metazoa > Chordata > Lepidosauria > Squamata > Varanidae > Varanus > Varanus komodoensis. The sequence goes on from NW_025335409.1 coordinate 8,961,604, forward strand.
CTGTCATGTGACTGATCTGCTGATGGGATCTCGGGGTTACCTCGTGCTCCTTCCTAAACTCCTTTGATTCTCCAACCCTATTCTCCTCACTTGAACATGTGGAAAATGTCCTGTCCCTCTGGTCTCTGAAAGCATGCCCAAAACGTTAATGGGGTAATAGCTCTTGTCCAAAAGCTCACATGATTTTCTGTATCTGGAAGGATTGCCTGAAAGCCTGCATATATATGTTTTAAAGTGGCTGATGACCTACATTTTGCAGGCGAGAGGCATCAACTGGCGAAATTACAACTTGATGCTATGCGACTAACGATCACAGTTACCCCTTTGGAGTTCCACACAAGCAGCATCTTGCTTGAACCACGTTGGCAGCACAGATGCCAGTGGTGCAGTGCTCAAATTACAGAGCAGCTGTGGGACCAGACTACTTGCCTCATGTTTGAAAACCATGGCTGGCAGAAGACATTTTGCTGCCTGAAACAAAGGATGAGGTAGTGGCCACTCCTCATTCTTTGAACAGATGCACACTGCCCTGGTGGTTGACTCTGATGCCAACACTGGGGATGCATTAAAACTGGCTCGAGGGGTGTGGAACAGGTCATGTGGCACACACAGCTCTGTCCTCTTAACACCTTGTGGTCCTCAGCACCTGCTGCCATATGATAGGGCTTGCCCTGTGGAGAAGGGCACATGGAGGTTATGATTTTGTTAAAATTGGGAATGAATACGAGGATTAAGGTTTCCTTAGAGTCCCATTCATAAACCCAGCACAGTTGTGGTGTTAACACACTGGAGATGCATGGCCCAGGTTTATGCAGTGGCGGGCAGCTGAGGCCAGACCCAAACAGGCTAGCATCCTAGTTTTAACTAGTCCCCAGCTACTGTCATTGAGCCATTTGTCCCCTCTAAATGTAAATATGGGGAGTGGGGTTGGTTAGGGATGCTATTTCCTTTAGTTGAGGCAAGATAGCCAAGGATTTTTTTTTTTTTTGGTCTTTGTTTAAGCGTTATGTCTATATAGAACCCAACATAGTTTCCTTTTTTTACAAACCCATCAACACATCTAAACCTGTCAAGAATTGGATCCAATCCAGAAGGTTCTAGAATATTTTTCCCAGGCCTGGTCTCCTAACTTAGGTGCCTAGTACATGAAGTTGAATGAAGGTACCAAAGCTGCTGCTCCTCATCTATGAAGGTGCAAATAAATAGTCTTGAGCTATGCTGACATAGACATTACTGCTAGACTACAGCCTAAAAACTCTGAATTATTATAATTGAGAATAGCTGGTGCCAACTCAAGACTTTCTGTTGCTCAAAGCAAAGGACAACATGGTATGCCCTCGCATTCCATGTATAGATGACAGCTGGCTTGATATTTCAATCCTCTTTCAACACTGGTGGGAGGACAGCATTCTCCATCACCCGTCATGGCAGCAATAATGGGGAAAGTCATTACACACACAAATGCACACCTCTCTCCTCCAACCCTCTGCAGTGACTCCCAGACCCTCCTACCCAACATCTTCCATTCAGAGCCACTGACTCAATCTGCCTCATAGTAGAGGTGGCCCTGATAGCTTATACTGATCTGGATCTTTGTTTAACTGTATCAGGATTAGAAAGTTATGGGTGTACCGCAAGAGAATTGCTAGCACTGCTGGATTAAACAATTAAAAACTCCATTGAGCTCAAAGTTCCAGACACAGAGGAAGCTGTCAACACTTTCTGCATGAACTATTACAATTCTGACCACCTCTTTTTCTGATCACTACTGGGGGGTGGCTAATTCTGTTGTACATATCACTGTTTTTGACAGTGTTGGGGATTGATGAGTTGTGACTAGATCATTTAATCACTTGTGATACAAGCATGCCAAAATTACCTGCTCTTAGAAAAGGGCCAGGCAGAGTAATGACACATGTAGTAGAGGATGAGAGTCTTTGAAGTCTGTCTCATTGTTACGCTTACGCCCAGTCAGAGCAAACCTTTTCAGGTACAAAGGTGAAGCTTGCCTCCATTTTGAATTCAGAACAGAATTTCTCATCAGCTGGGCTCTCTGAGACAAAGACAGGAGGCTTCCCACCTACATTCCATGTACAGAAGCTGACCAGACCAGCCTACTACTACTGGTGGTAGGACATTGTTCTCCACCCTGTCTGGGGGCAGCAGGCTAGCTTAGACAATGCAGGGAAGGTTGTCTGGCATGCACATCCTTGGTCTATAGAGCCCTGCTGTGGCTTATCTTCATCTTGAGGCAGCAAACTTACTGTCTGATGGGACAGCCAGCCCAGGCCTCACTTGTGAGGACCATGGAAAACACCACCTGAATACCCATCCTTAATAACTCAATCAATATGCCGGTGTAAGAGAAGAGAACAAGAATTTTAGGAACCACATCAATGTGGATACATAGTTAGCTATTGTTAACAAGTACATTTTAAGACATGTGTTTTAAGTATTTGTCAGATGTATTTCTTTTCGTGGGTGGGGCAACAACTAGAAAGGGTTAACCCCTCCCCTCCAGTTCTGTACTTCCAATCTGCATCATCCTGCACCCCTCACAGCTGCATTTTCCATTTTTGAAACCTTCAAGTAATCCAATCACAGATCTGATACTGTGTCCAGTTCGATCCTTAATTGTTAGCTGCTACCTTTTCTGTGCCTTAAAAAGGAAGGAAGGACAGATGGACGGAAGGACGGAATGATCTGTTTTTATTTTTCCAACTGCAACCTTATTACTAAAAGTACAAAAGTAAGTTAAACTTGTCCCCTTCCCCCACTTTTGGGTTCATTTGTTGTAACTTGACAATGGACTCATTTGATTTCAACAGAGTCTGCAGAATAACATTCTGGGCATTTTAAGTTAGTTTGAGGGCAGAAAGTATACAGTTGCTTCAAATGCCATCAATAAAACTGGCTATTTTTTCCTCAAAACTGAGTCACAAACAGGAAGATTGATTCATACAGTAGATGGAAGACAAATATACCTGGCCTATAGATTTTATCAAGACGTACACACTTGGAACATCAAGGTCATGAAACTGCCTTTGTATTGATAGTTGGCTTATGCTGCGACCGCAAAAAAGAAAACTCTTTATTTAAAGAAACGCGTTTTCATCCATGTCATTTTGCTGACAGATACATAAGAAGCTGAAAAAAAAACAAGGGCAATACTGAGTAGAGAGAATTTGTTCACCTTCTCTTATAATACTAAAATGTGGGGTCATCCAATGAGATAGTTTGACAATAAATTCATGACAGACAAAAGAAAAAAGTAGTTTTTTTCTTTCCTCATACAATGCACAATTCACTCATGGGATTTGCTGCCACTAACTTAAATGGTTTTTTAAAAGACATAGACAACTTAGTCAGCAGCCATTAGCCATGATAGAGCTAGTCAGAGCTTCTTTACATCTGAATATTAAATAATGGGGACAATGAATGGAGAGGGTTATTGTCTATATGCTTTGCTTGTACACTTCCTGGTAAGAACGCAGCACTTGGAATAAAGATGTTAAACTATAGTAATGGTCCTTTGTTCTTACCTAGAAGGGCTCCGATGATATTTTTAACAGAAGAAAGCAAAAATATCCAATGTCTTGCTAACTGAAAGCAGTATTTATGTTACATACACATAAGTAGCAAACATAATCCAGATTGGAACAGTCCATTCAGTTAATACATGACGACTGTCTTATTGAACTTTGGGGGCTTTAGCAGAGAAGGCGTCTTGGAGATTTTGGTGTGGATGGGGAGGGGTAAGGCAAGAAATGCTCAGTAAAGTCCAAAGGCCCACTCTTGGGTATGTTAAGAACATAGGAGATCCATCCAAGTCAGCATTCTGTGATGTGACACATAAACAGCTGCCTTATCACTTATTAATCATGGCATAACGCATCTCCATTTACAACAAATCTACACTACTGTCTGCCAAAAATCTGTTCATCCATGTTTGTTCATGTGTGTAAACAAGTCAACACATCATGTGTGCATTAAGGTTTTAGGTGTCCTAATTTCATCAACAGTGTTTTTTAATTATTCCACAAACTAGCTAAATAATGTCCTTCTGAGTAAACTTAGCACTTAAGGGGTAAGGGAAGGGTTTTCTTATGGGTCTGTTCAAAGGGCAGGAAACAAATGGTAGGAATAAAGGGACAATTCTCAAAATGGAGGGGTGCAAGATATGCTCCTCCAGATTCTTTATCGAGACAGGCACTTTTTTAATTCAGTCAACTGTTGGCAGTTACCCAAGGAGCTTTGGCTATTGGGCAGTGCACCATATTATTTTCATTCAATTATATTGAAAATAATAATAATAATAATAATAATAATAATAATAATAATAATAATAATAAGAAGAAGAAGAAGAAGAAGTCAAGGGTGAACAGCCTGGTGGCCAAGTTTGTAGATGATAGGAATTTTTTTGGAGTGATAAAAATGAAAAGGGATTGCAAAGGGTTCCAAAATGATCTCACTAAATACAGTATGGAGTTAGACAGACATGTTTCTCTTATTTCTCACAATACTAGAATACTAGGGTCATCCCATGGACTTGAATGGTGGAAGATTCAAAAGAGACCAAATGAAACGCTTCTTCACACAGCACATAGTTAAATTATGGAACTTGCTCCCAGAAATAATGATGACAACCTGCTTAAAAGCCAAATATTAGACAAATTCATGGAGGTTATGGAGATCAACAGCTAGTAGTCATAATGACCACACAATAGCTCCAGGATTGGAGGCAGCAGTATGCCTCTCAATACCAGTGACTGGGGAACAATGCAACAGGAGAGGGCCATTGTCATAGGCGTTAGTGGGTCACCATGGAAACAGGATGCTGGATGAGGCATGGCTTTGGTCTGCTCAGACACAGCTCATCCGTATGCTGTTATGTCCCAAGCTTGGGACAACTATAGTAACACCTGTTACTGAATATTTAAATAGTACATGAGATTGAGAGTCACTGTAGTGCAGTGGTTAGAGTATTGGAGTTGGGCTTGGGAGATTCAAGGCAATATTGCCCAATCGGCCATGAAATTCACTGGGTGAATTTGGACCAGTCACAAATTCTCAGCCAAACCCTCACAGGACTGTTGCTGTGAGGATAAAATGGAGAGGAGTACCACCTCATAAGCCACCTTGGCTGCATTGCAAGAAAAAGGAAGGCAGGTATAAATGTAATATGAGAATAACAATAATAGTAATAATTGCTGATCGCTTAGCTGGAACATCTGTCTGGGAAGTGTTTGAAACAGGATGTTGATGTGAATACATAAGAAAATGCTTCCAATCTCCTCCTGGCAGCCATGTCAGAAAGGGAAGGGAAAACTGTAGGGAAATTGACATCTATTTTGGACGTTCCCAAAAGTCATACAAGACTGTCAGAATTCATATATAAATGTCAAGCACTCCTAAATTTTGTGCATTCACTGTAACTGTAACACAGACATTACTGGCTGTAGTCCTAAAGAGATGTTCATTGTGTTTTCTTTCCAGGTTGCATACTTCCTGCTGAGCTCTCTGAGTCTGATTGTCTGTGTTTTGGCTGTGGCTTTTGCTGCCTACCGTTATTCACAGATTACACAGTTTATCTGTGAAACCAACCTTGAGATCTGCCAGTGTAAACTGGACACAGTGGATCCCCTCAGCAGAAGCTTCATTTATCAGAATGTATCTGACTGTACGGACATAACTGGTACTTTCAATCTTTACTTGCTGATCCAGATAGTGCTTAACCTTCTTGCGGCCATAGTGGGTTTTGCAGCGTGCTTTGTGATGTGGAAAGACAGATACCAGGTTTTTTATGTGGGCATCCGGATACATTCATTGGTCACTACTGGAGTTCAGCAGCAAAAGGTGTAGGGCCTTAATGAGGGGGAGGTATTGAGAAGAACAATAGAATATCATCATAATCTCACCACCAAATGGATGTTTTTTTTATAAACCTGGGGATGGGTGGGAGACAAGGAACACATGCATAATGAATATGTTGGCTCAGATCAATTAAAAGAGCATAGTATGAGAAATTTCAGTGGTACATTGTCAGGCCCTCTGCCACATCCCCAGATGCACCACAACTTAAGGAAACTTGCACCTCTATCTCTTGCGAGCATTTTTTGGATGTGCACTGGGAACACACATTGAAATCTGGGTGCCATCTTTCCATGTTACATGGATGTGTGGCCCACTTCATGGGGACCAAGGGCAACTTATCTGGATTAAATGCAAAAATGGGATGCCCCATATTTGCCAAAACCCTTTCCCCAAAAACATCTTCCATTCACACACCTTTTTTATTCATACCACTAGCTAGATGATGGCCCTGTTTACAGTACCCTCAGCAGCTCCATTGCTCTCTCTTCTAAGGTTGCTGCAAATAACAAATATATCATCTGCTTGGGTGCTTTGGGCAATTCTGCTTGATTATATGCAGTGTTAAGATATACCTGTCCTGTTGTGGTACACAGCCAAGCAATCTCCCATCTGGTAGGAGGATACCACTGAAACCAGCCTTAAAGTCACACACACACGCAGCAGCTGCAAAGTAGCCACCTAACCCTCTATTAGGGAAGATCAGTATTTTCCTATGCAGTGGTACCTTGGTTCACGAATTTAATCCGTTCCACGTCTCTGGTCGCAACCCGAATCGGTCGGGGACCAAGTCAAATTTCCCCATAAGGTTCAATGTAAATAAGGTTAATCCGTTCTGACCCCTACAAATGTGGTTGTGAGCCAATTTTGGTCACAAGCTAAGTCAAATTTCCTCATAAGGTTCAATGTAAATAAGGTTAATCTGTTCTGTAAATTTTTTTTTTTAATCACAAGAATTTTTACCACCATGTTTGCACTTTCTTTGGAGCCATTATTCAATATTATTATTGAATAATACTTTACAGTACTATATGTACTAAAAAGCACACAAAAAAGCTTCACAGCAAGTGACCACAGGTCTTTCTGTCTATTTGCGATCACGAGCAGGGAAGATGGCCGCGATCATGTTCGTCATCCGATGTGGAGTTCACGAACGGAAGCAATTTTTTTCCAAAATTTTTGTTCATGAACCGATTTGGTCGTGAACTGAGGCGTTCGTGAACCAAGGTACCCCTGTATATGCTTCCATACAGCATTGGCATAAATAGGTCAAGCACCTGATAAATTCACTCAGGGGTCGATTTAGTTATGTGAAGGAAGCTGGGATGAGTGATTCAGTTTCACCAGCAGTATCACAGCCCCAGTGGTGGAAATCAGCTTGGATTTGGACACAATTGGTTCCACCACAGATGTTGCTGGCATTCTCATGTTTCCCATGCATACACACTATCACACACAGATGACTTGCCTCTCCCACTCCCTCAGAAAGTGGTGGCATTCCTGTAAATTAAGACTATGTTAAATTTCATGTCTAACATGATAAATGAAAACCTGTCCACATGATCAGGGGCATCACATGTCAAATCTTTGAGAACTCCAATTTATCTAAGCTAACTGTTGCTTGCCTGGCCCATTTGAATGATGATGTACTTTATATTAATCTTTGACCACATTTTATCAGTGCCACAAAGTCATTGATAATGTTGCATTGTTAAAATGAGCGCTTAGACACAATTCAGATTTTACAATACACAGAAGAAGCTTCCTTAAAGATCTTAATCCAAAGAAGTTAATGGTGAAAATTCAGCTGGTTTCACATAGACTTCATCCTAACTCCCACTGAAATTAATAAGGTTCAGAATGTAACCTTGGGATGCAAATTTGTGCATGTTCAGATAACATAAGTCCTACATCTCTCAGCATTCCCGAGCATGGCTGGCTGGAGAATACTGGAAGTTTCTATCTAAACATGCAAAAGATTGCACCATTAGACTGTATAAACTTGTTTATTTTAGGATTTAGACCTAAGCACATTTATGTTGTCTCTGGATTGCACCTTCAATCTCTCAGTTTCCTTCCAAACTCTCAATAGTATTAGTTAATCAATTGACCATACATTTTGTTACTTAAGAGATACATCTGACTTGTAAGAATTCTGTCACAAAATCATAGCAAATGAAATTATATACCTTTACTCTGGGCATTCAGTTTGTTCTGAATGTTGATCCCTAAGGACTTAAGAAAATCCACACAACTTGCTCGTTTAATGCTATAAGGCTATTCATGGTGGAGAAAACATGAAGGGTTGCATAATGCCATGTAGACATAATGGCAACACACACACAACTTTTGGCTTAAAGTGAATCAACCATAGTCACTGATTTTTCTACTTACATTGGCATTTCAATTGTGAAATATATATTATTTTATAGTAGTTATCATGGATCCTAGAAATCCCAGGAACTCTAGCCAGGTGAGCATGCTTAGAATTTTCCATTAGCGACCCCAAGCCCTTTTTGTAGAAGTACAAATCCCAATATTCCCTGGGGAGAGGGAGTTCTGCTATTCCCTAAATGTAGTGTTATCTAGACATATGCTAATGAAAAATGTAATGTAGCTGAAGAAATGTGCAACTGAAAGAGCATGAGATGAAAAGCCATTTATTTGCTGGATATTTAGCCTTTGTAGAAGTACAGAAATTGATAATGATTAAATCAGTAAGAATCTACAGATGCCAGAAAAATACTATGAGATCTGTATGATTTGCTATAAGAGGAGTCTTGTTGGAGTGGACGAATGACTTATCTAGTTAACATCCTGTTTCCTGCAGTGGCCAGCCAGATATGCCAGTAGGGTGTTCATAAGCAGGAAAAGAGGGTAATGGCACCGAACTATTATTGTTGCCCAGTGACTGATACATAGATGCATTTTGCCTCTGATCCTGGAGGTAGCATATAGTCATGACTAGTAACCACTGGTAACCTTGTCCTTCAGCCATTGGTCTAATGCCTTAAAATCAGCTGTGTTGGTGGTCATTACTGCATCTGATAGCAAGCGCCCTCATTAACTATGCAATGTATGAAAAAGTACTTCCTTTTGTTTGTACTGAACCTCTCACCATTCAGCTTCAAGCGATGATCCCAGATCCTAGTATAATGAAAGAGAAGTGTCCACTTCCTCTACATCATACATAATTCTAAGCATCTTGATCAAGTGTGTCCACCCCCCCCCCCCACTGCCATTTTTCTAAACTAAAACCTTTCTTGATCATTTTGCTTGCCCATTTTTGCATCCTCTCCAGCACAGACAGCATCTTTGATAGAGCTTTTTGGCTAAATCCGCAACTCACCTGACCAAAACTTCTCTCCACATATTGCAGGAACAAGCATGTATAATCCACCTACTCTGCACACAGGACAGTAATTTACTTATTCCTTCCATCCCTCTAAAATGCAAACTTAGTCTGTGCACACTGAAATTTTAATGTACTTGGCATTCTTCATTCTATTCTACAAGAAGACTTAGAATACTTCACCTCAACTAGTTTTTGCCTGGTTATGTTTAGAAATCAAAGTTTTAGTGGCATTGAGGTTAATGGAAATGCCTTCCTACAAATCCCAGCATTATCATGCACCATTACCACTACTAAATGTCCTAATATCAAGGTTATACCAAGACATTTCGACACCAGAGGTGAAAAAAGCAAAGGTCTTTTCATCCCCCAGCTCCAGTGGTCCACAGTAGCAAAATCTGCGTGCTGCTGCCATTATAGCAAAATTCTTTACGTGAAATGTTTTTTCTGGCCTTCAAAATCTCCATCACTGTGATACTTTAGAATCTTATTTCAGTCCATTTTACAGAACTCCCTGGCTTTAGTTGGAGACAAAAGTCATTCAAATGTATTTATTTCCCTTCAGTAGTGTTCAGAATCTGCCTGCCTGAAATACCTGCCTCATCCAGAGACAATTGTATGTAAACACCACTAAAATGGAGCATAAGCTCATGCTCTTCAGATGTGACATTGTAAAAGCTATAAGAACTGTCCTATGTGTGTAAATCTACTTAATTCAAAGTTGCAGTCAGTGAGACTTGCACTGTGACCTAAACCCCTTCACTTGAAAATAAGTTCCACTTGCGTCCCAATAAACTTGTTTAGGATTCCAGGTTGCTGAATTTCCACTTCAGAAGCAATTCCCTTTAACTGTCCTGTGGATCAAGTTATTAAACCACATGCTAGATACAAGGGCTAGTCCAACTTTATTTTCAGATACATATCTTAAAACCTATGTTTTAGGACAGGTCCAAATGCCACTTATGAAATTTAGATGTCTATTTCACTGCTGAGATGTAGAATCAGCACTGAGTTCTAATCTTCATCTTCCTTGGTAACTTTGGGACACCTTTCTAAAGTGAAAGGTTACAATTCTCTTCCCCCCCAGCAGCCTGAAAGCAGTGGGAATCTCAGCTCTCCTAATCAGACACTTGAGAAGCATGGGGAAAGTGCCACTTCTTGGCTAGAGATCTTCTGGTGCTAATAACCCACAAAGATCTGCTTTTGTAATTGTGGCAAAAGCATAACAACATTCTCATCCTTTGACAGTGGGCCAAGATGGCAACAGTCTTATATAAGCCATAAAGTACAGTTTTGCCTACCCTCTCAGCCCCCAGCATGACCACTGTATTGTGGGACAAACGGGAGGTGCTGCAAGAGACTTCTTTCTGTGTGATAGCTGGAGAAGGCATCATGACAGTGTTTGCCAGGGATGCCCACTCCTCCAGACTGTGCCTTCACATGACTGCCATCTGCGCCTTGCCAACTCTGTATGGGAAGCTCCTTGGAGCTTTGCCGGAGCAGCAGAACTACAGTAAAACTTCAGAAATGATACACACAAACTAGCTCTTTCTCTCTCCACGCACACCTACTGTTGTCTGCCAAATGGTGTGATACTTTCTTGGAGCTTTGTAACATTATGTTTGCCAGGTTGTTCCGAAAAGCAACTGGGTTGTTACTTCTATATTTAAAACACAGACTGTAAGCTTACCCACCCCCGCACCATTTTGAAATGTCGGCTGCTCTCAGTCCTGCCCCCATGCTTATGTTTGCATAAGCATGTGTTTTTAAATATTAGTAAAGGGTGTGGATGCAGGGGTATGCAAGGGAGTCAGTGAGGGACAACGGTTAAGGATGGCCGAATCATACAGTCTAGAAAACTTCCTAAGGAACCTGTTGTTGCATGTAGTAATATTCAAATCCTGTGAGAATAGATTGGGCCAAATGCCAAAGTGGAGATTTATTAAGAGTAGTACACTCCCAATTGGCTAGGGAACGCTAAGAATTACAGTTCAGCATGTTTGGAGGGTACTAGGTTGGGGAAGACTGGCTAGAGCTTTTGGTGCTCCAGTTTTGAAGCCAGTGGCCTTCAACATTGTGCTCTAAGGCAGCCCTGGGGTCTTTGGGGGATGTATCCAAGGTTCCAGAGTGCAAAGGTCATAACAGCAGCAGCTTTGCAATCACTGTTTCCCTCCTAGAATGGGCAGCCAGAGGGGAATATTGGATTTTGTTCTGAAACATAACATGCCCCAGTATCCTTTGCAACACATGTGAGTTCTATAGTAGATAAACAAGAGTTCCTTAGCAGATGGGGAAAGACTTTCTGAAGGAAAGCACTGTTGTATAACACTGGTCCTCAAGTTGGCAGTTGTGGTGTTAGGCATTAACAGTGGTATTATCACCATTTTTAAAAGGGATTTAAAGAATTTTTGCTGGCTGCTACTGCAGCGCGTCAAGTCTTCCTTGCTGCCACTGGCACCTGGCTGTCCAGAAGACAGGACAGATGCAAGGTGTGAGGCTAAAACAAGGCAGACAATGCTGAAGAGCACCCTCAGGTTCAGCTGCTGCATGCCCAGAAGAACGCTTCTGGGAATGAACTGGTTGCTTTCCCAAGGCAAATAGCAGCTGAAATGAGACTTGATTAGCTGGGACTTAAACTCAGTGGTGTAGACAGCTCATTCTTTGCATGTGGAAATCCCACTTCAGCAACTGGCAGCTACAGGGAGGGCTGGGGAAGACACCTGCCTGAACCTTGGGAGGGCTGCAGGCAATGTAGACAATGCGAGCTTGATCATGTATTGAGCCCCCACCCCAGCAGCTCCAAAATGTATAGCAGCCATCAGGTTGTTGTTCCTGCTCTGGTGTGCAAAAAGGCAAAGCAGCCCTGCAGTCTGTATTTACTGGCAAGCTTGTGTGAAACATACTTATTCAGGAGTTGGTTGGTTTGTTTCCTGAGATTATTTTTTTACAGAATTCAACAGATGACAAATCATTTATTTACCATTAGTGACTGCTACATGCTACACACAATACATGTTAACTTGAGCAATTTCTTGTATGATCCATTATCATAAAGTTCTGTATTAACTAATATTGGAATAATGGCAATATATATACAAATTACTGCAGCTCTTGAGAGGGTGGGGTGTGCAAGGCCCTTCATGCTATTTGGTCAAGAGATACATTAAAGGCTCCTGAAGTTATTTATAAAGACAATGTGTACAGTGTGTCTTTCATTTATCAGGCTAACTCTTTATTAGCTGAACTGTTTTCTGACATGTTTGCATTTTGGAAGAGTTGTTTAAATAAGCTTCAAATGACTGACCACACAGACACAGCATGATATGTGTGTGTGTGTGTGTGTGTGTGTGTGTGTGTGTGTGTGTGTTAGATGGACACACATGCATGCACGCACAAACATACAAGGCTTCTTGCTAGCTTGCCTTTGCCATCATAAGGTGTTCCTGTTGTTTTGCCCAACCAACTCCCAAGTCACTTTCAAATTCACTTTAGGCAAAAGTCGGTGACACTTTTTCCTGCTGGTAACTTTCTCCTTCTCTTTAAAAAAAAAAAAAAGTCATTTGCCCTTTCCTCTGAGTAGGGGTTAAACATTGTTGTAAACCCTTATGGAAGAACGTTGGACTACAACTCCCATCATCCCTGACCACTGCTCATGCTGGCTAATATTGCTTGGAGTCCCACAAGATCTAGAGGGCCAAAGATTCCCCAACCATGTTATATGGTGATTGCTACTGAAATTCCAAGCACCCTCTCTGCTGTTCAGATGGACCCTCAGTCTTCAGAAAGTTTTGTAGAAAAAGCCTGCCTGCAGAGGTTCAGTCTCATATATTCTCTCCCACTTGCACATTTCAATGGCTGAATGTATTTTATTGTGTTCAGGTGCAAACAAGACCAGTGAGAGTTGCAAGGGTCTTTCTACCCCTGAACTGCTGCCTTTACTAAGCCTCCAACAAAAACTGCTACTAGCCTTTCTATCTATCACATGTGCTGAGATACTTTACGCTGAAAAATAAAGGTTACACAACATTTTAGTTCTAGTCACTACATACTTCCACTTTTTTATAGATAGCTTTTTATGCTTTGTTCTCACAAAGTGGTCCTCAAAAAGGTGTATACACACACACACACACAATTAAATCCATGGCTTGAATCCTTAAATGCTAAGATAGGCTATCTAATGGAAGTTCAAAGAAGGAAAGCTCCCCAGATGTGTTTTAATGTGAGGCTAATGTAGGACCTATTTACATATGTATAAATTACAGAGGGTTGGATCCCAGATTTGCCTTCCACGAGAGGAAGGTCTCTGCTCCTGGAAGGTCTTTCTGCCTGCTCTCAGGTAAGCCCTCCCTCTCCACCTTTCCAGTTCACCAACTCACTGTGTAGCATTTTCAGGTTTCTCAAGGAGATACCATGGGAAGGCAGAGGCAGCAAAATCCATTTCTTCTGGCACAGATACAACTGCTTAAATTTGGACCCAACCCCATAGTAGTTAACTAAAATTTACTTACAGTTCTATGCATAATTATTCAGAAATTTAAACCCCACTTTCAGTTTGGCTTAAATCTGGAAAGAAGTGTCTGCTGTGTGGAAAAGTTGCACAGGCAGTGCTAGTAGCAACCTGGAAATAGACTGAGCAGCATGTCTTACAGACTTGCAGAGCTGGAGCAAGCCTTGTAGGCCTGCTAGTCCAATGTGCTGCTGAATACCTGGAGTCAGAGCACCTCTGTCCAGCCTCTCCAGTGAGGGAGAGCCCATTGCTTGCACATCACCACACACTGTTGGTGCAGGAAGCCAGGGCTGGATTAGTTATGATGGTAGTTACTATACAGAGGAGAGTCCCAGTTACCTTTATATACCTGCTATAATCAAACATCTGCCATTGACTGACAGGCTAGAGAAAGAGTGTCTGCAAATGGCAACAGTACCTGGTCAGGTTTTTGGTACAAGTAGGCACTAAATTCTTAACAAGATTCAAAGGTTCTGCCTTGGACATATTATGGAGTAAATGTCAAAATTACAGTGCAGTAATTAATATGAATAAAAATATCCCACTTTTTTCCTACAAGAAATCCAAGGAGGCTTCCATAATTCTTTCCATTTTATCCTGGCAATAACCATGTGAAATAGGTTAGATGACTGACACAGGGTCATCCAGTGAGTTTCATGTCTGCGTGAAGACTAGAACTCAGATCTCTAGTTCCAGTCCAACATACTGAACTGTGTGCCACCCCGGTTCTCCTTTAAGTACATTCAGCCTGCAATCCTATGCTTAGTTTCCTGGGTGTAAACCTTATTACACTCAGTGGGTCTTTCTTCTGAGTAGACCTACATAGGGTTTATTTATTTATTTATTTATTTATTTATTTATGATACCATACAATAGCCAAAGGATCTCTGGGTGGTTAAGTTTAAAACATATAAACAAGAAAATAGGAAGACAACATATGAAACAATAAAATAACAGCAATTCCAATCAAATCAGTAAGTGCAGAGTTCTAGCAGCAGCACAGAATAAAACACAGTATTAAAACTAAGATTTTAATAAATGCAGTATTAAAACTAGGAGCGATGCCTGTTTTACATCCCTAAACTGTGTTCATTATTGGATCTCCTCAAGCACCCCCTCCCCGGCCAACCCACAGTGTATCTGTCATGTGCAGTTGCTCTTTTCTGAAACTCCAAGTTTCTGCCATACATCCTCCCCTTCAGCACACTCCTACACTTGTGCTTTCCCTTATTCCTGGCATGGCCAAGTAGATCACAGCAACAGTGAAAGAATGAGAGGTTTTGTTTTCATTTGATTACTAATGTCCTTTCTATCTGCTCAGATTTCATTGCTTTCTTTTCTGTTTCCACTGGCAACTAGTCTCTCCACCAGCTGTAGAGTTCTCTGTGTCATCAGGATTGCCTTGGCTAGTTGTTAAAGAAGAATAATGAAAAACCAATGGTTTTGGGAAGAAATGGCAAAAACAGGTTTCAAATCTCCTATTTGTAGCTTCCTGAAATCTGAAACTTCTAAAGAACAGAAGAGAAGTGGTAAACCTGTGCCTGGGCTGGATTATTCCAGACTAGGGATGGGGAGGAAGTTGGTTCATTTGCAATGTAATACAAACTTACATCCTTCCACACTTACAAACTAATCTGTGAACAGAATATGTGAATGTTTTTGGAATTATGCAGAAGAGTTCTCCAATAATAAATGCAAGTTATATACAGAGAACTGCATATATTACTGAAAATAATGGTAACATGCATCACATTAGAAACATTACTGGCAAAAAATGTGAGATTAGAGAAAACTATGTTAAAAAACACAAGCACTCAGAGACCTGTGCACAAAAATGTGCAAAGCTTCATTTTTTTTAAGGTCTCAAAATCCAGGATAAACTGAATTTATGATTAGAAAATTTTTCAATGTTTGGGACAGGCTAAATGTACAAATGGAAAAATGAGAAACTGGGAGAAACTGATACCAGCAAAGTTAAACATCCTAACTTCGGATGGATAGTAGGAGCTCACACAAGTAAATGCTCCTCAGTAAATAAATAAAATTCTTGTGTGCAGAAAATAAGCACGCAGAAAGAAGGGTAGGCCTATATAGAGAACTCAAAGTAGACATACAGACTTGTCACATGGTGAGATTAAATTACATTTTTCCAAAGCCAATGAGATCGCTGAAACAGTGAGAACATGTAGTCGTTGACTGTTTCCAACATTTGCTATCCAATGTACTAGAGGGAGGTATTGCAGGTGAGTGAGCTTTTAATTGTTCTGCTATGTAAGACATGCACTGCCTGTCCTGAACACCAGCCAGAATTCATAAGGTGGCAATGTATCAGGTAATTTTGTTTGAGGGAGTTAAAAAAATAGGCAGAGGGAAATGCCACACAGAACCTGCATCCTCTCACTGTTGCCAGGTTGTATGAACGGCATCAGTGACCCATCACCGTGGCAGACCAGAGTGAGAAAGTCTTCAGGATCTTATGACTTCTCAATTCTCCCCCACTACACACACGCACATGCGCGCGCGCGCGCACACACACACACACACACACGCACACACACAACCCATGGACTTGTCCTTTGCTCTTGGCTTGACATTCATCAACCAAGCTGCTAAGGTGTCAGCTGTGCAAGATGAAAAGCTGATTTTCTCACTGAAATCTTCGCTCTGACACATTGTAGTGGAGATAATGAGTATTTTTACCCACAATGAAGGAAGGGAAAATCCCAGTATAATTAGATTTCTATGACAATATTTTTCTCTAAATTTTCCAAGTGGTTTCAGTTTATGTTGCTGGTATCTCACACACACACACACACACACACAGCAGGAATATTTCAGAACTCTTGTCTTTAACCACAGCACAATACAGTCTTGTATTTTTAACCAAGAAAATCAGGCATCAGGATATAAATGAGTAGTAAGTATGGCATTGCAACAACAGATTAAAACTAGATTCTGCAAAGGTTAAAATGGCCTTGAAGTGGGAGGGTATCTTTACCAAGTTGCAGTGCATAGGACCCATAGCAAATCAAACATCTGAAGCAGAAAATACTGCATGCACCTTGCGATCTTGCTCCCCACTAACTCTTCCTCATTTCCCTTCTCAGCAGATCTAGATTAATGACAGTACTTTATTATGGTGAAGCTGGACAGCCAGGGCTGGGTTTGTGATACCAAGAGGGTAAAGGCCATTAGCAAGAGACACCTTGGTTAATAATTCTGCTAATTGTGGACTGAGTTCTGCCCTTGCCAGAAATTGATTCCAAACAATCCTTCTTCCCACCAAACAAAGTTAGCTCCACCCTCAAGGAGTTTTGCATTGCTTGTGGGCTAGACAGACATTACTTAATTGTTCGGCTCTTTTGACCTGGAACTGAACAAGCAACATCCCTCCCCCTCTGACCCTGCCTGTTCCACGGTGTTTTCACCATAAACGAGAGGCAATCTGCTCCTCACCAGCTGCTTGGCTTGCCTTGAAGCTCACTGGCCTTGGTTTCCCAGCCCTGCCTCTTCTTCGAGTTCAGATTCAGAGACTGAGGTGTCCACCTTGGAATGCTGTATTTTGGGAAAAGTGGGCTCAGTGCCGACACACCTCTCCCACCCCCAGCCCACCAGTAAAATACAATAATACTAACTTAAATAACAGTGAGTCGCCCTTCATGACACTTAGAACCTAGGCAGCCCTGACACCTCGTCTAAATGGGAAAATTGGCTATAAAAGTGCCCTCTTGCATGAAAGCAAACTGCTCAGGGGTGGGCATTTTAAAGTGCAGGGACCAAATAGTTTGAAGGAAGGCAGGTTACAGAAATGCCAGATTCCCTGCCTCAAAGTGCTTGCAAACCCTGCTGGCTGGAAGAGAAAGGGTTAAGACAAGAGGTCAGCAATCTGACAACAAGGGACAGAGAAGAGGGAATCTGGTAGTATTCGAGGGGAAGGGACAGGGAGGCCTGGATGGGTCAGCCAAGCCTTTGCTGATGAAGCACGCCTGGAGGAGTGGCCTAAAGGAGGGTGAAGGAAACTGCTCGGCACACAGATGCTTTTGGGAAGACCTATGGAAAAGCTGGTGAGAGCAAGGAATGGCACGTGACTTAGCTGATGGTAGGATTTAGAGGCAAAATTCCTGTTTCCACCTGATGGATTTCTAAGTGAATTGGGACCAATAGAGCTGAAGGAAAGGTCTGTAACTCAGTGCAGAGCACAGCTTTGCATGCAGACGGTCCCAGGTTTGATCTGTGACATCTCCAAGAGAGTTTTGATGATTGGGTGGTATAGAAAGTAAATAAGGTAAATAATTCTCCATGAGAAGAATGAGGTAGCCAGGGTGGTGTAGTGGGACAGAGTGTCATACTGACACCTGGGAGATCCCCACTTGGTCACACAGCTTTGTGCTACTGAAGGCCAGTTCTTCATTGTGGCCTCTGTGCATCACACATACGGGTGCTGCGCCTGCACAGTGCCTATGGCCGGAAATATTCAAAAGCTTAACGGTTTTGGTGGGAACTCTGCACCCCTCCCCCCACATGTTATAAAAGGGCGGCGTGCCCGCTATTTCCTCAGTCTTCTTGCGACCGCCGTTCACTCTGCCTCGAGCCTTTCATCTCTCAGTTTGTATACATTCATTCAAATTTTTCCCTCCCTGTTAGAAGTTTTCTTCTCAATTTCCCCCTTTTCCCTCTTTCTATCAACTTTGCTATCATCTCATTCTTCCTCAATGACGCAGCGTGCGGCTTTCCTCAAGAACTCTCAGTGTGGGTCCAAAATGTCCCCATTGCCAGACCTTTACAAAGCAGGCGAGGAAAAATTGAGAGAATCGCCTGCGCGAACACTTGTGGGACCAAGCCCTGCTCCAATCTGACCAACTGGTGGGCAAATCTGTTCCTCCATCCTCTGCTTCCACCACACCTCCACCCCGCCCGTCAGCTGATGGTGCCAGAGGGTCAACGCTCCTCTTTATCACCACACAAACAAATGGAGAAGAGGAAGCATAGTGGATCCAACAAGTCCTCAGGCCATAAGAAGCCTAATAAGGACTAGATGGAGAAGTCAGCTTGTAAGCCTAAGAAACCCAATCATCACAGGCACCGTGAAGGGGTTCGTCCGCCCTGTCGATTCTGATGGCTGTCTTGGTACCGACACTGACCGGCCCGGCCCTCCAGTTGGCCATGCAAGTGACACCGCCTGGGTCTCCCAGACGGATCACACCTTCGTCCCAGTCCTCCCATGAGCAACGGGACATTCCCTTGTTGGGATCAATCCCCAACAGAGAGATTCGAGACTGTCCTCCAATGGCTCATTCACTTACTTCACAACCATCACCCGAGCCTTTCCCGAGGGCTGCTGCTCAGCAGGAGTGATAGCAGTGTGCCTCCGTTCGTCCCTCGGAAGAATGGGTGCAGCCGCCCCATAGGCTGTCTCATCATGAGCCATGGGATGATTATCCGCCCTACGGTTACTACCTGTCAGTGCGCGATCGTACCCTCTGGTACCGAGAAATGCTCCTTCGAGCTCGAGAGCGACTCAGTCCAGGCATCCCACTTCGCCTATTGATTCTTTTTCTAGTCTCCTGCCTCACTACGATTTGGACTTGGGAGACTCCAAAGTGGCATCGACTTCACCAGACGCGGTGAGAGCCAATGTGGTGTAGTGGTTAAGAGCATGGGACTGGGATTCAGACGATCTGGGTTCTAGTCTCTGCTCAGCCATGGAGCCAGCTGGGTGACTTTGGGCCAGTCATGGACTCTCAGCCCAACCTACCTCACAGGGTTGTTGTTGTGGGGATAAGATGGAGGAGGAGAATGATGTAAGCTGCCTTGAGCCCTCTGTAGGAAAAAGGCAGGCTATAAATCTAAAAACAAAAAATTCTACACAGAGTCCCAGCTCACCGGAGGAACCCTATGTAATCTTTGGGGAACTGATGGCAAGGCTTACGAGATCACATGAGATCGAGGCCCAGCACTGCTTCCATCCCATACCGACAAATTTTTACAACATTGTCAAAGGTGAACAGTTGGCTGCCATCTTTTTGCCACTTATTACCACT
Organism: Varanus komodoensis; assembly: GCF_004798865.1. NCBI lineage: Eukaryota > Metazoa > Chordata > Lepidosauria > Squamata > Varanidae > Varanus > Varanus komodoensis. The sequence goes on from NW_025335409.1 coordinate 8,981,375, forward strand.
CTTTGCTAGGCAATGATGGAACCGTGGAACTATCCTAATCAGCCTCAATCCAGTTTGCAACGATACGAGGCCATGTATCGATTCCGTAAGCAGGATATTCCATTCCTCCTCCGTCATCCGAGACCCAACTCGATAGTTGTTGGGTCATCCCAAGGACGTGAGTCGAGGGGACACACTAACCCCCCCTGCAAAAAAGAGGGCCACAAGATTGACATGTTGGCTCGCCGGATCTATGCCGCTACAAGACTTGGCCTCTGCATTTCCAATTATGAGGCCACGCTGGCTTGATACCAATATTTTATTATGCAGAAGTTAGAAAATATGACGGCTTCTCTTCAAGACCAGCAGAAAAACCTGGCTAGAATCTTCATTAAAGAGGCTATGCAGGTGGCAGTCCAGCAGCTTTCCATGGCAAGACACCATGTCGATTCCGACTCTAGAGCTCTTGTTGGTGCCGTAGCCCTCCATCATCATGCCTGGCTCCAGAACTGCAACTTTCCGGATGAGATGAAATGCCGGATTGAAGAGATGCCTTTTGACAGTTCAGGGCTCTTCAAGGCACAGTCGGATCACAAGATGAAGACTATCCATGAGTTGAGGGTTACCGCTCGCCAGATGGAAGTCCTGAATCAATCGCGCCATAAGTGGTCTTGGTCTCGCCTGTCCTACAGATACCAGCTGTACTTGCAATTTGTGGACTGTCAGCAGTTCCAGCCCCGGCAACAGCGTCAGAAGCAACAACAACGCTTCCAACAGAACCGTCGTCATCCCAACTCCAACAAATGTCAATGTCAACGGGACAAGCAAACCTCTCCTCTCCTCCTCAACCCACCTTCCCCTTTTCCCTTTGGGGATCGGCTGCAAAGTTGACTCTCCATCTAGGAGTGGGTTTTATCCATCATATAGCATGGACACAGAATTGAGTTCGATACCGTGCCCCCGCCGGGACTGATCCGATTTACGCCTTATCGGTTCTCATTGATGAAGTCCAGCAACTTCTTCATAAAGGAGCGATTCAACAGCTTTCATGTTCCTAGAGGCTCCACGGATTCTACTCAACATATTTCACTATCCATAAGCATGATGGCAGTCTTCGTCCAATTCTGGACCTACGTGGCATCAATAGGTTCATCAAGACCACAAAATTTTGGATGACTACCCTCCAAAATATCCTTCCGTTGCTTAGGAGAGAGGATTGGTTCACTTCTCTGGAAAGATGCCTATTTTTCACATTACCATTCACCTGTCTCACAGGCATCTTCTTCAGTTCACAGTCGGTTCCAACTTGTTTGAGTACAATGTCTTGCCATTTGGACTGGCTACTGCCCCCTGGGTTTTTACGAAATGTATGGCCCTGGTGTGTGTGCACCTTTGGCTCCAAGGGTTTCAAGTATACCCCTATCTGGATGACTGGTGGATCGTCTCCCCGTCTAAGGAAGGCCTTTGTTCAGCACTTCAAACTACTTGTACCCTCTTGGACAAGTTGGGACTATGCATTAACCATGAGAAGTCGTGACTTGTTCCCTCACAGGTCATCAACTTCATTGCAGCCCATCTCGATTCCACGCTGCTGAGAGCTTTTCTCCCACAGAGTCGGCAAGACAATCTATGTTCATTGATCTGTCGAATCCACATGGACACAGCTGTTCCAGTACTCTCGGTGCAGAAACTTCTTGGCGACATGGCCACTACAGTCGCTACAGTTCCCCATGCCAGGCTACAAATGAGACCACTCCAGTTGTGGTGCAACGGACTGTTTTAGCCCCAGGGAGACTCGCCTCACCGTCTCCTCTGCCTTCCGTCCTCCGGACTATATTGGGTTGTACTATGCGCCACAATCTGGCCGTAGGCATCCTGTTTTGTCCACCTCACCCAACCCTGACTCTGTTTACCGATGCTTCCCTTACCTGGTGGGGAGCCCTATGTGCCAGCCTCCGTACACAGGGCCCCTGGGATCACCAGGAGTCCGCCAGAAACATCAATTACCTCGAACTCCTGGCGGTCTTCAAAGCCCTTCAATCGTTCGAGGACACTCTCCAGCAACACGTTGTGCAAGCTGCCTCTGACAACATTGTCGCTGTATTCTATATAAACAAACAAGGCGGGATGAAGTCCGCCCCCCTGCCCCACCTGGTGATGCAACTGTGGGACTGGTGCATCCCCAGGGAGATAATCCTCCTCACGGTTCACCTGGCCGGTACCGACAACGAGGAGACCAACGCCCTCAGCAGGCAGATGTTGACTCACGAATGGGAACTGGATCGTCCGACCTGCCATCGCCTCTTTCAGACCTTGGGCCCTCCAGATATAGACCTGTTCACCACCCACATGTACAAGGTGTGCGGGATGTTCTGCTCCCATGCCGGCATCAGCCCAGGATCGACAGGAGACACTCTCATGATCCCTTGGTCCTAGCCTTGATCGTCTACGTCGGTGCCACGGGAATCCTGATCACCCCCTGGTTGCCCTGTCAACCATTGTTCCCTACTCTTTTCCACCTATCTGGCAGCACCTTTCTTCGCCTGCCCCTCATACCTCATCTAATAACTCAACAGGACGGAGCTGTTCGTCACCCGGATTTTCCATCACTCAGTCTAACTGCCTGGTTCATTCTATGAACCACGGGGTCCATTCGATACTGGTGGATTCAGGGACTCTTCCACTTGTCTGTCACTATTCAGTTACAGCTTCCATTTTCTCGATTCCGATAGACTTCACATCAAATCCGAGCACTCTCGATCCCGATATTCAATTTATTCTCCAGTCTACCCTAAGACATGCAACTTATCAGTCTTATGCGGCCAAATGGAAACGCTTCACTTTCTTTGCTGAATCCAACAGTTTTACCGCTTCTTCGATTTCTTCTCATACCCTCATACATCTATTCCTCAAGGGTTTACAGAACCTTCAACCACCACTTCATCCAGTTATTCCTACATGGAGCCTCTCGGTTGTTCTCCAGGCACTCACCAGAGCTCCTTTCAAGCCCCTGGCAACTACTGACTTACACCTCTTGTCTTTGAAGACTGCCTTTCTCGTCTCAGTGACGTCTGCCAGAAGGGATAGTGAACTCTGCACACTTAGGATAGATCCTCCTTACCTGAACTTTCATGAGGAGAAAGTCATTCTACACACTGATCCGGCCTTCTTACCCTAGGTTGTGTTTCCTTTCCATATTAACCACGACATTGTCTTACTGGCCTTTTTCCCTGCTCCCGCTCGAGAATGGTCATTGCATTCTCTTGACGTTCATCGCTGATTTGCCTTCTACCGGTCTCACACGGAGTCTTTCCGTAAATCTAACTGCCTCTTTGTTAAATACTCGGACTATGATAAGGTCTCCCCTGTTGGTTCGCTTTCAAAGTGGATCATACAGACCATCGAGCTAGCGTATCAGCTTGCCAAGCTTGACTTACCTGTCATGCCCAGAGGGCATTCCACAAGGGCGGTAGCTGCCTCCTCTGCTTTTGCCGCTGGCATTCCAATCCAGGACATTACAAGGCTGCCACTTGGACTACTCCTTGCACCTTTGCCAGACCTTACCACCTTGATGTGCGTGCCAGACACGACTGCTCCTTTGGTCGGGCAGTCCTTTCTTCTTTCCTTCAGTGATGACACCGCCCGCCTCCGGGTCTCGTAAGCTTGCGAATCACCCATATGTGTGATGCACAGAGGCCACGGCGAAGAAAGGCAGGTTGCTCACCTGTAACTGTCGTTCTTCGAGTGGCCATCTGTGCATTCACACAACCCACCCACCGGCCCCGCTCGGTGTTGGTGAATGGTTTTATACGGTACCGTTTCTTTCTTGATACCGGTCCCATTAGTGCTTTCTTTCTATACGGTTCAGCAGGTTTCCTGCAATACCTCTCGCTCCCGCGAGGTCTCCAGTAGACTGAGGAAATAGCGGGCACTCCGCCCTTTTATATCATGGGGGGGGAGGGGTGTGGAGTTCCCGCCAAAACCGTTAAGCTTTTGAATCTTTCTGGCCATAGGCACTGTGCAGGTGCAGCACCCATATGTGTGAATGCACAGGTGGTCACTCGAAGAACGACAGTTACAGGTGAGCAACCTGCCTTTACTGACTCTCAGCTGAGCCTACCTCACAGGGCTCTTGGGAGGATGAAATAGAGAAGAGGTGGAGGATTATGTAAGGCATCTTGGGTTTCTTGCAGGAAAAAAGGCGGATAATAAATATAGTAACTGGCTCATCAAAACAGCCAGTAACGGGGGCAACTTCCAGCTGAGACCACTCAGAGGCAAACAAAGTGTACGCACATGTATGATGTCATCTTCTATTTTCCTACCCTTGAGAGCCAGTGTGGTGTAGTGGTGAAGAGCATGGGACTGGGACTCAGGCGATCTGGGTTCTAGTCCCCGCTCAGCCATGGAGCCATCTGGGTGACTTTGGGCCAGTCACAGACTCTCAGCCCAACCTACCTCACAGGGTTGTTGTGGGGATAAGATGGAGGAGGAGAATGATGTAACCTGCCTTGAGCCCTTTGTAGGAAAAAGGCAGGATATAAATCGAAAAATAAATAAAATGTCTTCTCCCTCACCCTTTGCAGTGTTCTTAATCCTCATGAGGTAAGATGGTCCAGGGCAGGGGTTTGGGAGTTTTCTCTCCTGTCCTCTGATTCATCTTCACAAATGCCCTCCACCGAAATCCACACACACACTGAAGAGTCACATTCATGTTAGCTCAACAAATGTAGGTTTAGGAGCAGGCATTTGCCAGGAGAATCACTTCATCCGCTAACAGTGGGGGCGCAGGGTGCGGCAGGGGAGGTTTCCTTTTGGGAAGTTCTCAGGCTCTGTTCCGAGAAACAGCTGCTGGATCGCCTCCCTGGCAGGGCAGAGCTTTGCATGCTGAGCTGGGGCGTGTGTCTCTCTTGCAGCTGGAGAGCTGCATGCATTTGACAGGGCTGGACCCGGTCAACAGAAGGTGCCATCCGCAATCCGCGTAGCCTCACCTTCCTCATATATGCCAACAGACTTTGTCCCCATGGAGGCGTGGATCCCCCTGGGAATTGTGCAGCTCCACGTGGGCTTGCCAGGTCCGGATCTGAGGGCTGCCTAGTGGCATCATCGCCTCTCCCACCCTGTTCTGTCAGCACTCCACTTGCCAAACCTTCTCTCCCACCAGCTGCAACTAGTAGGATTCTGCCTCACTTAAAACATCTGAAAGGGTGAGCACAATCTCCCAGATGAGAACTGGGAGCATTCTTGGAGTGGATCCAAATTTAAGCTGGATAAACTATACTAGAAGAAGAGTCCTTTCCTTTCCTTTCCTTTCCTTTCCTTTCCTTTCCTTTCCTTTCCTTTCCTCCTCCCCCCTGCAGCCCTTGACAAAGACAGGCAGGAAACCCTGCTAAATGCGGTGAGCTGTGATTTGCGAGCAAGGATATTACCCCACCCCCAAAAAAGCAGGCAGGAATCTTCCATGAGAGGAGCAGCCCTCCTGCAAAAGCAGATCTTGTTTTTAATTCATGTTTTGTAACTTGGATGAGGGACCCACCTCCCCCTCCCCAAGGCCCATCTTCCAGAGAAATGTGCCTGACTTTTCTTTCTGCACATGAGGAAAGGGACACAAAGAGGAAATGAAGCAACCTGGCAGTGAAGAAAAAGATCCAGTTTTTTGCATGAGCTGGTATACCTGTCTGTGCACACAGAAGCACTTGTGCAAAAAGGTTAACAGAGAGATTTGCTGCTGCTGCTGCTGGTGGAGAAGTCTGCTTCCAATGTCACCTTAGCTATACCACTCTGCCTCCCTCTCTGTGTGGAGCCACAAGTAAGCTTGGCTGGGCATCTGCTGAGGGTTCAAGGCACAGCAGGGACCCAGTGGCACAAACCCTGGAGCTGCTTCTTTGCCTGCCTCTTGCTTTGTGTGTGAGGAGGAAGAGAAGCAGTTGCTACTGCCAGTTTGCCCTTTGCATGCCAAGCAAGCAAGTGGGAACAGTAGTGGGAAAGAGGATGAGGAGTAGTTGCATCTGGTGAGTCGTGGTGAAGACTCGTGAAGGAAGGGACCCCTGAGAGGCCTTCTTCAAGGGCTCTCCAAACCTGGCCCTGGCACAGGTTTGGAGGAAAGGGCAGCCTCATTCTCAACTAGACATGGGGTTGAAGTGTGCATGCGTGTGTGTGTGTGCATCTGCATGAACAGGATGCTGGTATTGAATGTGAAGAGTATAGTAATATAGAAGCAGAGCAAGTCAGAAGGGGTCTCCCGGGCCAACTAGTCTGACCTCCGGCACCAGCCAGCTCCGCTCTTGACATGCCCACCATGTGCATGTCCAGCCTATCTTTGAACATTCTCACCGATGTGGCCTCAACGACCTCTCGTGGAAGCCCATTCCACACCCTCGGGGTCCTAACTGTCAGGAAGTGCTTCCTGGCATCCAAATGGAACCTTGGTTCCCTGAGCTTGGCTTCATTGGAGCGTGTCCTGCCTTCCTCTGCAGAGGAGAACAGGTCTCTACCCATCTTCATGTGACATCCCCTCACATACCTGTATGTCGCCAACATATCCCCTCTGAGTCTCCTCTACTTCAGGCTGAAAAGACCCAGTTCCCTCAGTCTCGCCTCATACGGCATCCCCTGCAAACCAGCCACCAACCTTGTGGCCCTACGCTGCACGGACTCTAACCTGGCTATATCCTTTCTGTAATGAGGGGCCCAAAACCGAGCACAATACTCCAGGTGCGGGTGCACCAGAGTCGTGTAGAGTGGTAGTAATACCTCTCTTGATCTAGAAGCCACACTTCTGGCTATGCAACCAAGGGTGGCGTTCGCCCTCTTGACCACCGCATCACACTGCTGACTCATGTTTAGCCTGCAGTCAACCAGTACCCCGAGGTCCCTTTCACAAGTGCTGCTCTCCAGCCACTTGTCACCTAACCTGTACTGATGACACCTATTCCTATGCCCCAAGTGCAAGACCTTGCTCTTATCCATATTGAACACCATCCTGTTGTCTCCTGCCCACTTCCATAGTCTGTCCAGATCCTTTTGGATCTGGAGTACCTGCTTCTCAGTTGTGGCCACTGCTCCAGTTTTAGTGTTGTCTGTGAATTTGACAACACTAAAACTGACAACACTTCTTCCATGTCAATTATGAAAAGATTAAACAGGATTGGCCCCAGGACAGAGCCCTGGGGGACCCCGCTTGTCACTGGCCACCATCCCGATGATTCCCCACTAAAGGTTACCCTCTGCTTTCTGTCAGTCAACCATGCCCTAATCCACCGGACAGTGCTTTGGTGTATCCCAAAACTCCTCAGTTTCTCCACCAGATATCATGGGGCACTTTGTCAAAGGCCTTGCTGAAATCCAGGTATACCACATCCACTGCATCCCCTCCATCCAGCCATCTCGAAACCTTGTCATAGAATTCCACAAGGTTTGTCTGGCAGGACCTGTTTTTGCGGAAGCCGTGTTGTGTGGCTGTCAGCCTCCCTTCCCTATCTAGCATCACTAGATCTCTCTCTATTATGAGCCTTTCCATTGTTTTTCCTACAATGGACGTAAGGCTAACAGGTCTGTAATTCCCCATGTCGCTTCTACTACCCTTTTTGAAAATTGGGACCACTGATGCCACCCTCCAGTCTTCTGGAACTTCACCCGTTTTCCACGAGGCCTCAAAAGTGAAGGCCAGTGGGCGTGAGAGAACCCCTGCCAACTCTCTAAGTACTCTCGGGTGTAACCCATCAGGGCCTGGCACCTTTGTAATGTCCAATGCCCTGAGGAGCCCCTTGACTTCAAGGGGGGGTGACTATAATCTGTGCCCCTAAGTCCCCAGCCTCATCTAATCTCCTATGCGGATATCCCCCATCCTGCTTTGGGGAGAACACAGAGGCAAAATAGTCATTTAGCATCTGTGCCTGCTCCCTCATATCAGTCACTGGATCTCCTTCCTCCTTATTTAGTGGTCCCACCACTTGTCTCCCCTTCCTCTTCCTATTTACATGCTGAAAGAAGCCCTTTTTGTTGCTCTTGATATTCTTGGCAAGTCTCAGCTTGTAATCAGCCTTAGCCTTGCGAAGAACCCTTCTGCAACGGGCCTCCTCCTCCCGGTATACCCTTTTGTCTATTTCCCCCAGTACCCATTTCCTATGGAGGTTCCTTTTTCATCTAATCCCTCTAACCACCTCCTTTCGCATCCATGGCAGCACTCTCCTCCACCTCCCCACCTTACTGACTAGAGGTATTGTCAAGGCTTGCACCTCCAAAACCTCCCTTTTGAGTGCCATCCACCCCTCCTCAACTCGCTTAACTTCCAGTAACCTATCCCAGGAGACTTTTCCCAGTCTGGCCTTCAGATGGCCAAAGTTGGCCCTCTTGAAGTTCCAGCTTCTAGTGCTCGACCTGTTTCAGAGTTGGTGGGGAGGCAGTGCAGAAGGAGTTCCCTGAGCCTGCCAGAGGCATCAAGCACAGCAGGTTCACCAGTGAAAACATGCCTCACGCTGTTCCTGCCATCCAGCCCCCAATCAGCAGGAGCCACACTCAGGGTGGTCAGAAGTGTCCCTGAAAGTGAGAGAAGGAGGGGAACCTTCAGCTTGGATTCAACTCTTGTCATGGGCAGAGGCTTCTCCTGCATCTCAAGGGGAGCACTATTCTGATTTATACTGTTCTGTTACCTGTTAAGTGTTAAGAAAAGGACTCTGCTTCTAACATTTCATACGAGTCTGTTGGGGAGAAGAAGAGGGTTGGAGAGACCTACTCTTGACACATGTACTTGAAACTACCCAAACATCATTCATCTGCTCCTTATGAGAAATGCAAAGGTATTCAGTTACCAAGTTCTTTGCTGAGACATTTGTAAGAGTTTAGTAAACTTTGGATGTGGTTCTGGACTATACCATCTCAGAATGCACATGAATAAAGTGCTTGTTTTGAAAACATTCCATGTGAAAAAATATACCTGCATGTGAAAGCTCGCATCTTGCATACCTTGTTCTAAGAAGATGGATAAGCTTTGCACATGAAAGGAAATTTGAAGATGGAAAAAAGTAGAAGATGATTCTCCGGTAAGGGGACTATACCACATAAATGGTTTGAGTTACTGGTGTTAACTTTGAGTTTCTGGTGAGTGTTAAAAAACAAAAAACTGAAGGCGAGGTACCAAAACCAGAAAAAAACAAAAAAAGAGTACTTAATTCTTAAAAGTGCTAAAACATGCAACATTTATTGAAGTCCTAAGTGTTTGTGGGTTCCTTTTTTGGGAGGAATCTTAGAGATCCACATCAGGCTAAAACAGCTTACAGAAATATTGACTGTCTTTCTCACATCATCTGGGAAACTCTTTACAGAATTTGGATCTACAAGATTGCTTGAGAAGGGAGGTCTACTGTTCTGAAATGGGTTTGCACTGCAATACATTTTAATTGGTGACATGTTTAAGAACTAGTTTTTCTCTTTATGTTTTTTCTTGTTGAAAACAAATGCATCACTATTGATCAATATTCAACTTATTGCCAGTCTGATAATTATCAATAAGTTTGAATCTCCATAGGAGAAGAGACATACAGATAGATCTATTCTAATAAAGAGATTTTCTAAAGAAATTATCTAGATCAAGGGAGAAAATATAAGGCTGATTAGCTTTGCTGTCTTGTTGATAAGAGCTGGCCAATTTCGGAGCTGGGTTTGAAGCTAAAAGTTCTGATGTTCCAGGTAGCTGTAATGGCCCTGAAGGAGCCAGTGGGTCTGAGTGGTTCTTGTCTGGAGGACAAGCCCCATATTCTGTTCTGCAGAGTCATTGGTATGGAAACCTCTGGGATAAAATCCTGCCTGGCCATATTTTCAAAGCTGCACTGAAGACAGAGACTCACTTGGTACTCACTTCACCATCCATGGAAGAGATTCGCTGGGCAGTTATCCAACGGGCAGTTTAGGCCAGCTTCGTGTGAGTCATCCCATTGACTCAGGGATGAATTTTTGGTCTGGCAAGATGAAGCACTAAGCTTGCCAGATCCCATGGCAGGGAGAACAGCAGGAGCCAAATGTGGTAGGTCTGAATTGCCACGCTTCATGGAAGAAACAGCAGTCAAGGGCTACCAGTTACTCCTCTTACCTCCAGTTTCAGACACAGTATGCCTCTGGAGACCCATTGCTGAGGAGCACGATGGGCGGGTGCTGTGGCACTCTTGCCCAGTCTGGGGGCTTCCTGTGGGCATTTTGCTGGCCTCTGAGAAGTATGATGCTCTACTGGATAAGCCTTTGCTGTGAACCAGCACAGCAATCCTTATGTTCTTGTGGAGTTGGATTCAGGTCCAGTCATAGAATAGACCCACTGAAACCTATGGGATTTCAAGGGGCCTGCTCTGTGTATTCCTATAACTGAATGCCCTCTATATTCTTCACATCCTCTCAGCTGTAATGTGTTGTTTCTGCCAAATGGGCACCTTATACAGCAGCCATGATCTAAAATGATCAACATACATTCCTCGTGTTAAATTGCCATGTTTTTAGCAATATTTTTGTTTTTGGGGAGAAATATCCATTTGATTCACCGGACTGTAGAAAGTTACTTTAAACAAGTGATATGAGGAATTCATCTAGTCCAGGGAAGAATATTTCCTCTGACTTACATTGGCTCTCCAAAGGAGTTTCTCAACTCTGCTATTCTTCTCATCTCAGATGCTGGGAATTTTGCAGGCTTTAACTGAATGATCAAGCACCTAGCAATAGGGATGGGTAACAATACACACTGAAAGCCAATTTCCTTTATTTATTCATTTATTTGTTCATTTAAAATTTATGGGTCACCCTAGAGCTGAAGCTCTCAGGGCAACATCCATAATAAAAGAAACACTGGTGCAAACACTGGTAAAAGCTGATAATAAAGCATGTTGAAAAATATAATTTTTGAAATGGCAAATTTTAAAATTACACCATTTTACACTTTTAAAAATGGTGATGAAAAAAATTAGAATTTAAATGAGGTGAACCTGCCTTCTCCAAAGTGGTGCACACCAGAAGCTTTGGAATACAGCTTCCATCAGCCTGAGCCATCACAGCCAATGGTAGAGGATTATGGGAGCTGTAGTTCAAAATATCTGAAGGGCATTAAGTTAGGGATGGCTGTGAAAAATAACTGACGGTAGTGTTGGCTCTGAATGGTTATTTGCTTGGAGCATTTGAAAGGAATGCTTAAAGCACTGGTCTATACTAGTTCTTCATCACACACCACCCAGCTCGCATCCTCAGAGAAAAAGATTTTGGATGGGAAAGAGGGATGGGGTGGCAGAGGGCTCCAGGGGTGGCATGTGTCTGTTGGAGCCATGGATTGTGGGGGCGAGCTGTGATCCGTGGGGCCCTTGAGGGGAAAGGGTGCCACGAGCATCATTTACAACTGGCAGAGAGCTCTACTAATGTCACCATCTTAGGCCTGCTGGATTTTTTTGCTCTCTTCATAGGCATTCTCTGCAGGTGATGATCTCCTCCTCTTAGGGGGCAGTGATGGGGCAGCAAGCCGTAGCCTACCCGATCCTCCTTGTGAAGTGAGAGGAGGCCTGTGTGTGCAGTGGAGCCCTCACAGCTTCGAACTCTCGGTGCGTCCCTACCTAGAAATGACCATCCTTGTCAAACCAGTGAGATCTGGAGGCAGCTGCTGGCTCATGCAAGCATGGCCCATGTGGCAGCAGGTGTGCGTCCCCATCTCCTGAGCTGGCTTGGGTGCAGCTTCTGATGCTGATCCAGATGGGCCCTTCTTGTAATACAATGTGACATGCGCCTGGCTAAGAACAGGATCTGGGCTTTAAATTTCTCAGAACTGTTTCAGGCATGTGACCACCAGTAACAGACACAATGAACTGATTCTACCACCCCAAAAGAAAAAAAAAACATGCATATGAAATTGTTATAAGATTGACTGATGTGTTGCTCTTGATCTGATCTTTAAAGCTCTCTCCTATCTCTGCCATGTAAATGTAGAGCTTTTTTCATGTCATGCTCCATGTATGTATACATGTAATCACAGAGCAGGCTGCCAACACACACACACATGCACACGCACACACAGGGGAGGGGAGAGAAGGGGAGGGAAGGATGTTCTTCTGGAGCAGGGCCAGCTCTTTCCAAATTAAAATGAGACTCCTTCCAGTACAGACATATACTGCCAACCAGACTGCAGCAAGGACTGCTGCACATTGAACTAATTGACTTCTGCCATTTGGGAAACTTGCCCCCGAGTCTATTTCATGGCTAACACACCAATTATTCTGGCTGAAAACCTTGCCTGTGATTAGGCAGCTGGTGCATTATCTGTTGCTAATTGAACAGTTTATAAAAGCCGTACATATATAAACAAATAAAAGCACACACGGCTGCATATGATGCTAATCAGGATGGCCTCACTTGGCCTTCTGAGCTCCAGTGCATCTCATGCCTTTTCTCACTGTCCTCTTATTTTCTTGATCCAGCTGCTTCCCCCAGTTAACATCTCTCAGGTAAAGATGGGATGAGGAAGCACAGGCATCCTGTGAGCAACAGAGAACCATTATGGTCCTTTTTTACAAACCAGGGAGATGCCAGGCAGTGGCAGCCACACATGCTGTATAACAGGGGTGCGGAGCCTCAAGCCCAGGGCTGAAATCCAGCCCCCCCCCCCCAGGGTCACAAACTGCCCTTCTAGGCTCCCAGAAGCCCATCCCCCTTCACCTGGGCCCACCCTCTTTTCCCCATCTAAGTAAGAGGGTGAAGTGAAAACATGTAGGTACTTTTACCTTTTTGGTCACCCCCCCCCCCAGCCTTCAGCCCCATCCACAACTGGAACTGTTCCAAGAGGGCTTCTCTGAACTAGAGTTCAGCCCTTGGGCTAAGAGCACTTCTGCAGTCGAACTCTTTAATAAAGAGTAAGTAGATTTTCGGAAGTTGCTGAAGATGGTTGGCTTTGCCTCTGAATGATTGCAGCAGTCTGCTTAGAACTTGATCACCCATTTGTCCCCCTTTATTTTAATGGAGATGATGGCTGGGTATGAGGTGATAGTAATCATAGGATACATTTCATATGTTTAGGTACTTCATGTACCTCATCTCAGTAATCTTTCAAGCTGTCAATAGGAATTATTATCCCCATATTGCAGGCAGAAGTCTGAGCCTAAGAAATCAGTATAGGTGCTTATCAAATTATCAACATTATTGTTGTTGGAATAATGATTTGCCACAGGCAAATGTGTAGCTGAGGGGAGAATAGAACTGGGGCCTTCTCAGCTCACACTTCCAGTTTCTTTGTGAGGCCAGCTTTGGTGTAGTGCTGAGCTTCCTTAGCATAGCAGTTGTAAATTATCATGGATTGGACAAGCTTTGTCCATGTGCCAGCATTAAAAGCAGTCCCTGGTCTAAGACATTCTTCACCCCTGAAGCCAGTTGCTGATGTACATTATAACATGCTATGCAATGTTCTGGTTGTGCAATTCTTTAGAAATGAACTTCTATACTGGGGTGGTCCAACACATGGCCCAGAGGCTGCATGCGGCCTCAAGACCTTGCTCTGCAGCTCTCCTGCTACTCAGAGCCTCTCTGCTCCCTGCCACAGTCCAAATCCAAGCGATGGCATGGGCATGGTTGTGGTGAGCTCTCCTGAGGCTGCTGTCCATTGCCCTCCCTTCCTGAGGCTTAGGAAGAGAGAAGTATGGCTGGAGGCCTTGCAAGAGCTCAACCAAGCATGCCCTGCACCTCTCCAGCTGATGAGCACAAAGGCATGCTGGGGAGAGTTTGTTGGCATCTTAAGCTCAGTGTGCCAATTCCAAGAAGGAAGGAGGAGCCAGGAGGTTCACAATCGAGGGGTTCTGGGTGGGAGAGACAGGAAAAAAAGGGATGGGCCACCCCAGAGGAGCGGTCTTTTTTTGGGGGGGCTGCGGTCGGAGAAGGGGCTGCTTGTGATCTCCGCTGAAATCCATTGTGTCACCTCTGGTTCTGCGTTGAAGCCTGCATGCAGCCTTGAGGTATGAAAAGTTGATCTACAAATATGAATTCAATGCACAAATGCTATGGGACTTACGCCATCTTTAGTTTGTGTGCAGTGCATTTCCCCCTCTTTGGCACTCTGTGAATAGCCAGCCTACCCTGGAAGTCACCACTGGGGTGGCCCAAAAAAGTCTGGGGTGATGCTGTGTGCTTGAAGCCAGGCCTAAGTGGTGGGCCTTCCAGGGCAATGCTGGGAGCAAAGGGCACCCTAATGAAGGCAGGTTGAAAACAGGGATAGTGTGGAGCAACTGTGGAAGGAGGAAACCCCAGAGGAAGGAGTCTGGTGGGAAGAAGGAAACTGGGAGGCAGAATGGTCAGTGACAAAAAGGGTACCTGGCCAAACACTGGTGAGGGAGGAAACCTGAGATCACACAGGCATTTCAAGCAACCAGCCACATCTTTGGCCAGAAGTTTCTGTCTTTCCTTTGAAAATGCAGGCCATTCTGGATGTGAGGTTCTTGGTTAGAAGAAATGCTTACTGGGGAAAGAAAGCCTTAAAATAGCCCAAGTAGAAACCTCTTGGTCATAAAACACCAAGAGTTGTTGACCCACAGCTTTAACGCTCATTCAGGCAATAAACACATTCCTTTGGGCTCCAAAGGTGTCGTAACTGAATGGGGGTGTCAAATGGCAGGATTCTTTATTAATGGAGTACGTGAGTGTACACAGGCACATGTACACCTGTACACATGCACAGACACACATGTCCAGCTGGATGCTGCCAGATCATTCTGAAGTCCCTTACTGGAATTTTATTTTTTGACTAAACCTCAAGCTTGGATGGAGTCAGTGTTGTTCCACATTTTAAAAAATAATAACTCACACAGAATAAGGCAAAGTGAAACTGTTTTAAACAGTGAATATGTCAGAAGAGGAGTCTAGAAAGGTGTCCTTTAGTCTTAGAAAAAGCCCTCTTAGCTGAAGTACAATGCTGCTCATCTGCAGACACAGAACACATGTGCTAGAGTGGTCCATGTTGCATGGATTTTGTAGCAGGATTCCAAAACATAAAGTATCTCCTGATTTTTAAAAAATCAGGAAAGGAAAGCTCAATGTTTGAAATGAATTAAGAACAGAATCAACCTGGAGAGACAATTGAAAATATGGCGCATTTGAGGCCAAAAAACTCAAAGGGTATCTTTCCCAGTTTGAAAATATAGAAGAGACTCAGTCATTGATAACTTGCTGTCTTATGAAGGTGTGTCCCATATTCTGCTACTTCAGGCATTGCCTAATGTAGGTCCGGATTCAAGTCCAATCTCAGAGTGTGGATAATAAATGAACAAAGGCTGAAATCTTACATGCAGTCCCATGGGAGAACATCCTGTTAAACTCAGTTAGGACCAGGCAGTATGTATAATGTCTCTAATAGATCAATGTAGCCTTGTTTTTTAATTTATTATTTTTGAAGCATACTTGTAGCCTCCAGAAGTCCTTTTCTGTCTGGAACACATTTTTAAAAAACTGGCCACAGTACCGATTGAAGTTTATTCAAACACATAATGTTGCTATCACAAAAAATAAGTACACAGTCTGTCCATCAATAATTATTCTTTATTATTATGGACAGAGATGGATAAATGCAGGCAATGCACAGATAATAGCAGGAACTGCAATGGTAAATCACACCTCTGAGTCACCTGCCCATTATGGAGATAGAATTAGCTATAGTCTTAGATTATTGCCACTTTCCCCCACCAACAAAATGTGTACGGCATGTGAAGACTCTCCTTGTTTGGTTGACTTTGCTGAATGCCACTGGGTGAAACAAAAGGAGTCAAACTTCATGTAGGGATAGTCACCAGGTTTTCTTTAATGAGGGGGTGTGTGGGTGTGTGCGTGCGCACACACGCGCGCGTGCGTGCGCACACACAAGACTGCGTGCTTTATTGGGAAAGGAACCAGCATGTCATGTGGCTATGTTAGTTAGACAGGTCTGCATGAAAAGAAAACCACTGCTGCTAATATTGCTGTGAATGCTCCTGCTGCTGTTAGGTAATGAGATGTAGCTCTGTTTAAATTTCCCTGTTTCAGTTAAAAATTGGCAGCAAGTTGAACAGCAGCCAGTGTTTTCCCTGCACTCACTGCTTGCCATCATCCTTCTCAACAAAAAGACTAATGTGCAGATAAAATACAAAAATGTCACGCAGATTCTTCTCTTGTTCAGAAAAGGAGCTTCCAGAGACTCAGGACAAAACAAACCTGAGAACCTGAGTATAACGATATGTGTATCAGTAAGTCAGGGAATGCACGAAAGTGCATGTTTCCTTATTTAATGATTAAGAATGGAATCAGGCACTTGCCATTTCCAGCAGAGTCCCAAGAGGCTGTGCTTGCTCATTAGCTAGCCCTGTGGTTTGAGCAAAGTATGGGAGGAACAGGGGAAATCACTTGCTCACAGCATGACCCTGAACAAATCATTTGCCCTCCCAGCACCTCAGTCCAGCAGGCTGAGATGAGAAGGGACCTGCCTCAGGACCAGATGACAGCCATGCAGAGTGCAGTTCGCTTTGGTCAGTACTATGAGAACCCACAAATGCTGCCGCTGCCGCTGCTTCCGTGAAAGAAATGCAGATCGGTATCTCTCTTGCATTTGCATCTTATCAGACAGAGTGAATAGTGATTTTTTTCTTTATTAAAAAAAACATATAAACAATGCTTCCTGCTGTTGCATATGAAGCTGGCTGAATTCTAGAGAAAGTAGTTGCACTGTAAATTACATGTTGGGAAATAATACACACAATCCAAAAGTTACTAGTTCAGAAAAGGAACAAATGCAAAACATTCTCATTTCCAAACTGTTTAATCTGAATACTTTGATCCAGGGCACTTTCTGTCCTTTGATATTCTGAGATGGCACAGAACAGCACCTCCCATCAGGAGCTTTGGTCACAACTAAGCCAATCATTCCCAAGTATTCTGGGGGAAAAAGGCTGAGACCCAGTGATCAGGACCCTGGACAGCATTTGCCCTGAAGAATCAGTTGCAAAGACCCCCTGTTGGCTGCAGGCTCAGGGTGGGCAGTTATCTTGAAACTTCTTGTCCAGCAAGAAGGAAGGGATGACTTGTTTTTGTTAATTTGGCCACTGCTAAATACAGATGTACATTTTTCCTAACCCAGCAAGGAGTGTGATTGTAAATAAGGAAATGGCACAAGAGAAAAGACTTAATCCTTCCCCAGAGGCCTTACTCAGGTGATCCCAGCACCACTGCTTTCTGGAAAAGTGCAAACAGACAGGAAAAACTATTTCCCACATCTCCATTATCATGTCCAGTTTATCCTAAGATGCCATAGTTTACATTAAAAAAGTGATATAAAAGGTTAACATGTATGGCCCATGTTGCTGTGCTGTGTAAGTCTCCATTTTATGTCCACTTTCAAACAAGCTATCACATTATTCACCAGTGTAATTCAGAAGATAGTTACTAAGAAACGCAAAGTATTATTTCTCATCAGTACACCCAGACAACAAATAGACAATACTGAATAAGGCCGCATGTTGAAACACAAAGTTCTCAGAAAAGAGCCCTCCCCCTCTCTTGGGCAAGTCTCCAAGAAAGGGTGCCTGCAATGACCTCGTCCGCTCCCTAGAGCAGCAGCAGAATCATCATCTTGCAGTTCCAGACTCCATCTGAACCTTTTGTTCTCAGGACAAAGGGAGGGGCAATCACCGTGTTCCATCAGGTCTTCGTCTCCTAGACTTATACTATGGAGCAGACAAAACAGTCGCTGGACCTCAAAAGCAAACCAAATGGGTGAACATGTGAGAAGCAGAGGTAAGAAATGGGTGAACATGTGAGAAAAGGCACCCCCTCTTCATTCCAGTACTGTTTTCAGGATAGCAATGGCATATTCAGCTAGATTCTCAGATGCTCAGAGTGAAATGTTTTCCAGTGGGTTTCAAATTTTACGCATGCCAAATCTGGAGCCTGAACCCCCCCCCCCCTTTTCATAGCCAACCATCATAATAATATGGTCTAAGCCACTGAGACATGATTTTCTTTTCCGGATGTAAGTTTATTATCCTCCCATCCATCCAAGTTCCGAGCAGTGCATCACATTCCAGTGCTATGCCAAGTATTAGCACTGACATGCACGGTTTATGGGATGAAGAGCACTGCATTTAGTGACAATGTTACATTGAGGGGCATATCCACCCAGTATCTCTGGCCATGGAGGGCTCAGCTTCATGAGTCGGGGGCAACAATCCCATTAGGGCATGCGCACGCACACACATACGTACAAAGCCTATCCGCAAGGACTAGACTTTGCTTAGCAATACACCACATCTAAACACCAGGACATGGTGCTGCCTATTGCTAGTGGAGTCAGTGAGGATAAATACAATCCATTTTTTTACTATCTTTGCAACCCGTTTGCTGGTGCATTAATGGCTTGATCCCTCTGACAGGTTTTTCAAAAGGCACACACGGAAACATGAATGCAAGCAGCGCACAATTAAGGCCAAGCATGCTGCCTCCGCCTTGCCTTTCCCAATGACTTCTTCTATTTGATTTCTCAACTTCAGTGTTCCATTCTGTGAATTCTAAGTAGCTGATTTCTCAATCTTGTGAAAGAAGAGAGTAGGCTGGGTATAGAAGTAGAAGAAAAGGTAATAGAATAAGAATTGTTCGGAGAAGAGGGAAAAGTAATGGCTGTCTGGAACAATGGAGGAGTTTTGGCAAAGGTTAAAGGCAATTTGTCTGAGGCTTTGCAGTTTCCTGCTTTTAAGGTGCAGAATACTAACAGAAAGGAGTATCTAAGTTGGCAATGGAAATACACGTCTGCTATTTAAAATAGCATTCCATCCTATTTCTTTGTAATTTCTTCTTGGATTTTACGTATTATTTTCTGGACAGGAAACATGTAAAACACCAAGGACATAACTTCATTTCACGAGGCTTATTACCGGAAGTGTGTTAGCAAGTCATTACCACCCAGGATCACTTAAATGACTGCACCCATTCTCCCTTGCTGCTCCTTATGTCGGCCAGTAATATGCAATGCCTCCCTCTCAAATCCTAGCTTGAAGCAACCAATTCAATGAAGCCATTGACTCAACAAATTTGTCTGCATCCTGCATCCTTTGTGGAAAGAGAGCCAGTGTGGTGTAGTGGTTAAGAGCATGGGACTGGGACTCAGAGGATCTGGGTTCGAGTCCCCACTCGGCCATGGAGCCAACTGTGGGTGACTTTGGGCCAGTCACAGTCTCTCAGCCCAACCTACCTCACAGGGTTGTTGTTGTGGGGATAAGATGGAGGAGGAGAGATAATGTAAGCTGCCTTGAGCCCTTTGTAGGAAAAAGGCAGGATATAAATCAAAAAAATAAAAAAATAAAATAAATAATAATAAAGTAGCTGAAATGGGACAAGTGCAAAGTCTTCTTGCTATGCTTGTGTCTTTCTTTCACTCTACTCCCATTGCCTCTTTCTCTCTTGATATTTAGACCAGGGCTGCGCAACTTTTTGGTGCCATTTCAGCAACTCTTGTGGACATCATCGTATAATGGCTTCCATGGGAGGCATAGCTAATCAAGAAAAGTAAGCAGCCCAAAAGGCAGAGGTGGAGATGAAATCCAATAGATGAGGTTAACTGCTGTGAATGTTGCAATGCTACCAGAAACCTAGCTAGCAGATGGCAATCTCTTCTCCCTTCTTCCACCAGTCAACTCAACTCATTCTCCCATTTTTCTTTCTCTCTGAATCACCCCCATAGATGTTATCTCCTCTCCCCACTACTCCTCCCCAGACCCATCATGTATCCCAGAAGCATTCATGAGAAAGGAAGATAGCAGCAGCTGGAATTGTCCCATTGTTTTTGGAGCAATCCCAGCTTCCAGGAAAAAGAACAAAGAAAAATGTTTATTATTGTTATTTTGAGTGGGAAGAGTAGGGTAGCTTGGCAGCCACCAAGAAAGGTGTCTGGAGGCACATTAGTACCTGTGAACACCAAGTGGTCTATTCTTGATTTAGACTTTTAAGCTCCTTGGGGCAGGAACTTGTCTCTTTTAGGTCTGCACTACTTAATCCAGTGTTGCATGCAGTGATGGTCGCTTAGGAATAAATATTAATCACTGTTAATTGAAACAACAATAAGACATAGAGAGCTACTGCGAGTGGCAAAGCAGGTGTATTTTATGTTACCACAGTAGTATAGGAGCCTCTTACTCAGTGGTTGGGACAGTGACACCACATTGGTAGAACTACCAGTATGTAACTTCCCACACCACCTTGACTTTTCTTGATCAACAGTTTGACTCCAAGCTGAATTCTCCTTCATCCTTGACTGACTAAAAATAAGCCTGATGGTGGGGAGATCAGTAGGTGGGGAGGGGGCAATCACACCCCCTTAACATCTCCTAATTCTCATCTGTATATTCCTCCTCTATCCCTTGGTTACATTAACAATTAATATTAACAGATATGTTTGGCCATGTCACGTTGAAGATATTCATCTGCCTTTCATCTAAAAGGACCAAACTGTATGGAGAGGAATCTACCAAGTTTTCAGCAGCTGTGTGCAGCCCCCACCAACCAGATGTAGCCTTCAATAGCAGCTATACCACTCACACCCCAAGGATGTTTAAATGAAGGTAGGAAAAAAGTTGTGAACTTTTAAGAAAAAGTACCCCTTGCTTTCCATCCTCCTGCTGCCTTTCCTGTATCAATTATCCGCTGCAAGTGGAAACCCCAGATCTGCCTCTAGACTCAGGTTCTAGCATTGTTTTGCAATTTCTGTTCAGAAGGTGATGTTCATGACAAATTTACATGCAACTCCACAATGGAATAGAGCAACACAAACACATATTAAAATACATTTTCTTTTAATTAGAAGTTACATTCAGCAGTAATGGGTATCTTTACTTATAAAGGCACAGAGACTTTCTTCTCTAAGGCTTTAAATATTCCTTGTCTTCTCTGTCCATCAGTTTTTGAGGGGTTATTGCAGACTGTGCTGTATCTAACAACGATGCTCATGCAAATATAAACATAAAAACAAGGATTCCCCCTACCCACATGTTGCACTCCACAAACGTACAGGTGTAATTTTAGTTATGAAGTTGCAAGGATCTAAAACTTTCATCATGATCTTAAGTTTCACAGACACTCAGCGTGGTTCCAGCACACCTGGAACCATCCTACTCAATGAAATATTAGGGAAGTTCTGTCTGAGCATTGACTTGCCTAGGGAAAGCTTATTCTGACATTGCAATGAATACAAGCACCCGTTCCTTTGCAGAGTTTCATGTTTACAGTGAAGCCCAATTCTACACAGGAGTTGGTGGATCAGAGCAGTTACCTTTCCACATATCCTCATGAATAATTGCCCATGGATGCTTGTTGCCTCAGAATGGATAAGGCATTTGAATGAAGCCTTCGTGTGTCCTGAACATCTGGGTCAGGTGAAATTGTAAAAATTGTGCATTTAAAAAGTGCTGACTATTTACAATCTATGGTTGGATGCTGAGGGTCTGGCTTGGAAGCTATAAATAGGCAAATGACATCGTGGCAAACACTAACTGGCAGCTGTGATTGAGATCTTTTTGCACAGCAGCCCTCAAATAGATGCATCTTAATCTAGCATGGGCAAGAAGGCTTCTGGTGGGTATCCTCAGCCCAATTAAAGAGTTGATCATTTCTTTGAGAACAAGAATTGGATCCCTTCACTCCCCTTTCTCCCAGCTCAGCACACCTTGCATCTGGGCTCCATCTTTGCTTTGCTAGATCAAAGCAGAGGTTTTTTGGCCAAGGTAAAGGAAGGTTATAGGGGTATGATCATAATAATAGTGTTTCAAATTACATCTGTAAAAGTACAGCAATCAACAGAGCAGGTAAGTAGAATTTAAAGTTTGTGACTCCCACAGAAAACTTTATTCACAATAGAGCTTTAGTAACAAAAGACTCCTAAGTTAGCTACCCTCTCCCAAGTAAAATGAAAACCTTTATAGCTATTCTGTAAAAGTTCCAGTTTTTTTTAGCAGATCATCATGACAATAAGTGCAAAAGAAAAGGCTAAACTGTGAGCTGTGTCTGGCCTTGTTAAACAATATGAAGAGTCTTCAGAACTGTAAAGTGAGATTCTGATTAAGCAATTGTATCCTCAGCATGCAAAATAAAGTGCCAGGGCAGCACTGTGTAATCTTGCTCCAGATTTTTTTTTTAAATTGCTTTATATCTCTGTGTTTTGACATACTAGCATGTAGGACAAGGTGACACAGAAGGAAGCTAGGAAGAGACTATGATTATACACTCATGCAAGTCACTCATGACTCTAGTGGTAATGAGGCCAGAGGCAGGCATCCATTTTCCTAGATCTGTCAACAAAAATTCACACAGATGCAACAGCTGGCAAACTTTCAACATTTCACTTCGGCTTTTAGAATAATGGAACTTTTTCAACGTTTGCTTCAAAACTTTAATTTTGTGGACTGCTTTGAGAAGCATATGCACTTTAGTAGGTTTGGGACCATCATCTGCTCTGCCCCAGACTGGTAGGTGGGAATAATTCCCCATCATCACTTAGCATCATTCTTTTGGGGTACCCTTTCCAACTTATAAAGGGTATGCTGCTGGGAACTGAAACTATGAAGCCAATGCTTGAAATAACAGGAAAGATTTTTTTCCCATGCTAAAATAGAAAAACTTGGGCACCTCCAACATCCCTCCTCCAACATTCAATTCCCTTTGCCTTTGCATATTAATCCAAAATCTGAAGGGGCCATTTATGTCCAACTTTTGCAAAAGACTGAAACAAATCTAGTCCCATTATTTGGCCATTTGTTACTAAAAATACTCAATTGCAGATGGATCATGCTCCTAAATCTCAAGCCTCTGTGACAAACTTGAATGAAATAACAAAGATTAGCTCATTCAAATCTAGTTTTACCCCTTCCTCCACCTAACCACCACTACTTTCAAGTTTATCTGTATTTGGAAATGTTAAATAAAACTGAAATTGGAAGAATCCAATTTATATATTTGATGTATAAATTATAGTCTAGAGGGATCTGCCTGAGAAGCCTTTCTGTCACCATTTACATTTTAAATGCCTCCCTTGATTGCTAGTTTGCCCTTCCCCAAAGACCCCCTCACACGTTATGGGAGGACGTGGCACATACCCTTCTGTATTCTCACACTCAGGAATGGCAGCACATTTTCCCCCATCACACACACTCATGAAACATGCTGAAGGAAGTTCAATGTGCTTTGGCTTCAGATGACTGCGGTGCACGTGAGGCGGAAAATGAGGTAAAACTTGCTCATATGGGTTGGACTGGAAGCACACAAATTGTCCCTCTTGTCTTATGGCCTTTTATCTCAGCACTTTTTACTCTGCTTGGCAAAGACTCTTCAAAGACTCAGGCAAGAATTTTTGCAAGCCTTCCTGACAGTGACCCTTTGAACGTGGGATCTTATATTGGCAAATCATACAGATTACAATACACTACTATTCATTCCCTACCAGATTATGAGCTGTTTCTTCCCCATAACTGGTATGTGAATGAAACCCTTTCCACCCTTATTATAATTCTCATTCTGACAAGGACAAGAATGGACTCTATAAAATGGATTTCTTTCTGTGTAACTGCTTTATCAGTGGACCTCTCATATGCCCAGAGAGAAATGTACAGGGGGAATCCTGAAAGGGAGACAGAACACAGCAGCTAAACTTCAGTTCCAGGCATTTAGGCTGCATTTGAATATAGGCACTTGCAGTCTATTTCTGATCTTCCACTGAACCCATTTGACCTTTCTTCATAGTCTGAACCTGATGGAGGATTCAGAAGAGTCTATGACAGAAACACCTGTGATTTAATAAGGCATTGAAGAATCAGCTACCACCTCAAGTCTTTGTATATGGCTCTACAGATAGCCTCATTGATCAATCCAATATACGATAATGCTAGCAGGATCAGGCCTTGAGGCTGCTTCAGCTGGCTACAAAACTCAAACCACAGAAGACAGGGGATTCAAACATCCAAATACTGCTCCTGCATTTGCTACATGGGTGTGCTTGAGGGGCAGAACAATCTACCCTGGCAATAAGCCACAGTAGGGCTGATTTGTTGTTTCGTAAAATACTCACAATGAACCCAATAAACAATGGGGGCCATTGCAGGTACTTTGCTCCCTTGTCCCTTCCTAGTTGTGTCCTGGGAGGCTGAGAGGAGGAGCACTTTCCGGTGGCTGTCAGAGAGCACCCCTCCCTGCCCTTGGGACAAACAGTCCATGCCTTGAGGCACAACAGGGTCAATTCCTAGTCTCGGCTGGGACATGCAGGGCAGCCCAGTGCACACTGCCCAGCAAAGGGTGAAAGCTGAACTCATGCCACCTCCAGGCGGAAGCCCTGTTTGCAGTAAAGGAGTGAAGAAGAACAAAATAAATCTTTGCTTGAAGCCAGTGGAAGGATGGGGGGCGGGGCAGGAGGCAAGAATGCAGTGCTGCCTTGAACCCAGGACAACACTGCCAAGTGGATCACCACTTCCCACAGGACATCTTCTCTGGACAGGAGCTGGGGTCCTAATTTGCTCCATGCTGGTAGGGCAGCACCTGTGAGTGGACCCCCAGGGTCAGCTGGAGAGGTCTATTCCTGGCCCGCTGGCAAAGATGCCTGCTCCTTCCTGCTGAGGGGCACAGCATCCAAGTAGCTTGCCAGCTGATGGGACTCAACAAGGTTGGGGCTCAACAGGTTTTGATGACATAACAAGCCACCATGGGTGACCACAGCTCTACAAAGCTACTGTCCCCAGTGATGTCCACAGCCTGATGGATGACAAGATGGGTAACAATGAAATAATCCATTCCTGTATCAGTCAAAATTCAATGCACCCAAGAATCTTACATGAGAGACATATCCCAAAGAAACTGAGCAACGAGGGGCAGATCACTTCTCTGTGTGGTATATGGACAGTAATAATATAATTACAATTCTTCCAGACAGTCATCTCAAAGCTGTTTAGACACCAAAATTAATCTCAAATATTAGTTGCAAAAGATCTAATTTTCTCCTCAATCCTCTCCTTGAAATGTGTTTTTAAAACCCAGTTAAAGACCACTATTAGATGAAATCTCCACACGCAGCCACATTAATAGAGAACACAAAAATCCAAAGTAAAGAAATCACTTCCAGTTAATGTTGTAAGTGGTTATGTGCATAAATTTCAAGTTCTTCCAGCTGCAGACCCAATGTGCTCTATTTTATAAATAAGAAATTGCACAGCTGACAGCTAAAATTCTCTTAGCAATAGAAATCCTTTTCGCAACCCCTCTTAAAAAAAAAACCTTTTTCTAGGATGCTTTTGTTCATCTTCCAATGCAAATTAACTTGCTGTAACATTATTGCTTTCTCCAATGACATATTTACGGTAATTAAAAAAAAAGAGCAAATGCCAAGCAAACATGACAAATGGTGCTGGCCAGCAAATGTGACAACAAAGACCTTCTACAGATTCTGAATGAGGCTGTTGCATTCTGTGTTAATCAACTATTCCTTCTGTCCCTTGGTTGCTCCATTAGTTTTACAAGGATTCTTACAATAGCATTCGAATAGCAGAGCCAAATTTGGTCTCGTCTTTGCATCTGCTGGCCGTCCCAAAGAAGCCAATTGAATTACAAGGAAGTGTAGACTGAGGACACTTTTCTTTTCCTTGAGAAGAGATGCTGAAGTGCCCCCACCCCCATTATTTGTAACTTTGAGCATGTGGCCCCTTTCAACCACGACGACGCAGTTACAAATTGTTCCCAGAGCTAAACCACAACATCTTTGCACTCGCTTGTTTGCAACTTCGTAACAATAGATGCTGTTCAGCACTCCCGATCTCGGCTTTTTTATTCTGTAATCAAGTGAGAACACTGATGAAAGGCTAGTCACGGCTTTCCCCCCACGGTATCAGTGTGGTGGCATGTGATGGTTCACATGGGGCGCGTTTGATCCAAGAAAGCCCAGCCTCTGCTTGTTTTTCCTTTGTTCTGTCATCTAAAGGTGGAGAGGGAGACAAAGACAAGATGAGCTACAAACATTACACAGTGGCATCCTTTATTTTACAGTTTGTTCTTTTGTTTATTTTTGCAAGTTACAAAATTGAAAAAAAGCTAGCAGTATTATTCTGGTACTGAAAAGCTAAAGAGAAAAAGTTTCCATACACGAGAGTCATTTTGCTTAAAATTTATGAAGTTTTGGGAAGGTAAGTATCAGAGCATTAATTTAAGGTTCTTTCTCCTCTCTTACAGCAATTCCCTGCACAAAGATTGTGTGTATGTGTTTGTGTATTTACACGTTCTTGCATACCTGTATTTTGGATTTTATTTTCCTTTCTCAGTTTTAGGGCTCCAGAGCCAAAACATAATTTGAAAACTGGGGACACAAGCTTCAGCTGGTTTTTACTCCAGTAAATTATCCAACTAAGGGTACACTCTTATACATGTTTAGATAGAAAAACATCCACCAGGGGCATGCAGGAAGTTGTCAGTCTTTTTTTAGTCTAAACATTCATATGATGGCACCATAATGGGGCAATTCTAGATATGTCTTCGTACATGTACACACCATTGAATTCAGTGATACTTACTTCCACGTATGCATTTTACAGGTTTGCCTATACACTTACTTGGGAGTAAGCCCCACTGGGGAGATGTGTGAATCAACATGGATAGGATCACACCATTGATAAATTGATGAGGCTAACTATAACAGATTAATATAAATTTTAATTTGTGCAGTTAAGAGTTAAGAACATGCTTGTATATTCTTTGAGGCTAATTTACTTCTGAAGTGGAACTGCAATCGAAATGAAAAAGAAAAAACTAATAGCTTACCCTTTTAACCGTGAATGGTAGTTATAAAAAATTAAATTGATAGCTTGATCATTTGAACCTATGGTTTGTTCAATATTTCAAAAGGAAAATGAATACTTAGGTAACTAATTAGGGCATATTTCAGTTTGCAGAACATGGCAACCCAACATACAAATACTCTACTCAGTGTGGGTTGCTTATAAAACAACCCATGATGGCCACAACAGATACCTTGGGTCATGATGGGCTTTTTCTTTGATTTATATCCTTCCTTTTTCCTACAAAGTGCTCAAGGCAGCTTACATCATCTCTCCTCCTCCATCTTATCCCCACAACAACAACCCTGTGAGGTAGGTTGGGCTGAGATGTTGTGACTGGCCCAAAGTCACCCAGTTGGCTCCATGGCTGAGCGGGGACTAGAACCCAGGTCTTCAGAGTCCCAGTCCCATGCTCTTAACCACTACACCACACTGGGTTGTCTTCCCCTCCTTTTTCTTCAATCCTTCCATAAGTATTCCAGGGGACTTGGTAGCAAGACCCATCTTGTCTCCTCTCCCCTCTGTGCCCTAGTTCCCTTTTGCACTCACCAGGGCTGCTTCATTCCTGAGTTAGTTTTTCATATTCTCTGAGTTGGCAGACAATGACAACCCTCTTTAAAGCACATTGAAAGGTGGTATACTATTCTTTAAAACACTGTGCCCCAAATGTGTGCTTATTGTGAGCTGTCCAGAGACAAAAGTGATGGACGGGCCAGAACTATCATTCATTCATTCATTCATTCATTCATTCATTCATTCATTCATTCATACATACATACATACATGTTTTTTGTAATTCTTTAAAACAAAATTTTGTTGGGTTTGCTTGCTCAGGTGTATGGGTTCAAAACCGGATGTCTCTGGGTGGTGTCCTGTCATAATGCAGGAGGCACCATCTACAGAATGGCTCCAAAGAGACTGCAAATAGGGTTACTTTTTATTTGTACTGTGCAGTCTTATTTGTACTGTGCAGTGGATGCCGTATGAGGCGAGACTGAGGGAACTGGGTCTCTTCAGCCTGGAGAAGAGGAGACTCAGAGGGGATATGTTGGCGACATACAGGTATGTGAGGGGATGTCACATGAAGATGGGTAGAGACCTGTTCTCCCCTGCAGAGGAAGGCAGGACGCGCTCCAACGGAGCAAAGCTCAGGGAACCCAGGTTTCGTTTGGATGCCAGGAAGCACTTCCTGACAGTCAGGACCCCGAGGGTGTGGAATGGGCTTCCACGAGAGGTCGTTGAGGCCCCATCGGTGCGGGTGTTCAAGGATAGGCTGGACGTCCACATGGTGGGCATGTCGTGAGCGGAGCCGGCTGGTGCCGGAGGTCAGACTAGATGGCCCGGGAGAACCCTTCTGACTCGCTCTGTTTCTATGTTTTTGTGTCTCATGAGAGCTGTCAAAAAGTGAGCTATCAAGGAAAAGCAAAGCTATGAATAATCTTTGCTTATAAGAAAGGGTAGTCAGCACATTACTCCCTTAACAAAAAGAGTTTTTCTTCTGGCTGGACCCCACTTTTCCTGAATTTTTTCCACCCTTTCCTAAAACTTGGAAAGTTGGAAAATTGCAAGCTACTGCTTTATGGGAGCGGTGATTTCCTTTGAAATGGAGCTTCTGACAAGGCTGTCCAGCATTTTTGACAGGGATGCACAGGTATGTATATGCATCTGTCTCTGTCAAAAGAACCATACCTGGCCCTGTCAAAATTAAAAGGAAGCCTGTACTCTGAAAGTTGTCAAAGTTTTGTGCTTCTGTAAATGGGGTAGTTCACATGTTTCACTGTAAGTGGTTTCCAGTGATATCCCACTTAAGGTCTGATGAGGTCCGCATCTCCAAAACTTGAACAATGTCAGAGCATCATTCTCCTAGATCATTCCTTGGCTTGCATAATTAGATAAATCAACCACAATGTTCCAACAGTTCTAATACAGACTCATTGTACTATCTATCCTCTATCTACCCATCCATCCATTCTTGCATTAGCTTGATGCATTTTTGTGACTATGCAATAAGACTTAACAGTGATAACATCCCATACTCATATTTTGCTGAGTAAAAATGAAAGAAAAAAAATAATGAACCTGTTCTTTAAGCTCAGCTAACTGACTGGAGAGTTGCTTGACCAGGCTCATGGTGGACTCCAATCTCTCTTGTAGAGTTCTGATTTCATTCTGCTCATTGTCGCCCTCATTACTGACCAGGGACATGGCTCTCATCCGAGGAAACCAATCCAAATTCTTTTCCTGCATATGGAAATAGGAGAACATTAGCCGAGGCTTAAATTTATCATAAGATGGAAGCTTTCTAAAGATCCTATATAAAGAGAATCAATGGGATTCTTCCTAGAATGTGTTTCACACTCTCCCAAGCAAAGAGAAGTTCCAAGAGGATACTTCTAAAGAATCAGCTTCCTTTGAGGATGGAATACTGGTGACCTGCAGTGCTTTTTGCAATTTATTTATTTACAAACACACATGTGAAGCTGTGGTTTGTGGAGGAAACAGGCAGTGCTAGTTTCTCAAGCACTATTCGGTCTCCAAAAGCAACACTGCTTCTCACTGGCCTGCTGCAACACTCAGGCTGGATTTTATTTCACTGGCTGCATCCCAAACAGTGAAAGTATTTCTTTCAATTCTCACCTTGGCAGATAGATGTGATCGACATTTCTATTTCTAGGGGCATCAGCTGCTGTCAGGCTCAAACAACGTATTATAGAGATAGACTTGTACCAGTGATCCACATCTTTGGTTAATATTTATTTGAAAACTATGGTCTGCCCTTACATTCACATCTTCCTGCCCCTGGATCCTTTACTAGCTGTCAATTGTATGTGTGGTACTTTTTTTACTTGTTTGCTTTTTTTTCAACCTCTATTTTTATTTGAAACATTTATATCTTACCTCTGTGCCTGAAATTAATACACAATAAACATATTTTTTAAAGGTAGCTGTGATTTTTTAAAGGCGGGAGGGCAGCTTCCTTGATCATAGGGGATTTGTAGAGAATAGGTCTGGGGGGATAGATAATAGAATGATGGGCTGTAAAGCAAAAATCAGCAAATAGAAAGAGACCCAGATCAACTGTAATTGCAATTCTTGGGTTGTTAACCCAGGAATTGCAGTGGTTGAATGTGAGCACATGCATGGCCTCCCGCATGGTCATTCCGCTTTCAGTCAACCATCCAGAAAT
Organism: Varanus komodoensis; assembly: GCF_004798865.1. Classification (NCBI taxonomy): domain Eukaryota; kingdom Metazoa; phylum Chordata; class Lepidosauria; order Squamata; family Varanidae; genus Varanus; species Varanus komodoensis. The sequence goes on from NW_025335409.1 coordinate 9,011,357, forward strand.
TGCCATTCCATTGAACTGCATCATAGTATTAAACATTTTCTCTCCCTGCCTCTGCTTCCCCTCAGCAAATTCTCCAGCATACTCACACATGCATGTTCCCATCACAAATATGGGTTTAGGAGACTCAGCTTGCAGGGCTGAGTTTTAGATCTTTCTTTACCTCCAGAGAATCATGCAGTACAAGTCATGTTTAGTTTGCATATCTGGAAACAATCAAGTTTGTAGCCAATGTTTCCTTGTTAAACCACCTTTCCCCTTACCACTCACCTTCCCTAGTGTGACCTAAGAGTTAATGACATTGTATTATTAATTACTGGAGTCTGTTGTTTTCTCTACCTCAGTGGCATCCTTTTCATACTGACTTGTCTGCCAAGAAACTGTGTCATGTGCCAAGGGATCTGAGTCCACTGAAGGACGCATTCATAATTGCCTAGCACATCCTAAGATTTCACCCTCTAACACACAACCAAGAGTCCCCTTTGGCTTTGCACTGGAAGTGAAGGCAGATACTGGCTTGCTAGCTGTCCTTCAGGACAACTTCTTTGCCATCCCTTCTCACTGAGGTAACCTGCCCTGCCAACCTGCCACAAGGTTCTCGTGCTCCATAAAAGTTTCCAGGAACATCGTTTGGAAAAAAATGACTTTGGGCACAGACCTATGCACGTTTAGTCAGACAAAAGGCATTCAGCTCCCAACCTGGTGGGGGAATCCTGAAAGTTGTAGGACTTTCTTTTGTCTGCACATGACCAGGATTGTTCTCTTACTCTAATATGAATGTGTTGAAGTCCACCTCTATTGGCAACAGATATTAGCTCCACCTTTAAAAAGTTTCCCAGCTGTAATTAACTCCGCTATAATCTCTAGGCTGTGGTGATAAAACAATAACATCTGCTCCAGACAAGAAAAAATGTCCACCCTTTTTTAACACAGATGTTGCTGATGCAAAACAATAAATTAGAGCCAGTATATGGATACTGAACCTGTTAATGCCAACCGGAAATTTACTGTAGCAAGAGAAAGATTTAAGGGACATTAAATGTTTGGCATACTAATGTGAATTTGTCTTTAGTATCTTGGCAGCAAAAAGCAGATGTCCTTAAAATTGGAGGTACAGAATCCATTTAAATTTCACCTTGACTTTCATAGAGAGAAAAACCTCTTTGCACATCAAACAAAAAGGCTCTCTAAATGGCCAGCCACCATCAAGTGCTTTTGGGCCTGCTACTAAATGACTGGGTTTAGACAGCACAATAACCACAACACTGAGTGGTGGTTGTTGACCGAGACTTGTTGAAACAAGGGGGAGCATGTTGTTGAACCCAGCTCCGGTAACAAGCCATTGCCTGTGAACTACAAGCAACCCATGGAGAGAACCCTTGATTTGTTAAGTTGTGCATGATGGGCTTTTTGCCGGAAGGAAGACAAAAGACACAATAGTCACTAAGGAGGTATTTCCAACATCATATAGTCCATTTTTTGCGGGCATCTGTGATTTACATATTTGAAAGGCTATGTTAAGCACTGAGTACTAGCAAGCACTAAACACACAAAGAGGCAAGTTGGAATGCAATAGTGTTAGCTCTGCCTCTCAAAGAAAAGGCGTGCTTCCTGGCTAACACATTATCAGGACAGTCACTGTAATCTTCTACATGCATAGGATTTGCAGCAAAGGCACGAAAATCTGGACACTCAAGGTCCTCATCCTAGTGAAGGAAATCCTATGCCCTTTCAAGTGGGCCAATCATGGATCAGCCAGGGGGTGTGGCTGGCATGTATGTCAGTGTTAGGGAGGCAGGCTAGGTATTCAGGGTAGCCCTTTCATGCACCCAGCCTGAATGCCTGAAGAGGACTTTAGTGAGGCTGCAGCCCCCTCCCCCCCGCCCTCTTCCAGCATTTCAGAGAGGAAATGAGAGCACACTTGTGAATACATCATACCCCTGTTCTCACACATTCCCCTAAAACCCACTTACACCTTGCTACAAGCTCATCTCTGTCTAATTTTCATTTGCTCTGCAGTTAACTTCTGCTACAGCCATGCATGCTGCAATAGCATATTCTGCTATAATTGTGAAAGTGTGTTAATAAACTGACAATAACAGTTTACTTAAGAATTGATTTATTCTCAAAATGGATCCCATTATATTTATGACAGAGTAGCTGAAATGCGAACACATTCTGCAAAATACCTGGATAGGTATGAGAAGGGATATATATAAAAGGGATGGACCAATTTGCCAATTTTGGCTTCTCTCTGCTTCCCATTTTTCCAGTCTTCAGTTTGTTCCATCCTGTGTCCCTTAGCATGTTTTTAAAAACTCAGCACACTGTTCATATGTATTGTTATATATTTCTCCTAATATGAGCATTTTGTGGTGCAATTTCCAATAACAGACATATTTTTGCCAGTTTTCCTTTATAAAAAATATTTTACTTTTCTCCACTAATATGACAGCTAGTATGGCATAGTGGTTGGAGTGTTACACAGGGACCCAGAAGATCTGGGTTCTAGTGTCCTCTTAGCAATGCACCTCACTGGCTGACTTTGGGCCAGTCACTGAATCTCAGGCTAACCTACCTCGCAGGATTGTTGCAAAGATTAAATAGAGAGGAAAAAAGAGGATTATGTAAGTCACCTTGGGTTCTTTGGAAGAGGGGGAAAAGATGAGATAGAAATGTAAGAAATAAATAAAATACACACTTTTGTATGTATTTCCCTGTTATGTATGCATTTTATATGGAATATTTTGTTTGGAAAACTGCATTATGAATGTAAATACTGAAGGGTTTCATATATTGGCTTGGGACATGTGACTCTGGCATGTCCTTATCAAGATGGGAATCAAAGAAAATTATACTGCACCCCTAGTGTACACACATATGGACACAAATGTGTGTACCTCTCACCCCACTGAAAAGCTTTCCTACAGTTACTTCCAAATAGGGACATTTATTTATGAAGGAAAGGCACCAGAATGTGGGCACCTTTCACGGTAAACTGATCCAGCAGGAGCATATGCAATCTTTGGCATAATAGCTTGGGAGAAAGCTGCACTGAGCTCAGTAAGACTTACTTCCAGATAAACATGCAGAGAGTCAGGCTGCTAATTATACTCTGGCAGTTTACCCAACTGAGTTAATATTATTACTTCTTCCTCTGTTTCCTTGCAAAACAGTTTCAACTTTTATTATAATTTGATGTTCATGAATGTGAACCTGCCCAGAATGTGAGTTCCTCCACTGACTAAACATCTCCCTTGTTTACGAAGGGGAGAATAACTCTTTCTTGGGATTAATTTATTTAACTGTTGGCAGTCATCACTGCTAGGAAATATGCCAGCTAATCCCAAACTCTGCCATCCCCTGGATGTGTTAAATCAAGATCTGGTCTTTTAGGATCAGACTGACATCCAATGAACACATTCATGCATCTAATAGTGTGGAAGCTACTTTCCTGACACATGACTCCATCTACCGCAGTATGTGGGTGAATGCTGGATCCATGTGGACAACCCCATCAATGTCCGTCTTTCTCACCTGGTCATCAGACAATTCCAGCACCTGACTCCTCCTGAGTTAACAACTCCCATGTTCCTCAGTGTGTATGTGTGTGAGAGTTTGTGTGTCAAGGAGAGTAGGAGAGGGAAACAAATATAGAATAGTGCTCTATTTTTAGTGGCTATTCCCAGCTACTTTGTCTCAGAACTCCTTGTCCCTTAGCTTGTTCATCTTTCCCCTATCCCAAGTCAGGTAACAGATGTGGGGAATAATGCAGCATACAGCCTTGTCTAGCTTCAGCTCCAGCATCTCTTGGAATATTCTGTGGGTCTTGCCGTCTTGCCTCCTGAGAAACTAAACTTTGCTCAAGCTCTTACCCAGAGCAGAGCCATACAAACAAGCTACATTGTCTGAACCCATAGCCTGATAAAGTACACCATCCTGGAACATCAAGGGTGCTTTCCATGCTAAGCAAACAGTGGTAGAAAGTCTACTGATCCAGGTTTCAATTTATTTCAAGGTTGCCCTTCCAAAATGCCAAACATTATGGCAAGTCAAGGCCAAGGTTTCCACACCTGGGCTCCATCTGGCTTAGCAACAGCTTCACATAAGCCAAACACTTTTCATACACTGCATTATTAATATAGTTTTTACTTTTAATTTAGGCCAAGTGCTTCAAGTGCACAGGCTTGAATCAGCAGCATGGATGCATTTAAAATAGTGTGACCTAAAATAAACATAGAATACAACACAAACATACTAATATAAAATATAAAATAATTATATAACAACAACAACCATTATCACCCAGTACCCAGAGAGGATCACCTGGTGCCAATGCTTCTTTCCTTTTCGTGTCAGGCGAAACACTTTTTATTCTCCCAATATTTTAATTGCTAACCTGTTTTAATTGGTGGTTTTATATTTACATTGGATGCTGTGCAACTGCTACTCGTATTAATCTATTGCACAATGTCCCAAGACATCTGTGAAGGGACAGTATAGAAAAGTTTTAAATGGATAAATAAATAATTATTATTAGTATGACGAGAAAGCGATCCAGACAATAACAATGAGTGAAATGTTCACTGCTGCAAGACCCTCAGGTCACTGGTGGCTTGTAATGACCTCAAATTCAGCTTCTCCACCCCCTGCTCACTCTCAGCAAGGCTCTTTAGCTTTGGCTCAAGTCAGTGGCAGCCCAGCTGCTGAGACCTGGGCTACCGAAAGAGGCTTCGTCTACTGTGCAAGAGTCACAGATTGGTGTTGAGGTAGGTGCACTGCTGCACTTCTGTTTTCTTGAACTGTGAAGTATAATCAGTGCCTTCTAAGGCTGCAATCCTATGCATGGTTATCATTGAAGCCAATGGGGTTTATCAACATAGGATAGGGATATGTGATTCAGCAAAAGTCAAGCTCACCAAGGGTCTCCAAATTCCATTTCAAAGGCTTTTCTGTCTTGAGTCCATATTAGATTGCAAGCTTTGGTTTTTGTTTTCATTTTTCAGGAATAGCAATGTGTATTTTTGAATATATTTTTCAAATGTATATATCAATATTCATTTCATATATCTGAAATGAATGCATACTTCCATTGATCCAAATGCATTTGTGAGACTTCAAAATTATACCATTTTCCCATGCTTACTTTTCAATTGTGCATATGTTGTTGAACCCTTTTGGTCCACAAATTGCACTGCAAGCTCACAAAGGTATGGACTTCAACTGCAGAATGCATCTGAGTCCTAGGTCAGTCTAGAAGGTGTGAACTGAATAAATGAAAAACAAACTAAACCAAATTTCTCATACAGCCTTAGCATAGGATGGTAATGCTACTGGTATAAAACCCAACAGAATGAAGTAGATAATGATAAGAATATGAATCCATAATACTATGGTTCCTGAAATTTGAAAGATGACAGCAGAGTTTTCTACTGTAAATCAGTTGGAAGGAAGATGTGCAATATTTGAGATACACAATCCAAAAATGACCTTCAGGGGAATGAAAGTAGAATAGTGAAAAATTTTGTTAACACTGTAAGATTAAATGGTGTCACATGCATACTAATCAATCCACACTGACCAAACTGTTAACCTTTTTATCTACCCTTTTACACCATTTTCTAAACAAAGTTTTATTAAATTGCTTCATGAAACATGTTGCATGTTGTCCTTTAGATACATTTTTATTGATTTCTTTCTCCACAGTTGATATGTCTTCCTTCTGTATATAATCTCTTTCAGGGCCGTCTTAACAGCATTATGGGCCCCGGGCAAAGCAGTGTACTGGGGCCCCTACAACAACTACAACTACTGTTAATTTTGGAAGTTTTCCAATTTTCCAAGGGTTAACATACACAGTGCCCATCAGGCCCATGCCTTAAGACGGCCCTGATCTCCTTCTTGAAAGAGAATGCTAACCTATTGTTTTTATTATGGATGCACCTCGAAAAAAGGGAAAGCTGATTTCATGAAGTAGTGTTGCATCTAAATGGGGGGTGGGGGGAACCTGACAAAAAGCACATTTAAAGTTCCTAAAAGACCAATGGCACAAATCTCAGCAGATAGTCAAATTCAGGCCACTTGTTCCAAGCAGATAAACATAGTTTTGTGGTTTTTCTAACAGGAAGTAGTATAAGAAAAAAACATTATTAAATAGAAAACCAAAGATGATTCAAGATTGTATGATTTTTCTCGCCACTGAAACCTGAAATATTGTGATTGAGGTTGATAGATGGCTTATCTTTAATATTTCTGGAAAGTAAACATAAATCTTTTTTCAGCTATGAATTCAAGACATGGTCTTCGGTGAGAACCTCTTTTTCTTTCTTAGTTCTACCAATACAGAGAAGAACCCAGAATGTACTTTATGTGCTCCAAGCATCACAGTAAGGATTAATAGTCCTTCTTTGTATATTGACATGTTGCACTGGTTTTAAGACCGACTGCTCTTAAAGATCTCTCCTGCACTGACATGTTATATTGAGGAATCCCTGAGTGTCTGTCACACTCTTTGGTTTACTTTGGAAATTCTGGGATGCGTTACGGAGCATTAGTTCAGAGTTCTGAAGCTCATCCTTGTTCTACATGAATAGAAAGTACCTCTCAGAATTCACTGGACATGCAGGTGCATGACAACACAAGGAGCACTGGGTGAGGCTGCACCCAGTGATGCCGCTGAACGTCACAATGATCTGGCTTGTAATGTGAATTTTGGGTGCTAATGAAGTGTACCAATATTTCCAATTCTGGCCCTTGTTTGTGATTCTTCTCTGCCTTATACATTTATCAGCTTTGCTCTGTCCCTTCCTGCCACCATCCCTACAAGAGCAGCAGGGGTCAGCAGATAAAGGGATTTCTCTGGTGACGTCACCATGCATGCTAGCTGGAGAAGAGTCTCATGGGAGGCCAGTCATGCTACTTATATGCAATCAAGAACAAAATGGGGATCCAAAGATAAGAAAATTAACCAGGAATGCTTCTTTTTTTCTCTAATAGAAAATAGCTTGGTTTGCCAAGCTCAGTTTTGAACAGAATCTGGGAGCAGGGCATGTTACCCTTTCACCATTAGTAGGAATGTTGTCTGTTAGGAAGTTCATCTGCCACCACTACCAACATTTTCACTGAAGAATATTTAGACCCTTCCTGGACACCCAAGGTTCGCTTGACTCTAATTTAATGCAAACAACCTCAAGTTGGTCAATATCGGGGGCAGTGGAGCCCTGAACTTCTGGAAGGCCATCTGGCCAACCACCCCGTTTTCCATGGATATTTACTGAAATAAAGGCATAGGGGCCCTGATTATTTTTGATGCACCCAAGCCCCCTTGTTCAGCTGGCTTTTTCGCTACATGTGCTTCACCCCCTAGCTTCTCCCACACATCTTTCTGCCTGAAGTTTTTTCTTCCCTCTTGCCCATACAACCCTTTTTATAAATAGGGGTATCCTTAGGAGACAGGTTAATTTAAAGATACCCACACACAAAGAAATTTAGAGGCTATGTAAATTGGCCTATGTATTTATATATGTATTTTTCTCCCTGAGAGCCTGAGCCCTGGATATTTTGGTACATAGTGTTGCCCTTGGTCAGTGTTTTGCTTAAGAAGAATAACACTGGGAATCAGTGTTTTGGCAATGGCAGTTGCGCCTTGTTTTTGTCTTCATAAACTTGCACCTTGGTTATGAAGTCTCCTTTTTATATAGTCTTATATATCTGAGCTCAGAATTATGAAATTAATTAATGAAATAGAATAAAATTATTGAACACCAAAATAAAATCCTTGGACTTGATGGGTACACTTCTGTTCCAAATGAAGATGTGGGGGGGGGGGTCTCTGTACCTATGCTGACTTCTTTGGCTTATGAAAAGGGGTGCTTTAGGTCAGTCACTTAGTGAGTTGCTTGTTTTAATAAAACTTCATTGTACAATATACGCAGACTGTATTTCTAAGCAAAATGTCCTGTCAGGTTGGCCTTATGGAGCATGCTATTATATACAATTTGTGTTATAGATAATTTAGTTGTGCATGCTGCCCCAGTATTTTAAAACGTAATCAATTTAGACAAAATATTGTGGGGGTTTAATGAGAGATAAGAAGCACATGAGTCTCATTTGTATAACATGAGCTTTGATAATATCTATTAATTTTTGGACAAAGGCTAAAATGCAAACACAACTGAAATGTAAGAGCTTTATGTCTGAAGACAATAATCTTGCAACATGAATGAAGATGTATGCAATCACTTAACCAAACTGCTTCATCTTCTTTACAATACTCTTCTCTATGCATATTGTATGTTGCAGCTTCTTTTTAAAAAGGGATAACTTGCTGATCAATACTACTGAGTTTATTTTTGTACTTTTTAAAAAATGCAGCTCATATTTGATAATGATGCAGTAGCTTATTTTACAATGCAGGAACTCTTTATCTTCACAGGATCAAATTTTGAGAGTAATTAAAACTGTTTAAAGTACTGGGATTGTACAGTTTCCATGATTTCTGGAAGTCCTGGACTCTGGTAGAGGCACACATGATTATGGCACTATCTTAAAGGCTTCTTATGGGGGCCCATCTGCACCCCACTGGAGGTCCCTTTACTGCTGCTGGTGCAGTCAAGCAAGTTTGGGAAAAGGAACTCATGGCAGAAAGAGGAGATGCATGTAGCTGAACCAGATCCATTTTGAGACCGGGATTGCATTGCTAAATATCTGGAGGGCATTGAGCAGCATGATCTTGTTCCACTGAATTATTTCTGATGCAGACACTGCAGGAGGGTCAGCCCATCCCTAGCCATTTCTCCCCTTTTTAAAATTAATACAAAGCATCTTTCCTCAACCTGAACTTACATTTATTTTTTAAAACCATGCTTTCCTACTCAAACAATGCATTCCACCAAATCAGTCATTCAAAACAGAGTATCAAATAAAATCCATCTATCTGCTATCAACATCCTGAGTCATTATACTTCCAAAACTGGTTTTTCAAACTGAAAGCATGAGGTACAGAGAGGCCTTTGGTGCCTGTGTTAATATTTTAGAGGCTCAACTCCAGAGATCCCACCATTAGTGCTAATGAAAAATACATTAGTGCACTGCATCAGTAATTTCCAACTGCTGGCACCAGAGGATTAATACACTTAGTATGAATATTAATACACACACTGGAATAAATATTAATACATGATACCATGCAAGTTTGAACAATAAAAAAGGAGTAGTTGGAAGGAACGATAAACAACATAACTACCAATCCAGTATTGTAATCTAGACAACACCCATACAAAAATCGACACCATCTGTTCACACATGACCATATTTTCCTTTCCTGTTGCATTCAGGTTTAATACCAGAGTATGAAGCATACTTGGTGCTTGCATTTATTTATTTATTTATTTATTTATGCTGCATACAAACCATGTGCTCTGTTACTGAGCTATATGGACTTCCTTAATGCAAGCTGCATGTTGACTAAACAAGTAACGGAAGATCAAATGGTAGAGTGCAGTGTGTCAACCAAGTCTGTGCATTGCAGGCCTGTACAGTATCTTAACCACCTAGATGAATCACTAATTACTAATCACTTCCCATGGCATGCACTAACACAAGGAGGAACATAACATTCAAGTATTATTGCAGAAAAAGAGCAGTCATTCTCATGCTTCTCTGTACACACACACTCACACATATAAAAAACTATGTATCTCATGCTGTTTTGCAGAACTGGTGATTTCTGCTTCCCTCCATAGATCAAGTGCATGGCTAAAGCCAGGGAATGTGGGCACACACAAAAGTGCCAACTCCAGCTGCCCTGCACACCTGGCTTCTGGTTTGAAGAGAGTCCTGTACACAGGCCCAGATGGGCATGCTTACTGTGCTCCCAGAATCAGAAAATTTGACAAGGCAGGGTTCACAGTCATGGGAACTCTGCAAGTGCATTCAGCTGGATGCATTACAAAGCCCTCTTTAGAGCCCAGAGGAGTAGGTGGGCACCAGGTTTGTGTGGGGAGGCAGGGAGCAGGGCTGAGTATGATGGACCCACCCCATGAAGCCTTGGATTGATCAAAAACTCTAGCACATGCCTCAGTTTTAACAAAGAAAAGATTCTGGTGCTTAAATGCAGCAGTTCAGTTTAGAGATTTCTTGGACAAGCGCTTGAAGGAGCAGGTGCAACTAACTGAATCAATTACAACTGAAGTTATGATTAGAAACAAAACACCTGTCAGTCTTTAATTAAAACAAACACTGCTATAGGGAAAACGGAGAGGCAGTTCCCACCATCATTCCCCTCAATGTAGGGTCCACTAGATTCTCCACAGCACGAGTATTAAATAGATATGAAGACATGCAGGTGAATTCTACTGTTACTCAGCTGTTCTGGGGATCATTTGTGAACTACAAGCCTTGAATTTAGTTGGAAGGTGTGCATGAATGATGGAATGAGACCAGTTCTTTCTGCCTTCATTTCCTGCCTTCTCCTACAGCAGGAGCCAGGGGGTGGGGGGAGTTGATTCCTGGCATCCAGTGGGATGGAGTCTGCATCTTCCCACTGTTGTTTATTTTCACAGGGAGCAGGGAGACCAAGTGGTGAGGAGTCAATTGTGCTCAGCATTACTTTAAAAGTCCATATTTCCTATTTTAGTAGATATCACTACATATTGCAGGAGGTGGGGAGACAGTGATTCATGCTTCCTGTTTTGCATTTCTCATGTAATGCAAGTAGCAGAAAGCCATGCATCTTACTCATGAGATCTGGGCACTCCAGAAATGGGTACAGTTCATGCACCTCCCCATGGGGAAATTGCGTGAGTCCCCACTCTGAAGGTTGCACAAAAATGACAGCAATGGCAGGTGCAAATGACTTACACTTCCTGTCCTCCACTTGTTATAGCTTCTCTGATGGTCTCCTCACTGTCTGAAATGTTCCACCATGAAAAGAATGGCAGGGATCTCACGCTTCGTTTGCTTATTTGTTGCTTATTCAGGGAAGTGATTGAGAACACATTTTTGAATGGAATATCTGCACAATAGGGATTGTTTGTGGATGAAGTCAGTGCTTGAGGAAAGGGAGCGTTCTGGCCTGCCCCTCTCCCTCATTGCATTTGTTGGCTTGGACCCATGGAGGGACAATGCCTGAAGAGAGTCTCCTGTGATTGGAAAGCTCTCTGCATCAGGCAAAATGGCAGGAAATCCAGGAGGCATTCATGTTCTGACAGGTACTCTCCTTGAATAGAGGAAGAGAACCATAGTTGAGAGAGATGAGTGGGGAGCAATCACTCCTCCTCATCTTTTTTGGAAGGTGTGGTTAATCCACACATAGAATGCCTGAAAATTCTGAGACCGATGTAAGACTGGAAGACAGATGTGGCTGAATTCTGCTCTTTGCTGTTTCAAACTGTAGGGCCATAGTTTTGAATACCCTCTTACTACTCCAGTGAAAAGCTTCCAACATATAGGAAATTAGCACATCAGGGAGATGGATTAAACAAATATTTATCCATGAAGTGCTGATTTACCACTTGCAGGGTCTACATGAGTATACTTTAGAAGTTTGTAATTTGAAAGTATTTCATTCTGTGAAATGCATACATTGGCGCTCAGCTGTTGTAAACACAAATATTGAGCTCTCTTGCCAATATACTATCCTTAAAGGTAGCTCAAATATCATCTTAATTACATTTTTAAAAGCATAAATTCTCACATCTTGCTCTGTTTTATCCCCTCACTGCAGAGGCCATCTCGTTCTATAAGGTTTTGCCAGTTTATTTTCCTAGATGTAGGGGAGAATGAAAATATTTTTCAGCACAGAAACATTCTCCCTTACCACCTGTTGCTTTTGCTGCTTATTATGAAATGTAATGCTTCATCTTGTACCACTGAGACTACAGTATCAAAGGCTTCTGATAGGAGTTAGAAACAAATGATAGTCTACTAAAGGTGCTGTAAAAAATGGTCCTGCATATAAGATGGCAAAACCCCTGTTTCTACTAACTTCAAAGACATAAAACATGATTGATTTAAATAAAATAGGATTTCACTCTGTATTCTGCCAACATATATTCACTCTTGCAAGCTATCTGTTCAGCCCTCTGAGGAGAGGGAGTATAAGAGAGAGTGTCAGAAAGGGGAAAATGGGCTAGCCCCACTGGCGTTCAGCCCTAGTCCTGCCTAATGTTGGCATGTGACTCATGATTAAAGGTTCCCCAACCCTGATCTAGAAGGAGTGTTATAGCCAAAAAGTTTTTAAAAAAATCATATGATAAACATGGATTCTCGTGCTTCAGAAATATCCCAAGGTTCCCAGGGTCAAACTCTCCCGTGCTGTACCCATGGAGTTTGATTCCCTATGAACTGAAAACTGTTCCTGCTCTCAAAATTATTACAACAGCCCTCAGTGGTTCTGTCCATGTTCCCTCAGATCAGTAATAACAGGAGAAAGGATTAGTTTTGTGAATTCGCTTTTAACTCTGTCCTTTTGCTCTGCTCAGCCCTGTGGGTTGTGAGCCTGATAGTAACTGTGATTCTTGCCTTCATCTTTGCATCATGGGTTTTTGCCACAGGTTGTTACAAAAACATTAAAATGCCCTTGTAATGATACAGTTGGAAGCTTCCCAGTAAAATACAATCCTGCCATACCTGAAAAGGTCACCCTCGTGCTTCAGAAATATCCCAAGGTTCCCAGGGTCAAACTCTCCCGTGCTGTACCCATGGAGTTTGATTCCCTATGAACTGAAAACTGTTCCTGCTCTCAAAATTATTACAACAGCCCTCAGTGGTTCTGTCCATGTTCCCTCAGATCAGTAATAACAGGAGAAAGGATTAGTTTTGTGAATTCGCTTTTAACTCTGTCCTTTTGCTCTGCTCAGCCCTGTGGGTTGTGAGCCTGATAGTAACTGTGATTCTTGCCTTCATCTTTGCATCATGGGTTTTTGCCACAGGTTGTTACAAAAACATTAAAATGCCCTTGTAATGATACAGTTGGAAGCTTCCCAGTAAAATACAATCCTGCCATACCTGAAAAGGTCACCTCTCCGCTGCAACCAAAACTCATCCAAAACTGACTCACCGCTATCATTTGAGCCACATAACTTTCAGGACCAGTGTATTCTGTAGGGTCTTTCACTCTGACCAGGACTACGAAGTACAGATAGTGCCACATGTTGTGCTCTGACTTTATGTGCTCCTCAAATGAAACTGTCTTATTATCAAATTTGTCCCGCTCAAGGCCTGTGAGAAGGAGAGAGAATACAAGATACTTCATTGGCTCCATTGTCCTACCAATTGTTGTTGCTGTTACACATTTTAAAAATAACCTTGAAAAGACACCACACACAATCAGACATATTTGTTTTTTGTAATTTGCAAAAATGCCTCAAGACACCACCATACATTATAAAACAACACAAAAATACAGAAGCTATAAATGAAGACAATAGCCCAGTCCATTATTTCTTGGAATTGTCTGAGGACTTCAAATGTGTAGTGGGATGGGAAATAAGTATGCTAGCCCATCCATGGGACCCTGCCCTGACTCCTCTCCTTGCCATGTTGAACTGGCAAGGTCTGACAGTGTGCTCGTTTGAATTCTATCCAAAGTCTCCATGTAATCAGCAGTCCTGATAATGAAAACCCCTGATATCAGGAAGTTGGAGATGCAGGGGAATGGCTAGCATATATGGCCCTGGTCCAGTACACACTTGAAGCCCTCAGCAGGAAATTGCCTTCTACTTTATCACAAAAAAGGCAAGTGATGCTGCCCAGCTTCAAGTGGGTCAGCTGAGAAACTGCATATTATTTACAATCTGAGGTTCAACTAGGCTTATACACAGGTTTAGGCCATTATAAGCTACCCCTTTCCTTTCCCAAAGCAATACCACAGAGGAGAGAGATGAGAGAGCTCCTTCTTGGGCATTCGTTAGGCTTCCAAATTTCATTAATTGCCATTTCCCGCTGTGCTGCTGGGCTGGATGATCAAAAGGTCACTGGTTCAAATCTGCACAATGGGGTGAGTTCCCATTGCTCTGTCCCAGCTCCTGCCAACCTTGCAGTTCAAAAGCATGCAAATCCAAGTAGATAAAAAGGTACCACTTCGGTGAGCAGGTAACAGTGTTCCGTGCACTTCGGTGTTTAGTCATGCCAGCCACATGACCACGGAGACTGTCTGGGGACAAACGCTGGCTCCCTCAGCTAGGAAATGGAGATGAACACCACCCCCTAGAGTCAGGCATGACTGGACGTAATGTCAAGGGGAAACCTTTACCTTTACCTTTAATGGCCTGGAAGCCCTGGCAAACTTGAGTTCCCAGAGATCTTTGTACTGGAAGCACCCTTTTAAGGATTTTGAGACTAATGAAGACCTGAGATACAGCCCTGTTTTTTGCTCTCCTCTACTTCAGTGGTACTAAGAAGCATGGTTTTGCAAGTTCTGTGCAGTGGGGAAGAGAAAGCAGATGCTGTGGAAGGCTCACAAGATTTGAAATGGGCCAGATTTTCCAGTCTTCCTAGAACTCCTAAAGAGCCCCAGACTTTCCTAAGACTTTGAAAATGTTGGAAAGAAACACCTCATTCCAAATCAAGATGGCAGTTCATCCATTTGCAGGATGACTTGTGCACTCCACCTCATTGCCTTATGGAATATTTCAGCCTAAAACTTCTAACACAAAGAAAAAATTCCCATATATCTGCCAGTATGAGAAGATATTCCAGATCCACCATTTTATCTGTGATAGTGCCATCTAAAGTGTGTCTGAGAATTTTCTAGGTGGAGGTATCCCAATTCTGGAACTCATTCCCAAGGAGGTTCACCTGGATTCCTCTATGTTGCCATTTAGGAGGCAGTTGAAGACTGCTTTATTTCAAAGAGCTTTAGCTTGAATGTTAATCTGAAGATAACAGTCCTGCTTGAGTAGACCACCTGTCCATCTAATCCTGCATCCTCTTTCTGGTACTCCTCATCAACTAACCAATGCTCATAAGAAGTACAAACATACTTGGAATAGTATAGAGCCCAACTAGTAGAGACGGATAGCCCTATCCTTTATGAAGCTGTCAACTAAGCAGGTGGCTATCAGCACATCTTATGTGCCCAATTCCAAGTTTAATTATGAACTGCTGCTCACGAACTATCCTGCATTCAGCTTCATTGGATGATGCTGATTTCTACTATGATGAGAGAGGGAAAAAAGCTTATTTCCATCCATTTCCTCAACACCATGTAAAATATCACATTTATTACATCTTCCTTTATTTGCCTTTTTTCTAAACTGAAAACTTTGTACATTTTCCTTCTTGGGCTGTTACCCTTCCCTGCAACATTTTCAGCTTTATAATATACATGGATATAGATAGATGGACAGATGACCAGAGTGCTCCAAGTGTGGTCACACAATAAATTTTTAGATGATAATTTAATGCTGGAGAAATGTCTGGGGGTAGGAAGTGGGGTTGTCTGGTTGTGGGTCTGATAGATATTTATGCCTGTTAAGATCCATCTGTGTTGTTTTCAACTTGTTTCATTTTCAAACTGCTTCAGCAGTCTATAAATCATAAACCATAATTATTATAAAAATATGAAGCCCAGCTCATCCCACGGGGCAGCATGGAGGTCAGTGTTTCTAAGGTTCAAACAACATGGAGCAAGCTATCAAGTCAATTAACGGAAGGCTAAGACTTATAGCATTTATTTACGACATATATTCTGATTGTGTGAGGGTTGTTTGTCAAGCAAGTAAACAGTTTTCAGTGTAAAGGCTTTAATATCTGAATGCAAAAGTAATTAGGCCGGAAATTATCCACTCAGAGCATGTAGGTGTTCTGAGAATCAGGGCATAGAGTCCTTATCCTGGACCAATCCAGCAGTATCTGTAAGTTACCCTAACATATGATATACTCATAATTTATTAGTACAAGAAAAAGGAAAGCCAGCATGAGACAAACTTGATTCTTAGATCCCACGGCAAGTGTACATCAAAGTTATCTTTTGACGTGCCCTTCCATTTGCCACTGCAAAGCAATAAGAGGTGCTGCAAATCACCTCTTATTAAAGAAGAAAGCTTTTTTAAAATGGCTTGGACTCTCCCCATTTAATAATTCTCTAATACATACCGCAGATAAAGCACGTTGTCTTTAGGATTTCCTCTTTTTTCTGCTTTTCACTTCTCAGATCTGCAAATGTATCAATGATGACTCCAAAGATGAGGTTCAGGACAATAATTATAACAATGAAATAAAACAGAAGATCATAAATGACTCGAGCAGCAAAGAGGGGCTCCTGAAATGACAAGAATGTTATTTATTTTATTGTTATTATTTAAATGACACATTTGCGCTCAGCTGAAAACAATATCATATATGTTTTGATAATATCTGTCCAGGTCAAGCAGTACATGCAAGCCCATTGCTCTATCATGGGTCATTACTTCCTATTCAACTTATGTGGCTAATTTAAGAGAGATTAATAAGACTAGGAAAAAATAGGGAGGCCTAGACTTTTAGATATCTTTTCCAGTGTCTTCTGCAAGAAGTCTTCTATGGACTTCCTGTCTCACTCATATCAGCAAGTGATCCATGCACATCCATGTTTAATCAAAGGAGCCAGAGTTTCAGTGGGGTCACCTAGTTTGTCCATAAGAGTTAGATGGCAACATTTAATAAATGCATCCAGGCACACAGCTGTTGCACTGTACATGACACAGCTTTGGCTTTTGGGTGGTATAGGAATTAAATAAATACTTACATCTTTGGAAGGCTTTCGAAGGACATCTCCAACTCCACCACCATTCCTCAGGCCTTGGTTCAATACTGTCACAATACACATTAACAGAGTGTCGCATGTCCTCTCAATCCCATCCTCATCAGTTTCTTCACCTGTAGTTTCAAGGGAGGTATATGACAAGATTATTTTCAGGACATGCATACAGCAGAACTAGACCATACAGAAAATAGATGGCTGTTGCCAAAATGGCAACCCCGCATACCGTCTTCCACTTTCCCCCAGTAATGACTAAGAGTGCAATCCTGTGTGTGTGTAGGCAGAAAAATGTCTTACAACCCTCAGCATTCCCCAATCATCATAGTATGATACATAATACCACGTTGCAAATTTATGCCATTCCTGCAAGCAGCCCATGAAACAGTGCAGGGGCATAGAAAACCTCAATGAGACTGGGCTGTACCTTACTAGATGGCATGTCACTGTGAGGGGGAGAGAGAGAGAGGAAGAGGAAGAGAGCCAGTGTGGCAGAATGGTTAAGAGCGCAGGACTGGGGTTCCAGCAATCTGGGTTCTAGTCCCCATTCAGCCATAGAGCCAACTGGGTGAATTTGGGCCAGTCATGGACTCTCAGCCCAATGTACCTCACAGGGTTATTGCTGTGAGGATAAGTCTGAGAGCAGGAGGAGAGTCTTGCAAGTCAGTCTGAGTTTGTTGTAAGAAGGAAGTGGGATATAAATCTAATACATACAAAAAATAAAAGAAAGAAAGGGGCACAGGTCTGCTGCCTTGAGTGGCAGCCATACATTCTCCATATCATCTAGTTCTCCTGCAGCTAAGCAATGGATACTTCCCTAGTGGAAACAGAAACCTCTCTGTGGGTATTCGACTAACCTGATTTTATAGCTGGTATTGTAGTGCTGCAGTTCTCTGCTGAACATGTGTTGACCATTGTTGTTAAGCCTGTGGTAGGCATAGTGGCACTGTCTGTCAGAACAAAAAACAAAATCTTGTCTAAGAATGATTTGCTGCAAAATTATATGCAAGCTGTATCAGACATATTAAAATAGGTCAGATGCTTGCTGGCAATGGCACATCTTAAAACCACATTTGCATTTACACTTTATTCACAAGTATTCAAATGCAGTGCGAAATTAGGAAGAACAACTCCCTTTGGTTACTTTATTAATTTGTACTACACAACTTGAGATTACTCTCTACTTCTAATTTACTTACTAAGAATGATTTAAATAATGTTTGAACATCCAACCATCATATTTTGTACTCTGAAAACAATGCTTTTCTTTTAAAAACCATTAGCTTTGAACCAGAAAATTCAAATATACAAAATTAATTGAATTTTAAGTCACTCTGAATATATGTTTTGGCATGTCTTTACATCACTCATTTCATGTCAGAAGAAACAAAGAAATAAATCAGAATGCTATTCAGTAAGAAATATAAAGTAATCATAGCAATGAAGGTACCCTTTTTTCACATTTACAATATATCACAGGCTTTGCTGCTGCTTCTGCCTAAATTAAAGAACTGACATCAAACAGAACTCCATCTAGTTAGTATAAAATATATTCAAAGCTAGAAACAACTGTCAGATATGAAAATAACGTCAGTTTTAAAAACCATTAAATTATTCACAAAGGCTGACAAGGAGGACACTGAGCTGATGTGTCATCTTTTTGAATCTGGAATACTTAAGAGTTTTCAGGGATGAAAATACTGTTTGATGCTCATTTGTAAATATGTATGGAGTTGAGTAAAACACTAATTTAACATTTCCAAAGCGAGTAAACGACATATATTTCAGCTTTATTCTATCAAACACTTATTTTACCCTATGCATCTCAAATTACTGACTACACTGTGTATCCGTGCTCCAAAGAAGGTTGAAGAAGCAAAACTGGCAAAATGGCACTACCCAAATAATACTGCACTATCTAACCATCCATCCATCTTATTTGCCTTGGACCAGCAGCACTTCTAATTTGGACTCAGTAATACACTATACAGGCCTCCATGGCAATAGGGATTGGAGGTAGGAGCAATACCTGCAATAGTTGTCCTGTTTTTCAGTCTTTCCACCTCCATAATGAAGTCATCTTTCAAGAACAAGAAACCAACAATGGAGAAGAGATAGACAAGGATAAGAGCCAGTACCGCTGTCAGGATAATGGAGCGCCCATTCCGTGTAACACTTTTAATTACATTCAGCAGAGTCTCTTCTCTGTACACCAAGTCAAATAGCTAGGAAAAAATACACATAAATAGGTCAACATAATGGAACATGTAGCTTCCTTGCAGGATTGCTTCCTGAACTTAATAAACATGTTAGAGCAGTTCTTTTCAAGCTGCTGTCTGGAGAATTCTTGTGTTCTTTGAAAACTTATCAGAGCTTTCTTAGCGGGAAGAAGAGCAATGATGGATAAACTTCTGATAAAGGGAGGCTGTGCACTGATATGTATCTTTCCTGTCATGTGCCTCTTGCACATATTCTAGGGTGCACTCTCAGTGCAGACAGGCATTGTGGAGGCCTAACAGGACCCCACTGCACTGGAGAAACAAGCAACATATTCATTTCCACAAGGGATGCTTATTGATAAATGAAAGTAGAATAAATCCCATTATTTTCACACATTAGCATATAACTGAAAGTTTGTTCAGTCTCTTTCCAATTTGCCCATGCAGAACAGCCTGAATGATTCTGGTGATAGACCACATGGATCTGACTTATTTATGAATTTATGTTATTTTCAAATTTATATGCTGCTCAATAACCCAACAGGACTCTCAAGCAGCTAGCACTATCACTATACAGCTCACAGTACAAGTACCTGCACAGGGGGAAGAGGGAAGGACATTTGTTGGAGTAGAGTGTGCACTGATAATTGGGTTTTAAATTCAGGTTTTGAAAATCTGCGAAAGAGGATGGTTTTGCCTGGTGCTGAAATGAAAGTAGAGATGGCATCAGAAGGACCTCTTTAAGAAGCCCATTCTAGAGGGTGGGGACAGCCACTGAGAAGGCTCTTCTTCTAAATGCTATCCCTTTTATTTTTCTTTAGAAATGGCTCTCTCAGAAGGTCCTCATTCCTAGATCTCAATGGGCAGGTAGGAATATATTGGAAAATGTGCTCCTCCAATAAGTATTATTTTTGATGTGTGCCTGTTTATATGAATGCTGCAGATGAGAAATGTGTCATTATTTTCACAAAAATTGTTGCTGTGAAGCACAGACAGTAAATTATAAGATTATTATATTCACCTTACTAAGCACCTGCTGTATAGAGGTTAAAAGGTAAGCCAGCCCCCTGCCCACAATCTTGCAATCTATCAGGTATGAAAGGGGGAAAAATGGAGAGGGTAACGGAAAGTGAGTAAACTGGTTGCTTGTTCTTGAAGGTAGATACATGTTAATTTGTTAAAAACACTGCATTCTCAGAGGCTCTCAGTAGCTCCATATACAGGGAGGGGCAAATGTTCCAACCAATTTTAGATCTGCTAGGGAAGTACAGTGCTCCTCAGACGCTTCCTGCCATGTATAGAGCATTTTAGAATCCTGAGAATCCAATTTTCATTCATTTAAAGTAGGAGTGGGCACCTTGTAGCCCTCCAGATACTTCAGTCTAGAACTCTTATCAGTCCTAGCCAGTGAGGGATGATGGGACTTGTAGGCTGAAACATCTAGAGGGCTACAAACTGTCCCACCCATGATCTAAAGGAAAAAGTACCCAATCTTCACAACTGCAGAAGGCAATTTTCAGAAGAAAGCTGAAAACAATGGCAAAAAACCCCAAAATATTAGAAACAGTAAGACCAATTAAAACAAGATGACACATTTCTTTCTAGCAACTCTTGTAGTTTCTAAATCAGTAAGATTCTTCCAGAAGTGAATGTGAAACAACCAAATCCCCCCTCCCCACTGCACCACACATTTCAGACTGAGTATTACACAAGAAGTGTAACATGCATAGAGGTATTTTTGGTAGCCTTCATGTTCATTGCTAGATTAAAATTCTATTAATTATGTAAACTTGCACTTCTATTACAATCTAGATATCCAAGTCTAACCCACACATTGCCTCCTCTTTAATTAGCCCTCCATCTCTCAGTGCTCTGTTTTCCCTCCAGCAGATTGATGTGCAGTTTCTGGTAACACCCATTTCATGACTGGCTGTGCTGGCAAGGGCAAGGGCAAGGGCCATAACATCTGGAGGGCCACATGATGCTCACCCATATTCTAGCCAATGTTATATCTTAGCATTTCTCATGTTATGAAAACATTCAGCTATAACTTTAAACTTTGGGTCTTGGTATCAAATCAGATGTACACATAACAAACTATTCTTGATTTCAAAGTGATTGATGCTGACTGGATTGTTCTCCCAGTTTCTGAGGCATGCTTGGTATATAGTGCCTGGATAGACAAGTGAATATCCCACCCATTCACAGCCTGTATTGTGTCAAGTATAACTACTGATTAATTTTCCAGTTCAGCTCAGGGCACTCGGTCTTGACCAACAAGTCCCTCATGGTAAAGATCCATATGGAATATGATTTATATTATTTTATTTAGGAGCTTTCTACAGGTCAAACTAAATAGAACTTTTTAACTCATAGGATGCAGCTGCTACATCCTTTATTGACTGCAAAAGCTGATGAAAAAGTATTCTTAGAGAACGCAGACTAGGGGGTGTGCAGTCACAAACTCTGCACACCAGCAGGCAATGATTCATTCATGTTTCAGAGACCATAAACATTCCGTAGTTACCAACTCAATCTGTGCATTGTGGAAATACTCAAAATCCCCATATTCTGTTCCTCTTTAGATATCTCTTAATTTGCCGTGTCATTTTCTTCCTTTTTTAAAATCTTGTCCACTTAAGATTGCTTATGACTCCTGATGGATGTCATTTTGTAGTGATATTGCAGTAGAGATCTAAATGAAACCTGGTCTGTATTCTTTAATTTAATGAACTTGAGTTTTTACTGAAATGTAAGATATGGGTTGTTGTAGCACCTTTTTAAAGTACAATTCTATGCCAGTCTACACAAGATACATGGGTGGGAGAGTTGTAGGGCACTTTTAATGTCTGAAAAAACCCATTGGGGTACAGATGCACATAAGCCTCTGAAAGCAGAGGACCGCAGACATGCTATACAGGATGGGAGAAGCATAGAGGTGGTTATTGCCTCTCCGATCTTGCCACCCCGGATGTAACATCAATGGCTGATTTTGGCCATCCATCTGTGGTAACTCACAGGGAGGACAGGAAGCTGGAGCACCATCAAGGTATGTCATATCCTGAAGCCCCAAGGTCCTCTCTTCCCTGGTCCCTGGAATGCCCTTATTACCCCTTCTCCAAGGTCAGTCTTACGACCTCAGAAAAGTTGCTCATACCGTTCTTTCCAACCAGTTGTAAAGGGGAAGGGAGATCCCAGGGCAGATTCCCAGCTTGAACGTGGGGTTCTTTTTAAACCATGGGTCTGAGACATGGCGGCCTAGATGCTGTTTTAGGGTCCACAGGCTCACTCTTAGAGCTCTTGTAGGGTCCATGAAATTATTTCAGAGTCTTGGGGCAGCATTATTGTAAAGTAAGATTAGCCTTCATGACTGGTAAATTCTTTGGCTTATTGGTCTGAATCATGCTGAAAAAGTGTATGCAAAATCCAGAAAAATATGCTCTCATGTGAAAGTATCTTAAATCTCAAAAAAGTAACCATTTATTAAACAGAAGAACTATAAGTGAGCAATGAGAAGTCCATTAAACACCTTATTTAAGAGGACAATTTCCTCCCCAAAAGCTTGTAGGAGAAAAGAGTAGAAATACTGAGCAAATCTTTCCCACTATATGTAGAGATGTTAGCATTTACCATTTAGAGAAAGGCTATTTATGAGCCCTAATTAAAAAAAAAAAAAACAATTCTCCAGTGGTTTGTGGCTTTACAGAAGGTTCTGGAACATCCTTTGACTACAAATTAGCATAACATAAAATTGGATGGAGTAAAGAAAGTCAAAGAGGAAGCAGTACTATGCACACTTCAGGAAAAATTGAGCAAGCATTTTATTCATGTAATTTGAAATGTTGAAATAAGTAGGGGATGTTTACAATTACAATATTATCATTCATTAAGGTGACCTCTACAGAGAACATTTTTCTATTTGAAGGGCAGTCTGATCTAAGTTCAGTTTAAAGATAAAGGCTCCTGAGAAGGGAAAGGTGAAGGGGTCTTGAAATTGCCCATTCACAGTTGGTACCTGAAAAGAAGATGGAGAAGTCGCACAGGTCACCTGGCCACTGTCTTGGTGAGATGTAATGCATTTCATTATAATTGAGAGCCAGTGTGATGCAGAGGTGAAGAGCACAGGACTGGGACTCAGATGACCTGAGTTCTAGTCCTTGTGCAGCCATGGAGCCAGCTGAGTAACTCTGGGCCAGTCACAGATGCTCAACCCAACCAATCTCACAGGGTTGTTGTTGTACAGGTAAGACTGAGAGCAGGAGGAGAGAATGATATAAGCTGCTTTGCATTCTTAAAAAAAGGATGGTGGGGTATAAATCTAATGAATAAATAAACATAAACAAAATTCCATTTAAAATACAATCCTATGCATGTTTAGGCAGAAAAAAAGGCCTAC
>NW_025335409.1:9034809-9055556 GCF_004798865.1 Varanus komodoensis
GATGCTTGAGCCTTCCCTTCCTGTTTGCTGCAATGACAACCCCCCACCCTTACCTTCTGGTATTCAAGTTTAAAAACCCAAGTACAGCATGCTTGGTAATCATAGTGTCAATGTAATGTGTAGCTGTGCCCTTATAATATGGGCTTTTCAATTGTTTAACCTTCATCCCACAAATACCTCCACACTACTCTGGTGTGAATAATAAACATTGCGATTTTATGCAGAGTTAGGTACACTATGGTCCATGCTGTAACACATAAAACAAAAATTGCTGGTTTCTGAGGGAGCTGAAAAGATATGCAGATCCGGGCCTGCAAAGTCCTGGTTTGGGAGAACATCTGAGAAACATGGTGCTCTGAACTCGTTTGAGACAGGATGTAATATAAACATTACAGATTAAGGTATAATATTAATTGGACTTATTTTGCATTTTCTAAGAACATCCTGACACTCAAACTGAGCCAGCATAGTGTAGCAAGCAGAGTAACTGACATAACAGGGACAGTGATGACCAACAGTCAAATGCCATTTCCACCATGAAGTTCATTGGCTAGACTCGAATAAAATTGTTTTTCAGAGTTACCAACTTTATAACATCATTGCAAGGAGAAGTTTGGGAAAACCCATACCCACCACACCGTTGGAGCTATTACACAGAAACAACCTTGCTTTCTGGTGTGGAAGCAGGAGGGAAACAAATAGGACTGGAAATATTTAAGCAGCCTGTTTCCTTGCTGGTCCTCTGTTCTCAAGCAGCAGCTGCTTCTTATAAAAAATAATAATGCATGGAGACATCATAGAGCTGCCTATCACATGTAAGTTGGCCCTCCATCACAAAAAATATGTGATTACTAATGAAAAAAATAGTCATATTTGAATTAAAGTAGCATACAGATTAGAATCCAGAACCACTGGAATATTTTATTTACATGCATTTAGTTCCCCTTATAATGGGTGCTAAGTGGAAAGTAGACTAGAAAGTTGACAGTAAAATGCAGAACATTTAAAAGGATTTGCCTTTTTCTTTTGGTTCCTCAATATAATTTTAACAGTCAATGTTTCCTCTTAGTCTATGGCTGTAGTAAGGGTGCCTATTGTCCTGGTTCCAAAATGCAGACACTGCTGGAAAGAAATATATCTTTGGAGTGGTCATTTCTCCAATATCTCAACAAAATGTACATAGCTAGAACATGATATATATCAGTGGGGCTAGTGAAACATGTCATGACAAACAACAACTAAAGAATGGAGATTCCACATAACATTTGGAAAAGACTTAGTACTGCTATACAATGAGGCATTAACAACACAAACAATATAATTTCTGATGGAAACAGTATCTCAAGGCAGCAAGCTTTTCTACAATTGTTATTTAAATGTACTTTTCTACAGTATGCTTCACCATTGATATTATATGTGATCTTGTGATAGAATAGTGAGGAAGTTATTAAGGAGGATATTATTCAAAAGATAGTACAGGGAACTTTGGCAATGTCTAAAAGTAGGAGTTTCCTGAAGCCAAGCCAAGGCCTTATGTCTTTCAACTTGTTAGGAAAGTAATTGCCTTGAAGCTGCCTTCCCCAGTCGTTCTGTAGATAAGGGCTGCTTGTAGCTGTGAGAACAAAACCATTCACCTAACTAAAGCAGCTTGTCCTCCACCCATATTTTCTGGGGTGGGGGCAGAGAAAAATGTAGCCTCTGTGTATACCAATAGGCTTTGCAATAGTGGGAGAGAGAAACTTTGCAAAATCCATGTATTTAGAACATTATCTTAGAGTTCCGTTTATTCTTGAGCAGAGAGTTAATGGAAAGAAGAATGTTCTTCTTCTTAATATTGCTCCCAGGAATTCAAATCCTTAGAGATCCTTTTGCACCAATGCCATGCAGGGCAGCATTAGTGTGATCTCCTATCTTGACTGTACCTGAAGCAGAATTGGCAGCTGCAGTCGTTTTCATAACAACCAAGTAGCTTCATGACTGATCAGGGAGTAGTACAGATCTCAGATGACCCAGTAGGGAGAGAAACAGATCACGGCTTAATTTCAGGGTATTACCAACACTTCATTCTGAAACTGATACAAGTGTATGGTCTGGTGTTTCATCATGGAACAGCAAAGAGATGAAATGTTTCAGTGAAGTAGGCCTAGGAATGTGCTTGTGCTTCAAATGTGGCTGTGCCCTTGCTTAGTTTAAATTGGAGTTAATTAGGCTTGAACTCAAACAGATCATTTGTACATGCTACTGCTTCAGTTTTTTAAATTGTGTCAGATGAATGCAGAAAAACAGACAGGTAAGCATGGGGAAGCTGTTACACACATATAAATATTGATATTTCAAGGGGCTTTTAAGTACTTACATTAGCAGCACCGAGAAGGATCAATGTAGGCCCCAGGCCAATCGTATATATGGACCGGAGCATTACAGAAACTAGAAAGGGGCGAATACCCACAGGTTTGGGGAAGAAGAAAAGCAGAGATGTACAGATGGCCACTGCTATCCAAAGGAGAACTGAAAATAATGGAGAAAGTGTGC
Organism: Varanus komodoensis; assembly: GCF_004798865.1. Lineage (NCBI taxonomy): Eukaryota > Metazoa > Chordata > Lepidosauria > Squamata > Varanidae > Varanus > Varanus komodoensis. Next base: position 9,037,342 of record NW_025335409.1, read on the forward strand.
CTAGAAAGAAAAAGAGAGAAAATACTTTTTTTCCCCTTTATAACATTAAATATGTATCACTGTTTCAAGACCAGTGTTCTGTCCAACTCAATATTCTGGCAGTCCACAAGGCAGAAGAGTGCATGAATAATTATATAATTTTATGTAATGATTATATTATTATTACATTGCATTTATCTCCTGTCTTCTCTCCTCTTGTGATGGCTTACATAGCTTCATTTTATCCCCACAAAGGCAACAGGGGGTTGGGCTGAGAGTCTGTGAGTGGCCCAAAGTCACCCAGTGAGCTTTTACCAGGGTGGGGACTAGAACCAGGTCTGCCAGGTCCCCAGTCCAACACTCTAACCACCAGACTGCACTGGCTGTGTTAAATAAATACAAATTATATGGTCCAACAAGGATCAGGATATGCCAGCAGCCCAGACTATGTAATACCTTTCCATGACCCTGCCTTATTCGGATCAAGAGCTATAACGGAGCAGTAGATCAAGTGAGCAAAGTGTCAACAAGGCTAGTAGATGAATCCATGAATAGCACCTTCTTCACAGGCATTAATAGCTGATAATGGTTTTCTTCATGCAGTGAAAGGTTTCACTTACGAGTATCTGCAGATCTAGCTGCAGTAAAAGCACTGTGACAGCATGGGCCGTTATTGTCCTTCTCATGAAATTCCAATCCAATAGACAGGTGATTAAAAATACAATTCTAGATATGTTCACCTGCAAATAAATCCTCATTGTGTTCAACATCCCACTGCGTTCAGTGATAGTTCCTAGTAATTTTGTATTGGGCTGACAGGCTACAATCCTATATTCACATTTACTTGGGAGTAAGCCCCACTGAGCACAATAACACCTGTCTTTCAGGGAACACTCAACGGATTCACTTTGGAATAATCTGAAATGATTCAGCACCTTGCTCTAGGCATATCACACTTTCCCAGTGTTAAATCTGCCCAGCAGGGACCCTGTGATGCATCAATCTAGCACACTTTTCACAGCATGAATGTTACTTTTGTGAGCACCCATTGCCAAATGGTGAAGACTATGCAAGATAACAGAATACATCAACTATAAAGGGGAGTTTAAAAAACAGCATGTAAATAACTGACCAAAAAGATGTCTATTTTTATTTTTTTACGATCTGTGTTTGACTGCTAGAGAAGCTCTTAATTCAGTTAAAGTCCAGGTATCCTTAAGAAGGGACTCAATAGCTTAGGATGGTGTCTTTCCCCCTTGCCCAATCCTCCCTTGTCATCTCTTGCTTCTACCTTAATTGTGCTTATATTGAGTTGTTCAGTTTTGCTCATCACTGTGGCCATGGATAGAGAGATCATTGGGGAAGAGAGGGAGAAATTAATTAAAATGTGATTTTCCCTTCTCCTCCTCTCCCATGTTGCTTGACCCATGCCTTATGATCATGCTGTTGTGTTTGAGAGACTACATCTGTGGGCAAAAAGAGAAAGAGGAACCACAGCCACGTGCAGCTAGTGAGTCAAGCAAGGAGGTGGAGAGGAGGGAAAGGCAGTTGCCAACCCAGCCCATTCCCACCCTCAGCCATCTGTCTGTCCTTCAGGACTGGTTGTAGACTAAGAACATAAGAAAATCTGTGCTGGATCAGATCTACAGTCCATTTAGTGCAGTATTTTATTAGCAAAAGTAGCCAGCTAGATTTGCCTTGGGAGGCACATAAGCAGGGGATGAAAGTGACCACCCTCCCCTGCTGTCTGCTTCCACTATCTGACTTTAAGTACTATATCACCCTTTGGACTTGGAGGTTCCCTTCTGATTTCATCGCTAACAGCTATGGAGATGATGACTTAATGGAATCTTCCAGTATGCGTGTAGCAGAACCCTGAAGAGCAGTGCTTCTCAAGCAGCTTCAAGAAGGGCTGATTTTCAGTGGAGAAGCCAGGGGTGAGGAGGGAGCTTAACTCTTAAATCTACCACATTTCCATTACAGTGTCTAAATGCCATCATGAGCATTTATAAAAAGCCAATGCCCAGGAAAACCTGCTCACTTTAATAACACCAGTAATTATAACAATCAAAGACACATCTATCATCATCACCATCAACTACTACTCCTGCTACAGAAATTATAATGATACTTTTCACACACTCAGATGTTTTACTGATATTATTAATCATATCAACCACAATGATGTCCACATTGAACGCTGGGGCTGAAGTCAATTGAATAGCAGAAGTACTTATGTCTCTGTCTTATCATAGTTCACAGGAAGAAGGAAGAATCTCACACGCTATCATGAAAACCTCTAGACTAGCAAAAGCTGCTTTTAAACATGCTCAGTTTAATCTTTAACTGGATTACTAACGGGATTGGTAAAGGGATATAAGCCCTTCCACCTCTAGGTCATGGGTTCATAATGAGTCCAGTTAGTAATATGACCAGAAGTGACTTTCACCTGATAGTTCATGTGAACCACCATCACTGGAATGAGTCCAATTTCAAGGAGAAGCATGTGCTCCTCATTAATATTTCCACCACCACCACTGACAATTACAAACATTCGTATTGGCAGGCTGGTTCAGCCGATGATTAAAGTGGAGCAGCCTGGAAAATGACCTCACTTTTCAGCCCACATGGTGGTGGGGTGTCTTTCCAGGTCATGGATCATACATCATCAACAAAGCAGTCAACTAAGACTCTCTGCATAACTAAGGGTATTTGTCCCTTATAGTTCCACCCTGACAAGTACCTCAAAAGCCCATTAAAAAACATACAGATGAAACTGTGCATTTTGTGTGTGTTTATGACAATAGATTTTACCAAGTCTTGATGTTAGTTTAGGCATGCAATGGAATCAAGAATGGAAAGCTGCATCTCTCTCTCTCTCCCCCCCCCGCCCCCCGCTCTTTCTTTTGGATTGTACCACTTCAAGATGGGGGGGGGCGGAAATTGCATCTTTGAATGGCCCCTTCTAAAACAATAAATAAATCCCCTGCATATAGAAAGAGAGCTTGGCAGGATAAATGCTAAACTAAGCCCTTCTTTTTCAGCTGCTGTTTCTTTTTTGTTTATTTCAATAAATGCGTTTATATATGAAGAGTTTTGTCCATGGGAGAACAGTCAAATGGGCAATTACCACCCCATGCATGAAGCAGTACAAGACAGAAAGGGCTTTGGCACTTGCATGTATACATTGGCTCTTGTGTAGGGGATTTTTATCTCTCTTTGGTTGGGGAGAGCAACCCTTCTTTTCCCACTCCAGCTTAGAGTCTTTAGACATTAACATTCCTCTGTATGCTTGTCACTCAATTTAAGCATTCTTCATGAACAAAGCTGCCACTTCAGTGGTGGTGCAATTCTCCCTTCTGTGCGCCATCCAACCATTTGAACCTTTCGTAAAATAATTAGAATGTTGTGAACAATTGGTATGGGTGTGGTTAACAGCAATTAGAAGGGTCATAAGATGGGCTGTCATCCCCCTTTCTTAGCCCCCTGTACAGAAAACTAGTGCCAAATCAGAAGTCTTTTTCTTTGTTCACCCTCCCCCATAGCGAGTCTTAGGACAAGTCCACGTGTTTTAGGTTCTGGGATTCCAAGAAAGCTGCCTTTCAATGTACTTCTGCAATTTCAAGAGCACATGACTATTCAGCTGCAGCAAGCGGAGGGAGGACAACCAAAATGAGTGTATGACAAGAGCCAATCAGGTGCCTGTGCAGAGTCCAAACACTTAAAGAGCAGGTTTGCATATTTTGGAAAGCAGAGAACTTTCTGAGTTAAAATGAAAAAGAAAATCAAGATCAAGAAGTATAGTCAGGTTTCAACTACAGATGGATGGTCTGGTTTATATTCAGTCCATGTCAGTTTTGCATATGATCATTACAAGAGCAATGCAGCACCTCCATATGCAGATAACCAGATGAACAGCTCTGGTCTCCTGAACAGCTAGGCAGTGGAGTAGTTGCCATGTGCCTTGCAAACATGCCCCACAAAAGTTCCAGGGATAATGGGAAGTGTTAATGTGCCTAGTGGTACAGTGTGTGAGCTTGCTGGGATTCTCTAAATCCTCACTCAAAGCTCAGTTTGCCTTGTTTGTGTTCCCAAACACAAGTATCTTCTTCTGATCAGGAAAAGTATGGTTTTTTTTAAGACTGCATTTTCCCCAGATGAATTAAGAACGCATTTTAAATGCGCATTTTCTTCTGTAAGTTAAATTGTGACAGTGAAATTTTGAGAGATTTATGCAAGTGTGCATTTGCATAGTCATGCACTTTCAAAGTTCCAAAAACAGTTAAAATTTCCTGAGAACTGTCTTCTTGCTTGCATTTACATTTCTCTTATGATTTGCAAACAATAAAATTCTCACACATCCCTGGATGTGCTATCTTTCCTTTGAATTATATAAGAAAAAAAGGCTGCCCCAAAAAACTATAGCAGCAGACAGCAAGTTTTTACTGTACAAAGTAGAAGGGTGGGACAACACCTCATCTCTTCCTGACTGCCCTGGATCTTTTGCAAGTCCCACTTGCAAGTCGTGCAGTAGCTGCTCTACTGTCTAGCTGTTCCAAAATGCCAGAACCAGTTTAAAAATGGGTAAAGGCTTAAAAAGTAGCCCTTGGACCACCTCATACAATTCAGGGGAATCAGGGATTCTAGAGCAGACCGTGAACAGTATCCAAAAGTGTCATTCTGCAAACTTGAATAGCACAAATGAAACCTTTCTATTGGATTTTCCTCTTGCACATGTTTTAGAACCTGGGTTCCACTAGCATAACATCATTCACGCAACTGGAGAGACAGAGTTTAACAGTGGCCCATGTTTTGATCTGTAGCATGGTTATAGGGGCTGCAAGTCATGTAAGTTAATTCCAGATAGTGGAGACCCTGATTTTTTGATGCGTTCCTAGTTCAACTTCTTATTCCATGAATACCAGTACCAGTCTCCCCCTCCCCCACCAACCTCAAAAATCAGTATCTCCAAAATGTAAACATGTTCATAAATCAACAAAGCACATTGTTGTTGTTATTAGTCACGAAGTCATGTCCGAACCATCGCGACCCCATGGACAACATTCCTCCAGGCCTTCCTGTCCTCCACCATCCCCTGGAGTCCACTCAAGCTCACACCAACAGCTTCAGTGACTCCATCTAGCCACCTCATTCTCTGCCATCCCCTTCTTCTTTTGCCATCTATTGTTCCCAATTAGACTCTTCTCCAGGGAGTCCTTCCTTCTCATTAGGTAGCCAAAGTATTTGAGTTTCATCTTCAGTATCCGGCCTTCTAAAGAGCAGTCAGGGTTGATCTCCTCTGGGATTGACTGGTTTGATCGCCTTGCAGTCCAAGGGACTCTCAGGAGTCTCCTCCAGCACCACAATTCAAAGGCCTCAATCCTTTGGCACTCAGCCTCCCTTATGGTCCAGCTTTCACAGCCATACATTACAACTGGGAAAACCATAGCCTTGACTATACGCACTTTTGTTGGCAGGGTGATGTCTCTGCTTTTTAGTATGCTATCTAGATTTGCCATAGCTTTCCTCCCCAGGAGCAAGCATCTTTTAATTTCTTGGCTGCAGTCCCTGTCTGCGGTGTTCTTGGAGCTCAGGAAAATAAAATCTGTCACTACCTCCATTTCTTCCCCATCTATTTGCCAGGAAGTGAGAGGACTGGATGCCATGATCTTAGTTTTCCTAAGGTTGAGTTTCAAGCCAACTTTTGCATTCTCCTCCTTCACCCGCATCAAGAGGCTCTTTAGTTCCTCTTCACTTTCTGTCATTAGAGTGGTATCATCTGCATATCTGAGGTTGTTGATATTTCTCCCAGCAATCTTAATTCCAACTGGTGATTCATCTAGGCTCATCCTTCTCATGATGTGCTCTGCATATAAGTTAAATAGGCAGGGTGACAGTATACAGCCTTGCCAAACTCCTTTCTCAATTTTGAACCAATTAGTGGTTCCATGCCCAGTTCTAACTGTTGCTTCTTGACCCACATATAGGTTTCTCAAGAGACAAATAAGATGGTCAGGTACTTCCATCTCTTTGAGAACTTGCCACAATTTGTTGTGATCCACACAATCAAAGGCTTTAGCATAGTCAATGAAGCAGAAGTAGATGTTCTTCTGGAACTCCCTAGAGTTCTCCATGATCCAGCGTATGTTGGCAATTTGATCTCTAGTTCCTCTGCCTCTTTGAAATCTTGCCTGTACTTCTGGTAGTTCTCGGTCCACATACTGCTGGAGCCTAGCTTGTAGGATTTTGAGCATAATTTTGCTAGCATGTGAAATGAGTGCAATGGAGCGGTAGTTGAACATTCTTTGGCATTGACCTTCTTTGGGATGGGAATATAAACTGACCTTTTCCAATCCTGTGGCCACTGCTGAGTTTTCCAAATTTGCTGGCATATTGAGTGTAGCACTTTTACTGCATCGTCTTTTAAGATTTTGAATAGCTCAGCTGGAATACTGTCACATCCACTAGCTTTGTTGTTGCTCAGACTTCCTAAGGCCTATTTGACTTCACATTCCAGGATGTCTGGCTCGAGGTCAGTGGCCACCCCATCGTGGTTATCAGGGATGTTAAGCTCTTTCTTGTATAGTTCCTCTGTGTAATCTTGCCATCTCTTTTTAATCTCTTCTGCCTCTGTTAGGTCCCTGCCATTTTGGTCCTTTATCATGCCCATCTTTGCATGAAACATTCCCTTCATATCTCCAATTTTCCTGAAGAGAACTCTGGTCCTCCCTGTTCTATTGTTTTCTTCTATTTCTTTGCACTGTTCATTTAAGAAGGCATTCTTATCTCTTCTAGCTATTCTCTGGAATTCTGCATTCAATTGGATGTATCTTTCTCTTTCTCCCTTGCCTTTCACTTCCCTTCTTTCCTCAGCTATTTGTAAAGCTTCCTCAGACAGCCATTTTGCTTTCTTGCATTTCTTATTCTTTGGGATGGTTTTAGTTGCTACCTCTTGTACAATGTTGCGAACCTCCACCCATAGTTCTTCAGGCACTCTGTCTATCAGATCTAATTCCTTAAATCTATTTGTCACCTCTACTGTATATTCATCAGGGATATGATTTAGGTCATACCTGAGTGGCCTAGTGCTTTTCCCTACTTTCTTCAATTTAAGCCTAAATTTTGCAACGAGAATCTCATGATCTGAGCCACAGTCAGCTCCTGGTCTGTATAGAGCTCCATCTTTGGCTGCAGAGCACATAGTCAATCTGATTTCTGTGTTGACCGCCTGGTGATGTCCATGTGTAGAGTTGTCTCTTGGGTTGTTGGAAAAGAGTGTTTGCTATGACCATCGTATTCTCGTGACAAAATTCTACCAGCCTGGGCCCTGCTTCATTTTGTACTCCAAGGCCAAACTTGCCTGTTATTCCAGTTATCTTTTGGCTTCCTACTTTAGCATTCCAATCCCCCATGATGATAAAGACACCATTTTTTGGTGTTAATTCTAGAAGGTGTTGTAGGCCTTCACAGAACCGGTCAACTTCAGCCTCTTCAGCACCAGTGGTTGGGGCAAAGACTTGGACTATTGTGATGTTGAATGGTTTGCCTTGGATTCGAAGAGAGATCATTCTGTCATTTTGGGGATTGTATCCCAGTACTGCTTTTCCTACTCTTTTATTGACTATGAAGGCTACTCCATTTCTTCTGAGCGATTCTTGCCTGTAGTAGTATACCTGATGGTCATCTGAATTAAATTCACCCATTCCTATTCATTTTAGTTCACTGATTCCTAAGAAGTTGATGTTCAGTCTTGTCATCTCTTGTTTGACCACATCCAGCTTGCCTTGATTCATGGATCTTACATTCCAGGTTTCTATGGAGTATAGATCTTTGCAGCATTGGACTTTCCTTTCACCACCAGATACATCTGCAACTGAGTGTCCTTTCGGCTTTGACCCAGTTGCTTCATTCTTTCTGGCGCTACTAGTACTAGCCCTCTGCTCTTCCCCAGTAGCATATCGGACACCTTCCGACCTGAGGGGCTCATCTTGCGGCGTCATATCTGTTTGCCTTTTGGTACTGTCCATGGGGTTTTCATGGCAAAGATACTTCTCCAGTGGATCACGTTTTGTCAGAGCTCTCTGCTATGACCTGTCCATCTTGGGTGACCCTCCACGGCATAACTCATAGCTTCATTGAGCTACACAAGCCCCTTCGCCATGACAAGGCAGTGATCCAGGAAGGATCACTTTTTACCCTGGAGCACAACAAAGATCTAATATCCTTATTCTCAGTACTCAGTAGTCCAAACATCTTTGTTCAGAACTATGCTGGAAGGATAGCACACCAATTCTGATTCATCAGCACTGCTTGCTTCAGTCAGCACAATTCAAGAAAGAAGTTAATTTTGGGTTACTTTTAGTTTTCAGTGGTCTGGGTCCTACACAAGCATCAAACACTTCCTCCCATTCACCCCACTACAAGAGAACCGCCTTTCCATTAAGATGTGTGTCCTTAGCCTTGCTTCATGCTCTCTCATCTACAACTCAGGACATAAGAGGCCTTCCCTGTTTTAACAGTCCCATGCCATGATTTCCTGCCCAAAGAGGTCCATCAAACAAGCTCCCTCTGCAGCAGGGGTGTAGAACTTCAGGCCCATGGGTCAAATCCAGCCCTCATTCCCGGATGACCACACACCTTTCCCCTGGCTCCAAACCCTTTTATCTACCTGCTGATTGCTGGTGGTTTCCTGGCTTTGGCATAGGGTGCTTTTCCTCGTTCTAAAAGGTTGAAGTGCTTCTCCTGAGGTTTGGTTACTGGCTGTAAGAGATTGAACCTACAACAGGCTGGTTTTCTGAGCTCCCCCTGTTAGCTTTTGGCTATGACTGTCACTGCAGCGTAGATTCCTTCCAAATCACATTTGGCCCTTGGGATAAAAAAAGAATCCCTTTCCCTACTCTGCAGCTTCTGCCAACAGATGAAGATGTTTATATGCTAGAAAAGTTTCCTGTCCACAGATGACTTTACGAAGTACAGTTCTGGTGCTGTTTTCTTGCATTTTATTTCATTTCCAAATGAAATTATTTGCTTTATTTCATTTCTTACATTTTATTTTATTTCCATCCAGGGATGGAAAGTATTATTGATCTTGAAATTTTCAAAATGAAATGACTTACCCTCATCTCCGTCATCTCCAAATGGGTAGAAAAGAGCCACAGCTAGATTGATGAAAACAGCCAGATTGAATGATATACTTCCCCAGAGGGAAATATGCCGGGAGAACCAGAATAGAGCTGGATTATCTAGAAAGGAAGGAAAAACATCAAAACAAGAAGGCAGCAAAAATTACATTCAACCAAAAGCAACAGATTCCAGAGGATCAGGGCCAGCCTTGTCAATAAGGAGACTCAGGCACTGCCTCAGGCAGCAGATGCTGGGAGCAAGGCTACACGGTGGTGCTGAAAGACAGAGTGATGGGTGCTACGCAGCCTGTCCTGAATGGTTTAACTAGTTTGCTATCCTCAATGTGGTGAAGGTCCACTGCAATACTGAAGCCAGCGCCAATGAATACTCTTGTTAGAACACAGAACATAAGAAAAGGCATGCTGGATCAGACCAAGGTCCATCTAGCCCAGCATTCTGTATACATGGTGGCAAACCAGTTGTCCAAAGAATCACTCAAGTAGGATGGATGCAAGATCTCCTCCTGCCCAAGCTCCTCATCAACTGGAGTATGCAGGCAGGCCACTTCTGGTGAAGCCCGTTTAGCCTGTACAACTAGAAGCCACTGATAGCCTTCTCCTCCATGAATCTGTCCAATCCCCTTTTAGAGCCATCCAGATTGGTGGCCATCACTATTTCCCATGGCAGCAAATTCCATATTTCAACTATACACTGTGTGAAGAAGTACTTCCTCTTGTCTGTTCTGAACCTTCCCCCACAGTCAGGATCATGGGATATCCCTCCATCCAAGTACCTTGGGAGAAGGAGAAAAATATCTCCATCTCCATTTTCTTCATGGGTGGGGGAATAATTTTACACAGACAGCCAAAGGTCTTGGGGCAGCTCTGTGGTGGATGAACCAATGCAAAGCTCAGTAAATAACTAAAATGTCTGAAGGCTTCACAGAGTTTGAAAGGAAGCAAATTTGGGGCCCGTTCTCATAATGAAATCACACTTTGAGAGCCATAGCCAGAGAAGGTCATTACATTACATCTGGGGTAGGCAACTTACAATCCTTCAGATGTGTCAGCCTACAGCTCCCATCAGCCCTGGCCAGCACAGCCAGGGACGAGAGATTGTGGAAATCTGGAGCACCGTAAATTGAGTATTCCTATAGTAGATGCACATTGCTATTGAAAACGACCTTGCTGTGTTGTGTTTTCATGCCACCCACAAATATGTTGCTTCATTTATCAATGAAATCATAGTCCTATTCTGTGTCTGGCTATCTCAACATGCGAGGAGAAGGATCACTGATATTTCATATCAATTATTATCTTAGTCATCTTTACAGCAACCTTGCAAGGTAGCCATTATTATTGTCTCCAGTTGTAAACGAGACTGCAAGAGAGTGGTATGCTTAAATTCATTGCTGAGGTGACATTTGGACTTGTGACTTTCTGGTTCACTCATAGCAATTATGTTCTCAAAATCTTAAACACAATCCTCTCCCATATACATAAAACATTTAGAGATCCTGAAGCAATTTGGAAATTAAGACTGAAAGAACCACTCAACACTATTCTATACAGACTATCTGACATCAGAAAGTTTTTGATGCGGCTTGTGTCCTTTAAGCAGAAAACTTATAAACTAAAATCTGCTTGGCTCACTCTTAACTGAATGTAATTAGAGTCTGTTCAGATCAAGTGTTCAGATTTCACTTGTGACCAAGCATGAGTTGTTGATTTCTGGGTCTAGGAGGCTTTGGAATTATTTCACATGACAGTCTTGTTTTGTTCTACAGTATCACATGGAAACACATCAAGTCAGCTCAAAGCCTCGACATGGTCTACTGAACCAGCTTCGCTTGATTTCAGAAGGCATTGAGGAATAGGCTGCCCAGCACATGGTTTACCTAAACTTTACAGAATGAGTTGCTTAGTGCTCTGATATCTGGGGAAACCGCTTTATAAGAGCCATCCCCAGATCATGTGCCTGACAGTATAAAATAACTGGGAATTTGTGGGTGGGAATCTCTGAAATTCCTGAGCTTCCTTTGCAGATCCCAGTCTGCTTTGCAGCAGCAGCCCTGAATCTGAGTTCCTGCTGAGAGAGCCCAGCATTTGTGGGGTGCTTGCCTGGAATCAAGCCCCTCAAGCTGCGCAAGTAACACTTCTTTCCCACATATGCAGCCGCTGCCAGCAGCAGCATGTGGGGAACAGCCTGGACACTGGGAATGGCGGCTGATGCACCCGCTCTCAGGACATCATTCCCATGCTCCTCACTGATGCTGCCAGCAGCAAGAAGTGGGCAAGAAGATTGGCCCCCAGAAATGGCAGCTGGTGCACCTGCTCACTGCTTTCCTTTCCCATGTCCTGCAGCTGCTCCTGATCAGGATGGAGAAGGGTGCCAGTTCCATTTGTGGACTTCCTCCTGGCTTGGCTCACTTGCATAAGCTGCTTGTATGTTTCTGAACCCAATTCAAGGTGCTGGTCTTGACCTATAAAACCTACATGGTTCTGAACTGATTTTCTCTTTTGTTGATGATTATGCAGTATATATGTATATGGACTGGCTGGGTTCTATCCATTGTTGCTGGGTACAATCCTGCTAAAGATTAGCATTTCTAAGTCCCAGTAATTTCAATGTGAGAGTTTAAAGAAGATATTTACCTCACTCAATTAAATTGATGGGACCAACTGTATTTTATGTATTTTAACAGTGTGTCAGGGCTTGGGTTCTCTCTAGAGGAAAGCTGAGATGAAAACTTGATGAATAAAGAATAAATTGAATAATGATGGATATGTGGTACCCTGTGAACCGACAGAAGCCCAGTTTGGATTATGACCAAAGATGACATGTGGTGAGACTTGGGGCTTGTGGAGGCTTCCACTTTAAAATTGTTCTGAGTTACATGCAAACTTAGGGAATATGGCTTGTGCTAACCAAAGTTAATTAAAATAAATAATGGCAAATGGTGACTTGATATACTGGCTTGTTAATGAACTTTGGCTAGAACAAAACACAGTCCTTATGTTATGTGGAACTATGCTTATCCCAAAGTGCAAGCAGAAATTTTCATCCTTCTCCCCTCATACACAAAGCAGGAGAGGAGAGGAGTGGATATCAAGGAGGCCCAAGATTTGCCATAGCCAATTTCCAATCATCTCAATCATTCCCAACCATGGTAGGATGATTGTCTGAGCCAGGCAAGATACTCATTGCCTACTGCCTTCACTAGCTACAATTTCAACCTGGAACATGCCTTTCTAACACAAGAAAAGAGTGGAACTGATATTTCCTTCGTGCAAAAACAAGAGCTAGAGTTTTGCTTAATGCACCTCTCCACCTCTTCTATAAATTACGCAACCACTTTGGGAAATCGATTCCTATATTTATGATCACAAGGATCCATACAAATTCAAAAGGTCTTGTTCACCATTGGCTCATGTTATCATGCAAGTTTCATTCACTTTAATGGTGCGTGATTAAGGTTCCCAATCACAAATTACACAAAATATATCTAACCGTCCTGTTGTGCTGTTATGTGCTGTCAAGTTATCTCCAACTTGTGGTGACCCAATGAATGAATGTCCTCCAAAATGTCCTGTCCAAAATGTCCAGCCCTCCTCAGCTCTTATAAACACAAGTCTGTGGCTTCTTTTATAGAATTGATCCATCTCATAATTGGCTTTCCTCCTCCTCCTTCTACATGCCCTAACATTATCATCTTTTTCAGTGAGTCTTGCCTTCTCATGATGTGCCCAAAGTACAACATCTTCAGTTTCATCATTTTTGTTTCCCGGGAAAGTTCTGGCTTGGTTTGATCTAAGATCCAGTTGTTCAGCTTTCTGTAAGCAAAGCTCTGCTCCAGCACCATGTTTTGAATACAGCAACTTTCTTCCTGTCAGCTTTCTTCATTCACCAAATTTGCACCCATACAGAATGGTCAGGGATGCAATTGTGTGGATATTTTCGGCCTAGGTCTTCAATGAAATGCCCTTGCACTTGATCCATTTAATTGCTGACCTTCTAAGTTTCAGTTTTCTCTGTCTTTCTTGGCTCTAGTCTTGTATGAGTCAAGATATGCAAAATCTTTCAGAATTTCAATTTTTTCATTGTTGACATTAAAGTTCTATAATTCTTCTGTAGCCATGTTTCTTGTTTTTTAATGTTCAGCTGCAGTGTTGCTTTTACCGTTTCTTTTTTCACATTCATCAGGAGCTGTTTCAATGCATTGCCGCTTTCTGCCACTAATGTGGTACCCTCTTTATATCACAAATTATTAATGTGCTTTCTAACAATTTATACTCTTGCTTCCTCTGATCCTAATCTAGCTTTCCTTATGATATGTTCTGTGTACAGGCAGATAAAATACACCCTTATCTAATTCAGTTGCCTATAGGAAACCACTCTGTTTCTCCAGATTCTACTAATAGCCTCTTGTCCACACATCAGGTTATGCATCAGGACAATTTCTCAGAACCATTGAAAGATTCTCATAATCAAAGTAATTAAAGGCTTTTCTGTAGCTTATAAAGCATAGACTGATCTTCTGAAATTCTATATGCAATATACATATAGAATTTATATGTATTATATAAAATTATATACATAATTATGCAATATACATTCTTTTTCAGAATCCAGATTGACACCAAGCATTTCTTGCTCCATATAAGCAATATTCTTTGTTGCGTCACCTTGAACATCACTTTGCTTGCATGGAAAATAAGTGCAAGGGTGCTATAGTTGCTGCACTCTTTTGCATCTCCTTTCTTGGGAACTGGAATAAATATTGAATGTTTCGAGCCTGTGGGCATTGTTGTGTCTTCCACATTTGTTGGCATATGCTTGTTAGGATTTGTTTCAGCAAATATCACACAGAGACAAAAAGAACTATTACAAGAAATAGAAGAGAACAACAAAAGAGGAAATAAGCAACATCTTTCAGAAAATCCAAAAAATCAAAAGGAATTTCAAACCTGGAATGCTGAAAGGCCAACAGGGACACATGCTATTTGACTAGCACAAATGGAATAACTATACAGAAGATATAAAAAGATCACAGTCTCCTTTGAAGGGGAATCCTGTAATCTTGATATATTAGAAAATGAAGTACAAGCTGTTCTGAAAACATTTGGAAAGAATATAGCACACAGAGCAGACAGAGTACTAATAGAACTATTCCAATCTACAGAGAATGAGACAGTCCAAATCCTAACAAGCATATAATAGTTATGTTGAAAGGTTTTCTGAGAATTCTGATTGATATTATTTGGTCAGACTTCACATAATATAGCCCCTTACTGCCTGTGCTTCATCTTGCCTCAGTATTAGAGTAACTCCTCTTTTTCAGCATTTGTCATTTCCAGAGAGTTGTTTCTATGTTGTGTTTGTCTGACTGAAAATGTGACATTTGAGTCCACTGAAGGATGTCTGAGGAGTCAATTTTGTGGGTGGGAATGCACTGGATTCCCAGGGGTCACCTCCCTGGATTCTCATCCACTTCATCGTAGTCCTCAGCCTCGGTTCCTGGGAAGCACACCCAGAATCCACAGGGTACTCTCCAGGAACTGAGCCCCATGTGCTGTGCAAGTAGTGTCCAACTTCTGCACCACCTGCAGCAGCCTTTGTGCACAGCTTTCATTCTGCAAGTATTTGAGGACTTCCTCTTGGCTTGCCTTGCTTTTTCAAGACAGGGACAAGCATAAAGAGAAGTCCCTGAATGCTTGAGGGATGGATTCCGCTAGGTTTTGCTCAAAACTTAAGTCCACTTCAGTTTGCTCATGCCAAGTACTGTGATGTTTAACCATTCCATGTCTTACTTTACAGTTTCCAGTTTACACTGACTCATGCTTCTCATGTTCCATGTCCCAACTGTGCATGTTGTGCAGTGTTGGACTTTCCTTTCACCTCTTTGCATGCTGGCCCCCAGACTACCTCTCTGCTTTGATCTACTTGGATTGGTTGCAAGAGTATGATTCATACTTGAGCTTTGCTGTTCTCCAGGAGCTGGTTGAGTACCCTTCAATGTGGGAGTCTTATCATCTAGCACTATTTCTTGCTTCATTTTGAATTGTTTCATCACAGAGTTTTCAAAGAAAGGAAATTCAGAAGTAGTTAGCCATTGCCTTCTGCATGGTGCTAACCAGTGTTAGCTTGAGTGTCATTGCCATAGTCTGTGAAAGATCCACCACCAGTGTTGCCTTCAACTACCCCTGCTGCCCTGCAACTGCCTTTCAGGAGTTTCTCTAGCCCCATGACCATTAGAGAGATCCATTCTCTTTTGCTGTTGTGACCAATATTCCTTAAGAGGGTAGCTGTTTCTGAGTCTGGTGTCTCAGCTTTGAACATTCCTTGGGTGACCCTGCTAGGACCCCAGCCTAGTGAGAAAGAGTGGTGTCCTAGTGGCACTGCTCTTGCCTTCTTCTCAATCCCATCACCATGTTAAGGGGTACATTCAAGAGGTGGGGCCCTTCCTGTTAGCATTAGCATTAAATGGATGAAAGCACATATACAATAGCATTTCAAGTGCAACAAATCCCACTGCAATTTTTAATCCACTTAGGGAGTCCTTGGATTAGTTATAGCGGCACATAGATTGAACAAACAAACAAACAAATAAATAAATAATTTTGATCATATGTGGCATGACTTCCTTCCTGATTTATGTTATGCAACATTGTTTTCAGTTACATTGCTCATCTCAGCAAGCAAGCAAGGTAATGCATGCAAGGAGATGCTTTTTATCTGATCAATACTATCCAAGCTTTGGAGTACCATGATCTTCTCATTTTAGTAGTGCTTTCTCTCTCTTTTACTTTCAGCATTTCTCCACCAGGGGAAATCATCCATGTGTGCACTTATAATCTCTTCAACATGTAGTGTTGAATTACTTAATAGTTCCTTGCAGATGCATGGTGGCTTTAACATAAAGTCCCAAAGTGAGGAAAGCTGCCCTCATTGTGGTGGGCCAGGAGGGCCTAACACTAAGCACAGCTGAACTGAAGCAGATATAGACTTGACTAGCGCCTCGACGGGAGAATACCAGGATTTCCACATAAGTGACCTGAACTCACTTAATAAAGAGTAGAATGTAAGATTAATGGCATCTGCTCACTGCAGGTCAGTGGAGTTCTTCTGAGCTGAGTGGGTCAGGACAAGTAGATCAACCCATACAACTGTCTAACGCCCACTGTGAGTAGTTCACAGCACATTTTATAGCTAAAATTGCTCATATCCTTTAGGATATAGATGTCATGGCTTTATCAAGATGCGGGACAGATGTGGCAAGCACAACATCTGGTCCTTTTATTATGGATTCTTTCAGCTTATACAGGCTGAGGATGTTGAGAAGCTGCTTAGAGGGTTGACATTAACCTCTTTCTCTTTGGATCGTTGCCTAATAAAATGTGTCAGGGCTGAACTATATATTCGGACTTCAGAAGGCATAAATACTTTATTGTGGTAAAACTAAATTTAGCTATAAGGGCTCTAGACATTTTTGCCCTGTCTCAAAATTACCATTCTTGGCAGGGTCCTTGAGCAAGCGGTGGCTTGCCAGCTGTAGTCAGCCTTAGAAGACACTATTATTTAGAAATCCTTCAATCTAGTTTTTGTCCAAGCTCGGGATGGAAACAACCTTGATCACCATGGTGCATGACTTGGGGAGTACAAACTTGTTAGTTCTCCTCGACCTCTCAGCATGTTTCAGTACTATCGACCATAGAATCCTTCTGGTTCAGCTCTCTGGTTTGTGATTCAAAGATGTGTTATGGTGGTTTCCATCTTTCCAAAGGGATGGGTCCAGAAGATGATTCTAAAGGCCTTCTGTTCTATCCCATGACCATTAGCCTTTGAACCACTGCTCTAGATAGAAGTGTGTAGACAGTTTTGGATGCGGCTGCACTCCCTCTGAGGCACATCTGGCACTGATGGCCAGGGCTACTGTTCCTCAACTGTGGCCCTGTCTGAGAAAAGCAGACAATGTCACAGTGACTTCAGGCTGGATTATGGCAATATGCTCTATGTGGCTGCCTCTGAAGAAGGTTTAAAAATTTCAATTGGTACACGAGGAAGTGAAGCTGTTTATGGGAACTGGGCAAATGGGCCATGTCACCTATTCTATACCCGTTTTCACTCACTGCCTGTTTGTTTCTTGACCTACTTGACCTAAAGTGCTAGCTTTAAATCCCAGAACAGGTTGTGAGATGGCTATCTGAAGGACCACCTGCACATCTGTGAGTCTGCCCATGTACTAAGATTAATGTCTAGGGTCCTAATTTCAGGCCTATCATTGAAACATGTCAGATGTTTTATCAGGAGCAGGGCATTCTAAGGTATGACCCTGTATTTGTGGAATTCAGCCCCACCCCTGTCACTTTCATCTAGTTACCACCATAACTTTTACTATTAAATATTTTTATTTCACTAAGTTAACACATACATATTTATATGGCCTTTCTAAACCATCTGAAACTAATATACCTTAAAATAAAGCATAAAAATGATCCATGGAGCCAACAAGAACAGTAAACTAAGTCCTTTTCAAATGTCATTGTTTTTTGTTTTAACTGTGAAGACCATTTTAAAATTCCAATCCGCATCTTATTAATTGTTGCCTTGTGGATTTTTAGTGGCTCGTATGTTTTTGAATACAGTTTGAGAATGATGATTTTATATTTGTATAATTATGCTAATGTATTGTTTTTACTCTGCCTTCCAAGGGTTTTCAGACTGAAAGATTGTTTAAAAATCTGTCATTAAATCAATAAATACCTTCTGTACAGCTTGCATCCCTTCTTGAAGGTGTGGAATCTTGCAGTGCTGATCCACACATCTATACATTCTCGAATATTGTAATATTCAAAATGGGGCTGCCCTTGCATGCCATTTGGAAGCTTCTGCTAGGGTCAAAGCATAGTCTTTACTTTATCAGCTCCTCTGGCTGCCTGTTGGCTTCTGAGGCCAATTCAAGGTGTTGGCTTTGGCTTATAAACAGTCTTGATGGGGCCCATTAACATCTTGGATCTGACCCAGGTCCAGGCATATTTTGGGTAGCCCCACTAGCATCAATGGCATGTAAGGTAATCAAAGATAAAATCCCCTGCATGTTTAGTCAGAAAAAA
>NW_025335409.1:9055656-9266063 GCF_004798865.1 Varanus komodoensis
TTTTTTCTGACTAAACAGATAGAAGATTGCATCGTAACTGAAGTCCCATTTATTCCAGTGACTCTACTCTATGTATGACAAAACTGGACTTAATTCTTTTCTCCCAGTATCAACTCCATGGCATGTTTGTGCTTCAGATACCATTAACATATAGAATACAAACAACTCTTGCTGCAAGCAGGGCCTTTAGAGCTGTAGTCCTCAGACTACTGAATTTCTTCCTAACAAAGCTGAAAAATTGTTCCTCAGTGTTATTTTAAGGAAAGGTTGTATAATCATCTTTTTGTGTGATGTTTGGCTCTTTCCCTCCCACCTCTGAGGATACATCTGGGTGATTTTGTAGCTGATGAATAAATCCATGGAGCCAACAAGATCAGTAAACTAAGTCATTCTCAAATGTCATTCTGTTTTTGTTTTAATTGTGAAGACCTTTTAAAGATTCCAGCCTGCATTATATTAATTGCTGTCTTGTGGGCCTTCCATCATTAGAAGGTCTTTAAGATAATTTAATGTTATTTGGTTATGATTTTTAAAAATACATATGCTTTAAGGTCTTTAACTTTTTATGGCTAAGTAACATATAAATGTCTTAGGAAAGCACGCAAACAAAGGTTTCTCCATAAAAGTTGGCTATATTTTACAATATAGTTTGGGAATGGTTATATCTGGTACATGATTTCATCTATGGGGAAATCCCACTGTGATACATTTGCCCACACCATACTGCAAAATAGGTCAGGAAAAATAATGATAAAGTAACAGACTTCTCTCATACACAAGTGGATACTTGAATCAGCTCTCAGTCTTATATTGAAATCCTATATATTTCTACTCCAAAACAGGCCCCTCTGAATTCATTGTGTCCTGAGTCTAGGATTGCCACCTTAATAGTCACATCCCTAAGAAAGGCTATCCTTGGATTGTATTGAGAAATAGAAAATACAATAAATTTAATAAGAAATTAAGAAAGCAAGCAAGTCTGTCTTGGGATTCCTTGCCAATTTTTCCTAACCATCTCTTGGCTGTGCAAACATCTCAGAGCAACTTCAGTGCCTGACAGCTGCAGAAAAGCTGTACCTGGAACTAAGGTGAGTAGGATGGAACAAACTTTGGCCAAACACACCCTGCCTTGCCAAAGTTAATGAGAACCTTCTAAAAAGAAGTGAATTGTAATTTAGTAATAGAGATTGCCTCTTAAACATGAATAAAAAGGCTACCACACTAAAATACATTACTGAAATAATCTCAGGCTCAAACATTTCGTGTAACACATTGACATTAAATTGTCCAAAGTGTAATTTTCCTTTAAAATCCAATACATGACTGGAATGCTGACCCATTTCAGTGTATTCCCCAGAGGTGATCATAATTTGGATTCTATGACCCTCAATAAATCAAAAATAGAATACTGGCCATTCAGAAAATCTCCAGAGGGATGTATATTATTGTAAGAACAACAATGTATGTCCATGGTTGAGGGGAGGACACTGTAAAGAGCTAAAAATACCCATTTCAGACCACACTGCTGTTTCAACAGATCCAAATGAAAGTAACTCCAAGTCTGAGACTGCTTCATTAATACATTCTTTGGGGTGGGTGGGTTGTGAGTGACACGGGAGTGTTACAATGGCACGGCAGATGGGCATACTCATATAGTGTGGGATCAGGGATTAGCCTCATTTTCCCTAAATTGGAGATCAGCTCTTGCCATTTCAGTGTCAGCTATTAAATAGAAAGATTCTTGGACTTTTAAGTTCTGTACTTACTCCTGATTTTCTTTTGCCACTTCATTTCATTATACAGATCCTCAGCCTGCTGGAAGAAGTCATTCACTTTGCTTCCTTGTTCATCTCTCTCAGTAGTATTGAACACACGATACTTGGATTCGTGTGTGAGGAATTCACAGATATTTGGCACAGGGAAGACTATTTGTTCCATAGTTCTATCACGACGAACAATCTGCAAATACAAGTTTCTCAACTCAGATGAATACAAGTTTTGAATATCATATCTAAACTGCTGCTTCTGGCTTACATAAGTGGGAGGAAAGGGACAAAAAGGATGAAAGAAAGATCCAACTAAATTCTATCCATCTTCCAGACAAGCTACAGCAATGTAATTTGGCACAATTACAATTTGTCTATAAGAAACAAGAGCAAGATGTTGCTTAATTTTGAGGGGTGGGGTAGGAGAACAAAGGGATTGCTGTTCTTTGACAGATATTTAGCAAGCTTCATGCTGCAGCATTTTCAACTGCAATTGTTGTGATTCTTGGAAAAGAGAATGGACTTGCCCTCCAAAATTCCAAGCACATTTCTAAAGGATGATAGAAATGTTTAGGATGCAGCATAGGGCAGGCTTTTCCAACCTGGTGCCTTCCAGATGTGTTGCGTTACAAGTCCCATAATTTCTGGCCTACATGACCAATGGCAGTCACCAACAATACCTTTTGCTAAGAAATAGCTTCCCAGTCTAAGTTTGAATATTTTCAGCCAGGAGAGCCACACATCCTTCTAAATTATAGGAGTGGAACCTACACATACATACGCTGAGTTATGCTATATAATGTTCAGGGATGGAAATGAGCCAGAGGCTTCCACAGGGCCCAACATATGGCCCAGATCTATAAAATTGGACAGTCAAATTAACTTTGGTTAAAACTGTAAAACTGTAAAACTGTAACTCCAAATAATCCCTTTAATTAATTCTTTAAACCAGAGATTTTGAAGCTCTGATTTATTTAAAAACCATGCTGTCTGATATGATAGTTCTTTTTCCTAATGCCAGATATGTGGACATTTGCTATGGTCATGCAATGGTAACGGAAAGACCTGCCTATGATTAGAGTCCTTCTTTGATTTATTCTTTACATGCTCCAAGACTGAGCCTTCATGCACTGGGGCTCAAATTGTATTTGCCCATGAACTTTAAAATGTGGGCTAATATCTGTATTTGGCACCCAGAATTCAACTTTGCACTGAAAGGACATATATATTATTATGCAGGATGAAGTCTTTTGCCACTAAATTTATTTGTTTACTTGCTGGGACCACAATTTCCCTACAATTAGCATTCAGAACCTGAGCAAAGCGTCTCAGCATCCGGCCATCCAAATACTTAATCAAGAAGAGTGTGACAGTCCAGGTTCTACACTGTCAACACCTGAAATTCAAGAGGTTTGACAAATGGCATTAGTTTGAGCCTAAATTGGTATGCAACATCAACAGTTAAAACAACTTGGGTAAATACTGAAACCTTCTATACTGATGAAAATATTTCAGGCTTGACCATTTGATAAATCTGCTGAATGATTTGACAGTTTTCTTTATGAGTGAAACTGTGAGGAAACTTAAAACACACACACACACACCTTGAATAATATGTGGAAGGACAGTTGAGGTTCACTTAAGAAACGATTTGTGGATCAGGCTTAACTTACAGATTGCTGTCAGGAGCTGAGATTCCTACTTTGGACAAGCACCAGCCACATTCTGTTTTCTTTACAACCATTTTTATTGCCTTTAATACAAGACACTCAGACTGCATCTCTCAGCATGCACAGGGTGGTTTGTTGAACCCAATCTAATGATTACTTCCGAGAACTCTTCTTATGAACATGCCTGAGCTCTGACCCTGTGGAAGGGGCTCTCCAAAGGTGGACCCACCTCCATTCTGTAAACTGCTCATCCAGCTGGGTGCCTGCCTCTGCTGGCACCTTGCCAATACCTTCAGCTCAGAGGAAGGGACTAGTCTGCATCTGGGAGCAACTTGTGCCCTGCAGCCCCTTCCACTGACTGCATGTCCATTCCATTCCCAAGATCTGCCTGGCGTGGCAAAGCCTCTGCCCTTGAGCTAATCACCTCCTCCTCTTCTCCCTGTTGTATCCCAGGACCTTGAGCCAAATCCTCCTCTCCAAACTCACTGAGACATTCTTTATCACTCAAATCTGTGCCTGGGATGCAGCTGGTATTCCATGGGAACACTTGCCCCAGCCCACCATCCCTCTTGCACCCAACAGTTGGCAGTTCCACATTCCCAAATTAAATCATCTGTAGAAAGTTCTATCTATCTTTGTAACTAGTTTATCTCTAAAACCAGGAAGGCGAATCTTTCACCCAGTTCAACACTATGAGAAGTACTGTTCTTCAGATTAAAAAAGTAAGAATGAGTCTTCTATGCAATGGAAAGTAAAATGTCTAGTCTACAAAAGTTTTCTTTTCAGCAAACGATCCTTTACCTCAATCTGGGCTGTGTGATTGGCATAGTACTTCAAAGCATCATCTCCTTCTTCTGGATCAGACCCGGGCTTCAGCATGTGCTGCAATATTTTATTGTGACGAGCCAACTAGAAATAAAAGTGTAGGTAATTAATCAACTATGTAATTAATTCCTTCCCAGTATAATTTCTGATTATTTTCTACTTCCACTTCACACACACACGCTCTTTCCTTGTTCTCAAACAGTTAGGCACTGTTACATTAATATTAACAAAAATGGACACTGGAAAGGAACAACATAAGTGCTTCATTTTAAAGAGAAAGCCTGTTACAAATAAGTAAATCTTCAGTTAGATTTATTGATGCCTACTTTGATAGTCAACATACATATTGTGAATAACTTCAGTTTCACTTAATATATTACCCCGAAGGATTCAATAGGAACTTGTTATACCTAGCCTTCACTTGACTACTCTCAAAATTGGCATGCCTACAATATCATTTCCTTTCCTACAGACCACCAGACCACCCATATTCAAAATGGCTTGTATTCCCTTGTGCTGCCATGACAACACATCTCATGAAACACCACTATGATAGCACTGTGCCACTCCACATGCAGTGCAATATCATGAGATCCCAAAACATGCTAGGAGGTGAGAATGTCTTCATATAATGTTAGCAGAGGAGTTAATAAAGTGTGGCCGATAACCCCCATTTTATGCCTTTCAACAAACCTGTTGCAATTAAAAACTGCTGCTGCCTGCTCTTTCCATTTGTGCAGCAAACAGGGAGAAGGTGCTACACCTGCCACGGGGTACAAGAAAGCTTTATCAGAGGAGGACTTATTGTTCTGAGGAAACCCCATTTATTTATTTATTTATTTGTTTGTTTGTTTATTTAAAACTTTTTAAGACCGTCCCTTACCATGGTCTTGGGATGGTTTAACAATAAGACAAAATAGAATAAAACACAGCATCCTAGTCAAAATTTTAACCAATCAATCATAAAAAACATATTAAACCTTAAAACATTGGGAAAATAAAAAGGGTTTAGCTTGGCTCCAAAAAGAACGAAGTGAGGGTGCCAGGTGAACCTCTTTGGGGAGCGTATTCCACAATCAGGGCACCACCACAGAGAACACCCTTCTCCAGGTAGTTATTCTCCTAATCTCCTTCAAGGAGGGCTCCCTGAGTAGGGCCTCTGCCTCAAATCTTAAGGGATGGGCAGGCACGCTTGATATTGAGTCCAGCTGTGGCCCTCTCTTTTGCTCAAAGCTTCTGACCCCATTCTCTCTTCTCCACAGCTCTTAAGATCCCATGAGTCTTGTTTTACTATGCACTTGACAAACTAACCTCTAAATCAGGGGTCCTCACACTTTTTGAATAGGGGGCCAGTTGAAAGGTGCCAGGGATGGGGGCAGGCTGCCAAGGTGGTGCGGGCAGGGGGCACGGGCTGGGCGGGGGGGGGGCACATGCACATGCAGAAAGGCAGGGGCATGTGTGTGCAGAGATCATTTTCTCCCAACAAGTCCAAAATGATCTCCTTGCAGCTTGCTCACAAGGAGATCGTTTTGGACTTGCTCGGAGAAAAAGATCTCCCAGCAAGGCTCCGGCTTGCTCACAAGGAGAATCTTTTCTCCGAGCGAGTCCAAAACGATCTCCCCATCGCTCAGAGAAAAGGATCTCCTGGCAAGGCGCCGGCTTGCTCATAAGGAGATCTTTTTCTCTGAGAGAGTGAGTCCAAAACTTTCTCCTTGTGAGCAAGCCGGCACCTCGCCATGTGCACACACGCGTGGCAAGCTATGGCGGGCTAGATCAATGGGCATGGCGGGCTGGATCCAGCCCGTGGGCCGTAGTTTGAGGACCCATGCTCTAAATGCTTTGTTTCTTCTGGACATTTTTTTCTAGGGCTCCTCTTCTGGAATTTTGGCAAGAGGTTTCCCAGACCAAGCCCATGCTTTGTTGGAAACTGTGTAACTGGAACCCTAGAGGACAGGGCTAGAATGGGACCTAAGTGGGCTGAAAGGGCCAAATCCACTTTCCAGTGGTGGGTGGAGCATCCAAGAAAAAGCAGCTTTTTCAGAGGCAAAAGGAGTTGAACCAAAAGTACAATCGCCTCCCCACCAGCATAAAATAATTTAAAGCTTTTACTGTATAAACAGAGGAATTTCAAGCTTTTAGAATGGGAAAAAACTGCAGAAAAGGCAGGAAACCACTAAACAGGTGTTGGTTGCAGGAAAAGGGATAGGAACAGGGAACTGGGGCATGATGTTCTGGGGAGCTGGATTTTCAACCCGTTATTTAAAAGTTTGTAAGTTGTCTGGTTTTTGTTTTAAAGAAAGGAAAGGAAGGAAAAGTAAGGGAATGGGAAGATTCATTTAACCAAGCACTTCCAGCCAGACTGCCTCTAATAACAGTTACAATGATCACTCCCCATGTTCCAATCAAAATGGAATAGCACTTTCTATTATATGTACAGTAACTTCCTTTCCAACAGCTAGCATGGCTTTATAATGTTACACCTTACCACACAGCAAACAATTTGTTAACAAACACTAAGAACAGCAGGACTTAAATCACTGAGCAACAGGGGACTCTGGAATGAAATATTCAGAGGTTTAATTAGGCTGATTATGTTCTCTGCAGCAACTCAAAGAGCCCAGAAAGCACTAATCTTTCTCTGGCAAACAGAGGCACGGATTAGGCCACTGGAAACCAAGACTCTCTTTTGGTTTGTTTCTTTTGTATAATTTCACATGGCTCAGACCAGATTTGCTCTGCAATCTCTGTCTTTGATACTTAAAGTGAGAATATGGCCTCGCCTTTCCTGCCCCAGCCTGGGGAGTTGGTCTCCCCAGTCACTGGCCTTCTTTCTGGACCTGCCACCCAGCATGAGCACTAGATACATCAAGACCTGGGTCTGTAGTGCAGGGGCCGACCAAAATATCTTGCTGCTTGAATCAAAGAACAAGATGGTGCCTCCTCTCCTCCCATGTACAAAAGCAAAACAGACTGGCAGTTGAGTGTTCCTTAGACCTAGTGATGGAACAGGGATCCACTGTACCTGAGGCAGCAGGCTAGCCTGCTAGGAATCTTGGACATATTTCATGGCACATACAGCTGGGCCTTCCTTCACTTTGCTGCTGCTCCACAGCATATGCTGGCCAAGGCAATTGCCCCACTTTGCCTCATGGGGCCAGGCTATCTGAGGGAGTACCGTTCTCCATATATACCTTCCTGATTGCTGCCCTCCTCTGTGTTCCTCCTCTGAGTTGAAGTGAGGGGGAGATGGCAAGGAGGAGGGCATTCTCTTGCATTGTACTCCAGTTATGGAATTTGATTTTGCAAGAAACTGGGCTGGTGTTGACAGTGCATTCTTTCAGATGCCAGCTGAGGACCTTTTGGCTCTGCACTTACTTTGAAGGGTGAATCTGTTGGGCTTGATTTTAAATATAGTTGCTGCTACCATTTTAATTGTACCTTTACGGTTTTTAAATTTTAGTTGTGAATTATGTTGTATTAATGGATAATTGCTTTACATCTTCTCTCCATTTATTATTATTTGTTTTTATTACTATTAATTTTATTGATGCTATTGTTTTATTATTAAATTTTACTCTGATTGTATGTAAACTGCCCAGAGAGTCTATGGTTAATTGGGCAACATATATATCAAATAAATAAATAAATGAAGGTAGGACTAGCCATACTGCAAGGAATATTAAAATGGTGATATGGGGAATGACAGGTGAAGATTTAGCCTGTACGTATCCATCCAGCTTTAGCCAAAGAAGAGAGCAGCAAGAATGCAGAACAGCTCACAGCATCAACAGGTTAGAGCATGGGTCCTCAAAGTACGGCCCAGGGGCTGGATCCGGCCTGCCATGCCCATTCAGACCCGCCGCACGCATGCGCGTGTGCCCACTGCTGCCAACCTCACCCAGCGTGCAGGGAGGCAGTGGTTTGTTTGCTTGGAGAAAATGATCACCAAGTGAGCAAGCCGCTGCCTTGTGCACCCGCCTCGCAGTGTGCACCCGCCTCGCCTCACCTTGCCTCACCATGCGACCCGCTCCCGCCTCAGCGTGCACCACCGGCTCCATTTTTCCGGCTGACGCCCAGCACTGGCACATTTCAACCAGCCCCCTGGTGGAAAAGTTTGGGGACCCCTGGGAACATCACCTAGTATTTTAGGTGATGTTCCCAGACCCCTATATAAGTTGCCAAGTCAGTCTGATTCACTGGTCTGAGCAATGAGGCCTGTGCTGTTGAATTCAGATAGCCTTTGTTGCCTTCTCCCGCACTCTATGCTCTGTTGCCCAAGATCCGCATCTGACAACATGTAACCTTGATTTACTTTGACTTCTTTTTAAAAAATTACTTGTTAATGTGTCCTTATTTCTCCAGATATTGGGTGCAGTTTTTATTTATTTTATCATTGTGTTTGTAATCAGGTTTTCCACCTATTTGTGTCTATGATTGTTTTCATTAAGTTTATTTTAACTTTGATTTTATCACTGATAGAAAAGCAGGTTATAATGCAAATAAGTAATAAATACATAATTAAAAGTATTTCTGCAACTATTGTTTTTAATGTCTCCTCTCTCTTGATCTCTGTCTCCCTCATCTGCTCCATTTTCTGTCTATCAGATATTATAATGGAACCACTGGTTTAAAAGTGTGCTTATTGTTAAAGAAACTAAACAATTGTTTGTTTCTGTTGTTATTGAAAGGCACTATAGGGACAGAAAGACCAAGGACAGTATAAAGAAAGAATATATTTACTCCCCCTTAGGTAAGATTATGAGCTGTTTGTGCATCATGATGACTCATCAGACAAAAACCCCATGAGGTGTTGAATGTTTTGATTGGGTCCATGAAATAGTACCCCATCTGTTTGGGGCATTCAACTAAATGTGCTGCAAGAACATGTTCCAATCTTCAATCAAGTTAAAGCTCACTCAGGAAAACTCTTATGCGTGATTACAAGATCATGCTTTTTCTGAGCACAGAAAAGCACCCAGACTTATAATTGTTGAACAGTCCAGGCCAAGTAAAAGAAACATATAGAATGTTTTGCAAACTGTCTGGGCCAGATTCCCTGGGCCAAAATCACCAGTGCTACCACTGAATTAAGATGTCTTCTTAGTGTGTTTCAAATGAGCAGAGGGCATCTGCTGTGGAAATAGTAAGAAGATATAGTTTCCACAATGAGAGTAGTTTATTACCCTGCACGTCCCTCAGAGCCCGCTATAAAGATGCACTGCACCATAAGGTGACTTTGGGTGAAGCTGTTTGACAGGGGGATCCATAAAAAAAGAATAGTACATTTATGGCTTTTCAATAACCTCTGGATACCAGCTATTTGGTTTACAAGTAAAAATACATTTACCACCCCATTGTTGAGAGTGAGAAAGATGGCTGCTTTGGGCCCTCATTCTCAAGGACTGCTGGCTAGACTTTGGCGGAAACAGAATAAGAATGTGAAGCAGAACTGGGGGTAGCCTGGGAATGTGAGCCAAGACAAGACTCTGAGATGAAAGAAGCAGAAACACTTACCTCAAGGCCAGAATCCCCAGGTGGGCAAAACCAGGATGTACAGTTGAAGGCAGGGGACTTGGAACAGGGGAGTTTCTCAGACTCAGGCAAGGTGAGCAGGGCAGCCCAATTAGAGGATTGGTGCATCACAGTTAGTTCAACACTATTCTCAAAAGTGATGAGATGCTAACACTCAGAGGAAGTTCCAGTAAGTGGGAAGCATCCTCTATCAAGATTCTATACCAAGAGTGAAATATATGCAGCTTACATGGTTTTTCAAGACTTTTGGGAAATGGAACTCTCACTTGGGGGGGAAAAAGTTCCCAGCCCTCATGGCTACAGGTGTAAGTTTGAAAATTGTGATACATGTGATTCAAATAGATGATCAAAGCTACTAGTGCAATTTTTCTGGGATTTCAGACAAACAGCTTCAGAGCATTGCTGCCAGCTGTGGGTCTACATCCTCCTTGGATGGGCATCCATTTTAATGCACGCCCACAACACAATTCTGGGTCTTCTGTGATGGCTCTATTTCTTTCCTAATTACACTGCTAAGAACACTAAAATATTCTGGGAAGATCATTATATGCATCCTGCCTTTCAGTTCATTACACTACTGTGCAATGGTGCGGGAGGGTGGGGTGCATTGTCATCGTGCCATTCCCTCTTAGGAAAATCTTGTTAATCCTTTTCATTTTTAGGCATGATTAAAATAGGTTTATTCTGCTAAGTTATTAAATTGGAGGGGTGTCAGTCTCTATATAATCAAACAGTATTATTGCTCTTGCTGAATTTATGCTGATGCTAGATTCAATAGTTAAGTATTTGACTTGGGCACTGATGAGTTACCTTGCTAAATGAACATACTCAGTGATGCACAAAGGATGTACAAAATGGAAATGCAAACAGATGTGCAAATGTATAAAGAAAAACTAAAGAAAAAAAGCTGAAAATATGGAAACAAAAGCAACGTAGGCTTAAAAACAACAAAAAGGCAACCTAACTCTTCACTACTTCCATATGTGCAAAATAAAAATCCACAAAAGAGAGGTGATACCCTTATGGGAGTGTATTATTTCAGCGCTACCTTGAAATAAAAATGACTTGATGGACCAGTGGAAGGAGAATCAAGGAGGAAGTAAATGTGCTTCTTTGTGGGGAGCATTCCTTACTGTAGGTGCATCTATTCCCCAGAGCACATTTGGGTTTTGCACAAGCTTTAAGTGTTAAAAACATTTATTCTTAATACCCTAATTTGGTTTAACCACCTTGTAGTTTTTGGAATATTTTGTTTTTTGAACAAAAGGATGAATATATGCAAATGTAGTCATATATACTTAGATTTTGTTCATACTGATGTTTAACTGGAACAGTGAAAACTATCCTTACCAGTAACAGCAGAGCCAGTTACAAGAGAATGCAAGAGTAAACCAGATGAAGTGCATCCTGCCAAAATTTGCATGCTCTATCACACCACAGACTATTAAGAGCTGAGAAGAGCTTTTGTGTTCAGCAATGGCATAGCTCTAAATGCCATTTGTTGCTATTGCCTTCATGCCCCGCTGGTGGACTTCCAAGATAAGTATGGCTGGCTACTATAGGAAACATGATGCTCACCTGCACTGACTCAGAATTATTTACAATGGCTCTTAAATTCTCCACCACTAGCTCTTTATCATAATATAGATTGGTCATAGAATTGTCCAGTATTTAGTAGCGTGTGTTTTAACCTGAGTTAGTTGAGCAGCACACTTTAAAAAGAAAACAAACTAAAGTTTTTTAAAAATAAAAATATAGCAGATGGAAGGTGCTTTCTTAGAAGAGGTCTCCCCTGTCTTGCTTGTACAGGAAGAGAATGCCTCTTCTGAAATAGTGCCCACTGCAAGGCATGTGTGCATCATCTGCAAACTATGCATATTTCACTGCAGAACCAGTTGTAATTCATATGCAAAAATGTACCACAGATTTGTTTGATAAATTCATTAATTAAAAGTATACTAGTTAATCAATTTTGTCTTTATGCAGGGATTCATCCTACCTTATCATGAACCTTCCTATCTTTGTAGCACTCATTCTCTAGCTGCAAAATGATAAAGCACTTTAAGTTCTCCTTCAGCAGGATGATGGTGAAGAAATAGTAGAACGGACAAAAAGTCAGGGCAACCATGCCACCCACCTGTGATGGCCCTACAGTGTAATGCAGCATCCTTCTGCATGGACATGACAGGGAGGAAATATCAGGCCAGAACAGGCCAGAAGAACTGCTGCTGCTTGTCGTAACAATAGAACCTATTTTTAAATGTAAAAATATGGGGAAGGGAGAGCCTCTGTACCCTAGTACCTCAAAATGTCTATAGCCCACCAAAGATTGTGAGCCTTCTCATCCAGTCCAAGACACCATGAACAAGCTGAAAAAGTTCCTAGTGAAACTTGATGCACAGCTCTGCTTATTA
This sequence comes from Varanus komodoensis, assembly GCF_004798865.1. Lineage (NCBI taxonomy): Eukaryota > Metazoa > Chordata > Lepidosauria > Squamata > Varanidae > Varanus > Varanus komodoensis. The sequence goes on from NW_025335409.1 coordinate 9,067,864, forward strand.
TCATTATGTAGGCTATGCCTGTGCCTATGTGACAAATTAATACAAACAAAAAGTTAATGGGCCAAAACTCCATAAATGAGAAAGTGAATGCCTGCTCTGCTCTACCAGAGTCTCAATGAAGTCAACAGGATATGCAGTCCTGGACTGCACGTTTGACTCTGGGCTAAGTTATGACACTAAAGGATAATACTCTAAAGGGGGAGAGAGTCAACAAGATGTAGCGAAGGAGTTGCCAAAGATTCTGTCTGCAGTGGAACAGTACCTACGGACATTTGTTTAATCTTTGTGGGACTCATTAGTGTCAAGCCCCTACTGCATCAACCATGCTGGATCTTTAGAGCAAGCTGGAGGTAGAGTTATATACCATTTTAATGAACCACAAGGTGGGTAATACACATCTCTGTCTCCTGTTTCACTCTTAGCAATCCAAGCCAAAGTGCCTTACAATAGCTTCTGATTCTGCTGACGTTTAATTAGCTGGTGTCATTCTGACACTGTTGCCTTGTCTCATCAGGATGATAACGACAAAAACAAACATGCAGAGCATAAAAGTTCTCTGACACACACCAGTCCTGGCAAGCAATGATGTGTGTCCTCAGGGAACTACACTTCTTGCGACAGGTCCGCATTAGCTCTGTGCTTTGGTACTGCAGTTGACTGATGTACGACTCTGCTCAGAGAGAAAATGACACATTCCACGAAGCCCCACAGTAGCTTCGGTCTGGGGAACAAAATGCTACCTCTTCTGGAGTCAAGGGGCTTTTTCCCCAAAAGAATGTTTGGCAGGAGAGGTTGTACAAAAAGTTTTAATACTCCAAAATATCACCACTCCATTTTTCATGATTTATGGCACATTAAAAATTTGCAAATAAGGACACAGCACTTAATGCTTTCAGATACAGTTGAGGGACCAGCTGTGAAAATAGACTATGTGCCTTCAGATATATGAAGTTTAAACTCAAACAGGGACAAAGTGTGAAAAGTACCAACATATGGTAGCTTCAAGCTCTTACTAAACTAAACATTAGGAGAAGTATTTCACCATTTGGAATAAGGATAAAACTACTCCAAGCCAGGAAATTGATCAGCATTTGAGAAAGAGGAGTGGCCAACTGGGGAACTCTAGAGGTTGGAGTGGAACCTTAAGCAGGCTGGATTTGGCCTTGGCATCCTGCACACTAATTTCAGCAGCAGCTGCTGCCGCTGCCACCATTCTTTCTTTTTAATGAATCTTCCCTACCCAGCTGCATTTCAAGTGGTAACATCAACAAGTGTGTGTATGAGTTCTCCAAATAGCCTACAGGACCCACAGTTACCCCTAGGATACATGGAGCTGTTGCACTGACTCCTTTTGGATGGTAATTAAGAAGTCACAAACTAGACTAGGGTATGCCTATCTCCAAGCTGGGAAATGGATTTGAGAGAAAAAAAAATTAGTAATAATATTGGGAAAATATTTGGAGAAAGAGAATATTAAAATGTATGTCACCAAGAATAAAGGAAAATTTATACATAATTGTATGGAAATGGTACCTAACTCCATTGAAGTTGAATTGTATAGATAATAAATACTCCAATTTATGTTGGAGATGTGGTCATGAAGTTTATATTTGCATATGTGGTGGGGATACTAATATATAATGAAATTTTGGAAAGAGGTTTTTAAAGAGAGCAGTAATATATTTAGTCTAAATACAGATATATGTCCTGAAAGCATATTACTTTCAATATTTGATAAAAAAAACAATAGAGCTGGACTAAAAAAGAATTAAAAACAAATTAAATAACTGCAGTGAAACTAATTATAGCTAAGAATTGGAAAATAAATATGATTACCAGTTGTCTGATTGACATAGAGAAGTTCAAAATATAGCTATTAATGATAAATTAACATGTGATATTAAAGTAAGAAAAGGGCATATACAGAAAAATAAGTTTAATGAGATTTGGGGTGTATTTATTGAGTATGTTTTTAAAAAGGGGAGGGGACTTGAACTGTCAAAAGAATCATTACACTTTTGAAAGAGGGAATGTCCTGAAATGTTTGAAGGGTTTTTTTTTTTTTTTTTGAATTGTGACATGTGTCCTTGGTCCTGGTGGTGGAGAGCACAGTAGTGCGATACTTATTTTTATTGTACATCAATGTTTATGTTTGTATTTTAAATGCAGTGTTATTTTGCTTGTATTTTAGATTGAAAATTAATTATTTTTAAGAGGAAGAGAACTTGCTCTGGAGGGGACTGGGTGACGGTTTGGACAATATGTTTCTGAACCAGTTCTTGAATTCTTAAGTACAGTTAGGAAGGATCTGGCACAATATCTGCATTGACACCTCAGGAATGGTCAGAATGCCCCCCCACCCCCCCGCCAGCAAAGCTGCCTGATTTTAAAGGTGTGCAGAAGCTGGATTACAATCCACTGGTGGGCCAGTGGTCATTTGCTATTCAGCCACCTAGTATTTGCTGGTTGCTGGGCTTCATGTCAAGGATAATAGAACAGATGAACCTTGGTTTGATCCAGCAGGACCACTAAAGGAAGAGAGTACAAAATAATATATGTTACTAAAGGACCCACTGATGAAATCTTGCTTTGTAAATTTAAAACTCATTTGTGGGTCACAAGGAAACAATTCAAGAAAAAAAGAAAGTAGCCATGCAAAAACTGAAATCAGTTGGCTTTGCATTTTTCTGTTATTGTGCTTAGGAAATCATATTGCTGAATGTTCCAGTCATTTTGTGGCATGTTTAGCTAGTCTATGGCCATTTTTCTACTAAATGTAGTCTAGCAATACAAATCTACTACACCAAATGACTTAACTCCTTTCATTTTGCTAATAATTACTACCAGAGGGGAATGTCCTTAGAGTTACCTATTAACTTGGATTGCTATTGTATGCTTCACAGAACATCTAGAAAGAACCTCTCATCATCATTTAGAATGAAATTTCTCCCTTTCCCTTTGATGAACTTATCAGTGGGAATGAATGGCCCACTATACTTGATGGTCAGGAGAGAGATTTGTTTATGCTGATGTTCGTTTACAGCAATGAGTATGTAGCCTTGATATCACCTTGTGTTAATTTCTTTTAACTGTAGCAGGTGGAGGTTTACATCATGTTCCTGAGCTATCAGGAGATTGTTGGGCTTACATAAATGGTCTTAGCTAATCAATGTTGAACTTCAAATTATTAAAAAGCCCTGTTAGCTTAATAGAGCACTGCATTAAAATATACTTTGACATGAAGTGGTGTCAAGCATCTAAGTGTGTCTTAAACCTGCATTCTTATCAGTTCTCCTCATGTTCCACCAGCAGTCTCTTTCCACTGCAAACCTGGTAAACTCTATTGATTCTAAACCCTTATCCTCAAAAGATCTCAACATTTAATCTTCAGAGGAAGAATCTATGATCCTCTTCCTTCTCCCTTCATGCATTTATCTGCTTTCTCTATTTGGCAGAAAGTAAACAGGGCAGAAAAATGTGAGCAGCAAAGGCTGGATGCCCAGAAAAGCCCCTTTTGTTGCTGCACTTTTCATAGTGTTTTTATGAAAAGTGTTCTATAGTGTTTTTCCACCATAATGAAAAAATGGAGTTCCCTGATTTGGACTTCACTAGCAGCCACAGTGAAGTGTAGAAATCATACAATAAACCGTTATTTCTCTCCACAGTCTTGAGAAACCAAATGTACTTGATGCACTGAAAATTCCGAAACTGAGTTTGGACAACACAACAGACCAACAAGGGTAAAAAGCCACTATGGCTTCTCATGACATGCTAACCTAGCCAGTCACTGTCTAAATTTGAATATGCACATGCCCGTGATACCCATGAGTGTACTAATTGATTTTCACTCATCTGGAATAACTGCCATTTGGTTATATGCAGAAGAGGGGGAAAAAAGCACAGCATCTAGAGGAATAGAGCATTGGAAAATTTTGTGCATCAGTGCTGACAGTGGAGGCCAAAAATCGACTCTAACACATGGATCCTCAAACTACAGCACATGGGCCAGATCCGGCCCACCATGCCCATTTATCCAGCCTGCTTCAGAGGTTTTGGATTCCCTGCACCTGCTGCCTCCACCTGTCTCACCGAATGGGCAATGAGGCAGTGGCTTGCTCGCTCAGAGATGGTTTGGACTCGCTCAGAGATCTCTGAGCGAGCAAGCCACTGCCACCCGCCTCACCACGCAGGCGGTGAGATGGCGGCTTGCTTGCTCGGAGATGGTTTTGAACTCACTGAGAGATCTCCGAGTGAGTGAGCCACCACTGCACGACCACTGCCGTCTCACTGGCCCGCGCCCATGGGCACTCCCGCCTCACCGGCCCGCACCTGTCGCCACCACCTTTTAACTGGCCCCCTGTTGAAAAAGTTTGAGAACCCCTGCTCTAACACCATGGACTGTATAATGTGTCACCATGCAGCAGACACAAAGACATGTATCTTCTTCCAAGGCAACACACGGGCCATGTACACCTCCACCAGGGTGACAGGCATTTTCCTTGCAGATAATAAACACTGTTCATGTGGTATAAATGCTTTAAAAAACATATGTCATGGGAAGTATCTGATGACGCTGAGTGCAAAAGACAGACTACATTTCCAGTCAATTCCTCCTTCCCCCATCAGTGCTTTACTGTGATGTGGAAATTATGCTACACGTGCAAAACTCGCAGAAGTGTTTCAGCTGTGTTATGTAAAATTTGCTTTTCACCACAAGCTCTAAATATTCACACACGAGATAGGACACTGCTGTTGCTGGAAGCAGAAGTTTCAGGAGGGAAATGAAGTCAGTCATTCATGATTTATGGAAACAGTGACCTAAAGTGGCAGATAGAAAGGGGGTGGAGAAGTCAGAAATAAAAGAAGAAAGACAGAATGAAATCTAGGGGAAGACCTAATAGGAAAAAAGAAACTTCTACATCTTGTATGAGGGGATATGTGCAACCAATCCATAGCTCACCAAGGAGCATGTGGTGCTATGTTTACTGCAGTTTGTGAAAAATGTGTAATTTTTCTAAGCACAGAATGTGAGTGACTTACAAGAATGCCTTCTTCTTCTGGTAAGATCAACCACAAGGAAGGGCAGGAAAGGATGTTGTGGTGCAAAATGCAGAACTGGCTATTGCCCTTTGAATAGCAACAGAAACTGAGAGTCTGGGTGCCCCCAAAATAAACTGTCAGTGTATAAGACTGTGATAACCAAAAGAGGAACTTGTGTCTAGTTTCTGTGGCTCTCTGGGATAAGCACACAGATTGTAAAGCATAGCAGGGCCAAAGGCATCCTGGAGTTTCTGTTGCTTGAAACTTGGTGAACCTGCACTCCACACCAAAGCAGATGCAGTCTGACCCAATGCAGTTCAGACAGTCCCAGGCAAGCATCAAAAACAAAAGAATTATTGGCAGTCATGTGGCCAGAGAGCTACACACAGACTGATGGGTCATTAGATGCAAAAGGATGAATTATGGGAAGGTGAGGAAGAAGTATGATGGAGATGAGGTCACTTAAGCAATCAGACTGCAGTGAGCACCAGTTACAAACCTTACCCAGAAGAGTATAAGAGTCATATCCTTTTGAGATCAGAAGTATCTTATTCCCCAAATCAGAGTTTCTCAATAACTGAATAGAGTTGGTATAGGCACAAATTCAGTTGCATCACTGACCCAAATTCTCTGGCTTACCATAAGAAATATTGACACGGGAGCAATGTCATAAGTATCTCATGGGTTGCACCCTAATTATTTGGTAATGGAAAACCTTTAGTGGGTGAAACCATGAGCTGAGGTATGATCCAAAGTTCCAGAACAGAAAGGTAATCAAGAAAATGGCAACCATGTAAGTTGTATTATTGAAATCATTACATAGGCCACTTATATAATATGCACATAGGAGGCATTAGCAAATTCATGTTGTCTTTCATAAAGAACCAAGCATCTGCCTGACAATCTGAGTAGAGTTGCATGAATTTGCCTGAGCCTCCTTTGTAACTGGGCTTAGCTAAAGAAGCTATTTTCCTGAGAAGTTGGACAATGGTTTGGTTATTTCCATAACGATTTACAAGCAGTTGTGAAAACCCATCAGGAATACAAGGCATCTAAATCCCACCTGTGAGCCCCTCTTCCATCCTTGATCCCGCCATGTGCTCCCATCCCTCTCTTCAAGACTCCCAAACTTTCTTACCTGGCAGTTTTTACTGCAGTGATGGCAAATTTCTATACATCCCCTTTATCTGGTCATGGTGGTTGCATATTGATCCCTCCCTTTCCCCTTCATTTTCCAGAGTGCCTGCATGTGGATCTCTGGAATAGCAGCTACCCATAAGTGTCAAAGAAAGGAGGAACAGAATGAAGAAAAGAAGCATCTGTCTACCACCATGAAAGCTGCTTCACTTCAGCAAGAGAGAAGTGGAGGGAGGGTTAAGCTGGTGGTTAAGGGAGCATGCCTATGCAAGATTAGAAGGAAAAGGGTCCTACAATTGCAGCATGCCCCAGATAGCCTATTTAGAGATGCCAGGAACTTTTCTGTATAAACTTGCATAGGATTATGCCTTAAGCATACCGGAGCAGGAGGAAATTAGTGGTTCTTGCCTGGCTCAATGACTATTCTGAGGACTTCCAAATCTATCTTTATATTATTTGTAACAAGTCTCCTTAAAATGCAACATTGTCCTAACATGCATATGACTGTATTGTGTAGCACTCATAGGACAAGACAATGGCATACCTGATGGGCTAATATATAGATATTATGTCCAACATCTTTTGGAGAAATACTGTCATCTCCGCTCTCCTCATGATCACTCTCAAGCCCCTGGTTGTATGCATTTTTCATCACATCCACCTTTAAAATAATTGATGCAACACATATTCATGTTATATTCAAATTAACTCTATAAGGTGAAACAGTGCATAGCAAATCTCGAGAGTCCACTTAAGAAGGAACATGCCACTACTTAAATCTTCCAAATGAAAGGAAAGTATCTAAAAATCGCAGTGTCCAGTTTTTGTTTTAATTGAGTCCTCTTGAATGCAGAGAAATTTTGGAGAGAAAATAAATTATTCTACGCAAAAGTAAAAGGATAGCCTATAAAAAGAAAGGGGAAAACCTAACAAAGAAGTAGACAGTAAAATCCCTCATTTCCAAGTTGCTGATCAATAGGTGTTTCCAACTGCTTCCTTCCAGGTATATAAATAATTTGTAAAGGTCAGGTAATCCTTCTTTCCTCAGGCAACCTCACCTATATACGGAACTTGTTTTTTCTTCAAAAAGAAATCAGATAATGTTTTTTAGAAGTTGATGGTGCAAACCAAAGTATTACAGGAAAAGACGGGACCAAAGAAAGCATTTTTACCAGATTATGCTTTTGTGGCAAACTCTGAAGCTACATGTGTAACTGTGAATGGTAGTTGTTCCATGTTTTAAATTCTAGGTCAACAACCAATTTTTAATCGGGAGACAATATCTGAAATGTCATATGGGCTGAAAAGTTACCCTCTGGCTGACTTTTTCCATGACTTAGCTTCAGCAACAGCATGCTCATGGAGACTGGAGGCTGCTTCGTGGGGGCCATTTTGCTCTCACACAAGCAGCCACAGCCTTTCCTTATCCATGTGCATGCCTGAGACAGTGTGTGAAAACAGCACGAGGTCATGGCTGTTCACAGCTGCTGGAGAGTGACCCTAAAGGGTGGCCTTCAAACATGGCCCCAGCCAAATGGAAAGTGATTTCTTGCAAATGACTTCCGCATAGGTTGGGCTACATCTAAATAACACAGTGACCCAACTGCCCACACAGTTGCACGATTGCAACAGTATCCCAGCCATGTAGAATCTACTCATATAATAGCTGTTCCCACACATCTACAGCCCATTTTAAAGACTGCAGACACTTGGAGGGTGGGAATGGTGTGGTATAGTAGTAGTTTTTTTAAATAAAAAAAGAGCTAGGGTCCAGGAAGACTCTGGTTGAACCTCAGTTCTTGCATGAGCTCACCAGATGGCCTTAGGCAAGCTACTGTCTGCTAGTGGCAACCTCCACTCCCAATGCTACAATTTAAGAATAGTTACTGGCACAGCTTACTACAGCTTTCCCCAGCTTTCCCTTCACCTATTTGGACTACAACCCCCAGTATTTCGCATGATGCAGTCTGGGGATGACGGGAGCTAAGGCTGGAAACATCTAGAGGGTACTACTTTGGACTATCAACATTACAAGAAAAAGATGTTTATGAACAGCTTTGAACACTCTAAAGTGCTATAAATGCTGAGTGTTATTGGTTGTAGAGGTAAATCTGTACAAATTTTTGTAAATCTCTTCCAAATTTTCCCTTTTTAACTGTAAGTTTATCAAGGACTCTCTATACCAAATGATTGTTACTTACCCCAAGTCCCTGGGGTAGAACAAGCTCTGTTTTCAAAAAACAACCATAGCAAAAATGCTTAATTGCATTTAAGCCCATTTATTTTGTTTCATAATACACATTTTTATGGTTAGAGTTCTATCTCAAGTCAAACAGCTTAGGTTGCCCAATTCACAATGTTTCCCTAGATGACTTACTGGAGTGTGATAATTTAGTTAAAAAAACAATTGCAGAAAATAATGCTTGCAACAAATAAAAATCATGAAGTCATAGACAGATATCATGTATGCCTCACCTGTTTAAAGAACCATTGGGATGGGAAGGGATTGCTTCCATCTTGAGGCATCAACTAGTCATTGTTCAGCTGATCAAACCATTCAGCTATATCAAATAATTTGTTACTTTTTATGATGGTAGCACTTGCAATTAGAGGGATTCAGAACATGCAGAAATTTACTTACAAGCTCCCTTGGTCTCATGTTAAAAAGGATCCTTTCAGCATTCTCACTGTCATGCCTACTTTCCATAATAGCAAGCAAAAGCTTTGAGGCATTATTCTGAAGAACAAAACCAAATTGATGCATGGTTAAAATCTATTTCATGAATTAATGAGCCTTGTGTTTGCCTTAATTGAGATTACTAGGATTGCTAGTATTAGATAAATATTTTAAACTTCTTGCATCCTTTTGGTTGTTTATTTTGTTATACAGCAGATATGTCATCAGTGTAATGCACAGCTAACTAATTGAAGGTTCAGATTTGCCGTCCCAGTCTGCCACCCCACCTACCCAGCAATATCGAACAATGCAATGTTGACATAAAGATGCTTAAATATATTAGGCCTAAATAAGTAATTCATATAATATCCATATAAATATATTATGCTATGCTATGCTATGCTATATCATGAAATAACTGCCACAGACACAGCCACTCTCTCACACCTTATATTTACCTTGCTTACATAGGGTGTGTAAGAAACATCATGTAAAGTATATGGGGAGAATTAAGTTTAATTTTGAAAAATATTCAGTGTAAGTACTACACTTTTGTATGCAAGTCTTTATATCCCATTCCAAATCCAGAGGGAGATTCCTTAGGAATAGAACAATGTTTATAAATGCATAACAATTTCGAGCAAGCATACATTTTAGAAAAATGCATTTTGCAAGAGACTTTGTCAATGATTAATTCTTTTCTGTTCTATTAGGATTCTTATTGAGTGTCATGCTGATCAGATGAGAAGAATCAAAAGACTTGCAACCAGACTAGAAGCATGTCCCAAGGGAATTCACACATCATCATGGCCTTGTTATGATGCAGTGCTACCAATCTCCTAATTATTGTTAGAATGTCAGCCACATGCCACTACTTACAATAGTGATGTGGAATTATGCCCCTCCAGATGTTGTTGGGGCTGGAACTCCCATTGTTCCTTACCACTGGCTGCACTGATGGGAGTGGGAATACAACAACAGCTGGAGGGCCACATGTTCCTCCCCCCAGCTTGCACAATGCCTCCCCTTCTTCTTGTCCTCTCATATGCATTTTTCCTCCCTTCATGTTGGTTTGATCCATGGTACAGCCTGTACACACACAGGGATGTTCACAATCACTGTAGAAAAGGAATTTGAAATCTGTTTGACGTACCTTTGCAAACAGTATTACCACTCGAAGAACGACAGTTACAGGTAAGCAACCTGCCTTTCTTCATCATGGTCTCCGTGCATCACACATTATAGGTGATTAACAAGCTTACCACACCTGGAGGCAGAATGGTGTCATCACTGAAGAACTGTGGAGAGGATGGCACGACTGAAGGAGCAGTCCTCTTCTCGCCTTGACATCCAAGCGGTAGTGCTTTGTGAAAGTGCATAGAGTAGATCATGCGGCTACCTTGCAAGGGGATGCCTGCACGGAGGTCAGAAGAAGCAACAACAGCTCTTGTGGGGTGTCCTTTCAGGGTAATGGGTAAGTCCAGTTGTGAAAGGTGATAAGCCAGTTCAATCGTCTCAACGATCCATTTCGAAAGTCTTTGAGTAGTGATAGGAGCTCCCTTGTTGTGTTCTGAGTATTTGACAAAAAGTCGTTTAGTTTTCCTGAATGACTCAGTTTGGGATCGATAAAAGGCTAAACAGCGCTGGACATCCAGGCTATGTAGGGAGTGCTCAATCTGTGTTGACAGAGTAGGGAAATAAGCCAGTAGCACAATGTCCTGGTTAAGGTGAAAAGGAGTCGCAACCTTGGGCAGGAAGGTTGGATTGGTGTGTGGAATCACTTTCTCCTTGTGGAAGTTTAGGTATGGTGGGTCAACACAAAGGGCACACAGTTCACTGGCTCTTCTGTCCAAAGTAATTGCTACTAGAAAAGCTGTTTTCCAAGTAAGGAGGCATAGATCCATTGTGGCTAGTGGTTCAAATGGAGGCTTTGTATGAGTTTGCAGGACAACAGAGAGGTTCCACGTCGGAACTACCAATCGAGTCAGTGGTTGAAGCTTTTGTAGTCCTCGCAGGAATTGACCCACAAGGTAATGGAAGAAAACAGACAAACCTCCAATGCATCCTCGATAATGGAGGAAGGTTTAAGACCCCCATGGTGTAATGAGAGTAGAAATTGTAGGATATTCTCGATGGTAGCAGATTGAGGTAGAAATTGATTAGCAGCAGTAAAGGAGGTGAAGTGCTTCCATTTGGCACTATAGGAGCATCATGTGGTCAGTTGTAGTGCAGATTGAAGAATAAACTGTATATCAGGATGAAAGCTTGTCAGGTCCGAAGAAGACGTCGGTACTGATGTTGATACCGAAGGCAGTATTGGATTGGAAAGCTCTGATGCTATAGATACAGGTATAGAAGAAGCAGGCATCAATCCTGAAGGTACATGTATTGAAACTGAAGAAAGTGTCAGTATTGATGTAGAAGAAAGAGTTTATGAATGAGACAGGCAGTGAGATTCAGAGAATGTAGGTCGGGATGTTGTATGGCACCGTGTTCTTGAGAGATTAGATGAGGAACTCAAGGTAGTTGAAGAAATTTATTTTGTGAAAACTGGAGAAGAGTGGGGAACCACGACTGACAGGGCCACCAAGGGGTGATGAGAATTCCATGTCATCTTGCCAGATTTTGGCAATCGTCCTTGTTATTAGCGGTATCAGTGGGAATGCATAGAAGAATTTGTTCTTCCACAAAACCATGAGTCCATCCCCAGTTGAATTCAGGCTGATGCCCGCTCAGGAGCAGTATGACCTGCAGACAGAGTTGTCATGGGTCACAAACAAGTCTATGTCTGGTGTTCCCCAAAGCTGAAACAGGTGTAAGCAGACTTGTCGATCTAGCTCCCACTTGTGTGTCGTCGACATGTGTCTGCTGAAGGAGTCGGCTTCCTCGTTGTCGGTGCCTGTGAGATGGACAGCTAGAGCAGTAATCCTGTGGGTCAGTTCCACATGCGAAGGGTGAGATGTGCCAACGGTACTGACTTTGTACCACCCTGTAGTTTACATAGAACACGGTCACAATGTTGTCTGACGCAATCTGGACTGTGTGGTCTTGGAGGAAGGTTTGAAAGGAACATAACGCTCTGAAGACCGCCAGCAATTCCAGGTAGTTGATATTCCTGGTGGTCTCATGTCCATGCCTTGGGTCCAAAGAGACATGTGATAGGCACCCCATCCAGTCAGTGAAGCATCGGTATAAAGGGTCACTTTTGGTTCAAGTGCACGGAATGGAACTCTGCAGGAAATTGGTATCAACAGTACACCAGGACAAGGTCTGGAGGACCAAGTGCAGAGGTTGTAGTAGTCAGTTGGGTTGATTGCGGTCCGGGTGGAAATTGCGATTGAACCAGAGCTGCAAAGGTCTCATTCGCAATCTCACATTTGACACCACCGAAATCGTTGACACCATATGACCAAGCATCTGTTGAATCGAATGTGCAGAAACAGTCTGCTGGGCATTGATCTGGCAAATAGAGGTGATCAGTCTTTCTTGTCGGTCCCGAGAAAGGAAGGCTCATTTGTGCAGAGAGTCCAGGCATGCTCTGATGAAGCTGATGACCTGGAAGAGAAAGAGGCATGATTTCTCAGTGTTAATACCCAGTTCCAGTTGGTCAAGCAAAGAACAGGTGACATCAATCGAGGTCAAAAGGTCATCCCTCGATGAGGAGATGATGAGCCAATCATCAAGGCAAGGGTAGGCGTAGACAACCTGCAGTCTAAGATGGGCACAAACTGGAGCCATGCACTTGGTAAAGACTCTTGAAGCGGTGGCGAGCTTAAAGGGAAGAACGTTATATTCGGAGGCATCGGTACCAACAGTGCACCAAAGGAGGCACTTGTGAGCAGGATGGATGCTGATGTGAAAGTAAGCATCTTTCAAGTCCAGCGATGCGAACCAATCCTCTTTCCTGAGCAATGGAAGTATATTCTGGAGAGTGGTCATTCTGAATTTATTTTATTTTAATTTATTTATTGAGTCCATAGAAGTCCAGAATGAGGCATAGATCACCATCTCGTTTCAGTAGCATAAAGTACCTGGAGTAGAAACCGTGCAGTCCTTTGGAGCGATGAAGTTTATAAATCGGGATCAGAAGGCGGCACAGTCTCCAATTCAATTTATATCCATGCTCTACTATGGAAATAACCCACCTGTCAGATGTGATGGACTCCCAGATGGGAAGTTGGCTTTGCAGCCAGTCCTCAAAAGGGAGAGGGGAAGGTAGGTTGATGGATTGAGGAGAGGTTCATGTGTCTCATCAGCACCGTCATTTGTCTGCCTCTGGTTGGCGCCTAGGTTGCTGGTATCGTGGTGCATTTTGCCCTCGGTTCCTCTGCTGACTTTGACTATACTGCAGGCATCCCATGGGGTATGGCTGGTGGTAGGGCTCGTACCGGTACTGGGTTCCGGTCCATGGCCACTTACGTCTCTGCTGCAAGGGAGCTTCCATGTGTCATGTGGTCAGGCAAGCTTTTTGAATATTTTCAAGTTGTCTTCACATGGAAAAGTCCAGAGCCGTCACATGGCATATTCTCAATGCATTGTTTAGTTTCTTGAGGCAGGTTTCCAGATCACAGCCAGGTATGACGCTGAAGGGCTACAGCACCAACGAGAGCCCTGGAGTCACAATTGACATGATGCCTCACCGTGTTTAGTTGTTGTCTGGATAGCTACATTGCCTCACCAATAAACAGGCAGGCCAGCTCCCTTTGCTGGTCTGGGAGGTATGCAGTGAGGGACTCGATCTTTTGCCAAGGGAAGAATTGGTAATGGGCTATGGTGGCCTCATAGTTGCATAGACCGAGTCCCATTGCGGCGTAGATTCAGGGAGACATCATGTTGATTTTTCTGTCTTCCTTGAATGTTCTCTGGTTTGCTGGCCTTGCGACAGCTCAATGACTATTGAGTTTGACTGTGGGTGTTTAAGCAGGAACGGAATGTCCTGCTCCTGAACTTTATACATCGCCTCTAACCGTCTAGAGGTGGGATGTGGATGATTTGGGAGCTGCCAGGTATCAGTCACTGCCTGTTGGAGAGTGGTGATGAATGGCAGGGCGATGGATGAAGGGTCATCTTTATGTACGATGTCACAGATATTATCTAGATTGGCATCGAAATGGTGTTATATATCTATCTCCAGTGACTTTGTCATCCTCAACAGTAGCTCAGAAAAACTACCCTGGGGGTCACCCAGAGATCCTGGACCTTGAGTGGAGATTACAGCATTGGGAGAGGTAGAGGCTTGTTGGGAGCCCTCCAAGTCAGAATCGGACTGGTATGGTGGGCTAGATGAGGACCCATCAGGAGATGGTGGTGGATGGGTGAGAGCTGCAGCAGAAGTTGACAGAGCGTCTCTTGATACCGAATGAGGAGTGGAATGGTGGGGACACATTGGTGGTTGTGGGTAGTATCCATATGGGGGGGTAGAAATCCCACAGATAAGGCCGATCAGGATCGAATTCCCCATATGTTAGGGGGACCCAGTACCTCGACAGTGTGGTGCGAGAGCCTGCGGTGGTAAGAGGGAGCATGGGCGTTGAGGTGCCCTTGGAGTTGGCGATCTCACAGGTGGCTGGTCTGGTCGTGAATGAGGAGATTCTCGGATCTTCCCATCAGACATGGGCCCTCTGGCCAACGGATCAGAATGCTCAGGACTGGAAGGTGCCAAGATGGTAATCCATGGGGTTACGCTGGTTGAGTCACTTACATGACAGAATGGCGGACTGGAGGTCTGGCTGGAGTCGGGATCGAAGCAGCAGTCGGGTCCGAGCAGGGCACTTTGTCATGTTTTTTGTGCCTGCGCTTGGCTTTGTCAGACTTGTCCTTCTTAAGACACTATGATTTTGACATTCCTCAGACCTGACATGCTTCCTCTTCTCCTTCAGTTTACGGGGAGGAGAATGCAAGGAGCGCTTTCCATCCTTGCCAATCAGGTCCCCTTCAGGTGGGCGAGAAGGAGCAGCTTTTGATGGGCCTGAAGCTGCTGAAGTGCTGGCCTCAGCTGAGACCTGCTTCATCACAACCAGTACTTGGTCCCACAGCATTTTGCACAGCCTATTGTCATGATTTTTGCAAGCCTGCCAGTTGAACGACTGGCAATGTCGGTTCTGTGTCCTTCTCCAAGACAGAGAAGACACAGATCATGAGGATCAGTGGGAGAACACTTACGGAAGGCCGCCCGCTGTGCCATTGAGAAGAGAAGAGAGAAAGAGCAAACTGAGATAGTTTTATGGGAAAGAACTACAATAGAGGGATTTTATTGTATTTTATTTTGGAAAGGGGAAGGGAAGGGGGTGAAATAAGGGTAGAGGTTTGGTAAGAGACAAACTGGGTTTGGGAGTGTAAAGTTGTAAAGTAAAGATTAAGATAAAAGAGACAAGTTCAAGATTTATACATTTCGTGGAGAAGTATGAGTAGACAAGTGAAGAGAAAAGGCTTGAGGCACGGCAAATGGCGGTCGCAAGCAGAATGGGGAAAGGGCAGGCACTCCAAACATTTATACTACGGGGGGAAGGGTGTGGAGCTCCCGCCGAAAACCATTAATGCTAGTAAATCTTCCCAGCAACAGGCACTGTGCAGGTACAGCACCCATAATGTGTCATGCAGAGACCATGATGCAGGAAAATATACTTTCGCACAGAATCCAAATTAATTTTAAATAAAGGAAATATTAATTTCTTGGAGAGATTTGTACAATTTTTCTGTTTTAATACCCAATTGCTTTTTGCTTGAATGCCCTCACATACTTTTTTTCTATTTTGAGCAGAATATAGTTTGATAACAAAGTTTTTCAGTCAAACTCTGGAATCTTAGAATGGATCAAACTGACAATCCATACAATTAAACATGAATATTTAATTGATAAGACTGTACTAATTTGTGAGCTTTACCTTTTGTTTTCCATAAAAGCAACGTAGAGCAACACAGTGGTTGAGAAAGATAGGTTGTGTAGATACAACAGACTGAAGAATTAGTTGGGAGTGCTTCTAAAAATCAATGGCCAATGCATAATAGCTCTTAAATAGGCAAGCTTAGATGGAGAAATCAAAGCAAGCTGTGATGCCTGTAGTGGAAATCATTCCTATGCAAGACAACTTCATCAAAGGAAATACAGGGAACACATATATCTAAGACAGGAGCAGCCAGAAGTTTTGTTCTGCAGCACTCATCAGCCCTACCCAGCACAGCCATTAGTGAAGGATGGTGGGAACTGTAGGCCAATACATCTGGTTATAGTTTGAAAAATAGCTTATATATATTATGAAGTGAATGTGCTGTGGAAAAGAATATGCAAAACATATACTTCTGTATACCAAAGGGATAATTTGTTTATTCAACACATTTTATAAAGCATAAGTAGCTAATATAACCATGCTACTTTCATATATATTGATCATAGGAATAATTAATTAATTTTAATGTGTATGTATGTGTGTTATTAGAATTTATACTCTTAACTTCAGGATGCCTTACATAACATATTTAACACATGTTAAAATAAAAAGCTAAAAGCAGCAGCTCAATAAAGCAGAAGGACTAAGAACAAAACAAAACATGGGGCAGTTAAATATGTTCAGCTAGAGTTAAAGCCTAAGAAAATTAGGAAGTATTTGCCTGGCATTAGAATGATATTGGGGAAAGCTTCAGTTAAACTTGTCTAGGGAGAATGTTCCAAACTTGAGGCATCACCACTGAAAGGGCTCTTGCTCTGGTGATTTTCGGCTATAACCATCTTGAAAAAGAGCAGCAGGCTCAAAACATATTGGATAAACAAAAAATGAGAAAAAAATAATTGGTTTTCTGTGATGACCTTCTTGCCTCCTGTTGTTTCAGTCATGTTCCACAGCCCTGAAATGGGGCCTAGAGGATGTCCAGGAAGCCTTAAATAGGCCTTTTATCCAGAAGGCAATTACTTTGACTGATTCATCACATTTCAGGCACATTTCCAAGTTGCCTAGATCCTTAAAGCCATGTGCAAATACATTTTTTTTAAAAAGTTAAAAGCATTAAAATACCACAACAAAATCAAAGAGAGCTACACACACACTTCATATACAGCAGCAGAATGAAACTGCACTAGAAAGCCATTTAAAACCCATTTTACCAGAGCAGTCAAAAGCTTTGGGGAATAAAATTTCTCTGAGCATACAGATGCATATATGAAGAGGGGGCCAAACTGTGCTTCCTTGTTAAAGAATACCAAAGGGAGGAGAGCCATAGTTGAAAAATCCCTCCTTTGTCCAATGCTGAATTCACCACCATTAATTATAGCATGTGTAGCCATGGAGCCAACTGGGTAACTTTGGGCCAGTCACAGGCTCTCAGTCCAACCTCTCTCAGGGGGTGGTTGTTGTAAGGATAAGACTGAGAGGAGGAGGAGAATTGTGTAAGCTGCCTTGAGTTGCTTGAAAGGAACTAAGGCAGGAATAAATTTAGTAAATAAAATACATTAGGACTAGCTCCTGAAAGTTGGGCAATCACTTGTATGGACTTCAAATTACAAATATATTCAAACTACTTAAGATTTTTCTACATTCAAAATGTTTATGGGTTATGTGAAACTGCTAAATCTGTGTTATACATAGGGGCTTGGTCACACATGCATGTCCATCACCTGATTTTTCATCACCCAATAAATTCCAGATGAATTTGTTCAGCTAAAAAACACTGGCATCTCTATATTAAAGATATATCTCTGGTATTTAGTCTGGGCTGGCTCATTACCATGTACAAATTAACACTTGATGTCCCACTCATTGAGTAATGAATGTTATCCATCATGTTGGAGCCAGGCAGTCAGTACCAGCAATGGTTCTTGCTTTTATTGAATTATTTCTAATTATTATGCGCCACAGCAATTATGGCATTTTGGCAAATCACAGGGCATACAAATGTTAATATAAATGAAGTAGGACTCCTGATATGTCACTACTGGGAATATGGGGAAGTCTTCTACCAATATTCAGGCACAACTTGTGTGTTTTTCACCCAAGCAACCCGTTATGACCTACTGTACAAGCCCAGAAGCATATTGAACTGGACCACAGGGAACCTAAAGACATAAACCAATGCATATTTATGCCTTTTGGTACTTTGTCATACAACTCCTGTGCTGGCTGGGGAAGAGCCTGTGATTAAATGCCATACCTTCAGTTGAAGCACGAGGTCCATACGGTATTTTCCAAGAGGATTGATATCATTTAGGATCAGAGCAATGATAATGTCTATGCCATTGGACTCATGTGTAGCTATGCAGGACTGGAAAATACAAAGAATGAAAAATATCAATACTGTGCACAAACAGTGCAGATACTTAGATATAAGAAGGCTCTCTTTAAACTACGGTCTTTTGGGAATTGAGATGGTACTGTTAAGTTTTTGTTAAGTGCTGCAAGCACCTAAGTCTGAAAATGATTGGTCAATTCATTTTTCCATTTATATTGAAGTTGATACAAACAGATATTTTCAATCGATTAGCAAATGTTAAAATGATCTTGCAATGTCATGCTTGTTAGGGAGGCACTATATTTGCATTTAATCTACTTCTGAAATGTTTTTCAGTGTTACAGTCTGAACATACAAATCCCCAAGCCCACCTAAAAAGACTACTTGTAGGAGTTTTAACCACAGATTTTATTTGGATTAGCCTGAGGTTACACTATCGGATCCATAGCTGGTCCAGCACATTACATCTAAGGACTTGATCTACAACTCTGCAGTGCTGAGCAACACGGAAGATGCTGCACTGATACCACTGCCCCCTTCCAGATTGTTGAAATAGTATTTAGGTTGTGAATACTCTAGAGTGCTATAGAAACACTCTATACATTCTATTCATCATGTATAGAAACATTATCATGAATATCAATATATACATGAAAGTACTGGAAGTTTTAAATTCTTTCTGTGATATGGACTCTGTCTAGCTTTCATTTTGTATGTGATTTAATGGTACTTTGTTACCAAAGAATGTTTAGCAGTGTGAACCTTGTTGTGCTATATTACATGCTGTGTTTCAAGTTCAGAGAGTAATTCCATATGATTTCTTTTGGGATTTACATAAAAACTAGCATATTTGTAAAATCATAACATATTTCTGCACTGCCCAAACATACAAATCTAAACCTTCAAAAACTTGAGAATTCTCAGAACTAAAACCTGCTAAAATCTTTACCACATAACCAAGACATCTGTTACAAGACTTTTAAAGAGGAAGAGACATCTGTCCATTGGTACTGGTTTCATTACGAGAAGGAGGTGATGTCTCATGGTTTGCGGGAGAAGGTTGTGCTTCCACAAAGTCTGCCTATATATCTGGCTGCCACCATCTCTGTATGTATGTTATCAAGCATGCACTTACATTAAAATACCTTCCATCAGTTAAAAAAGCACAGAAACATTGCTATTGATGCCAACATGTTTGTTTGTGGGCATGGCCACTGAAATATATACACATGTCCATGTCTGTACTTTGGAACAGGAGCAAAGATGTGATTAGGGATGTGCAAATGAATATGCAGAATCTTGGCATGAGAGGCTCTCCTATTCCCCATTCCCAGATTCCTAGGACTGCCAAGTAGCCATCTGGAAAAACCGACTTGACCTTTGACAATGCCTTGAAGACTGTGCAGCTGCTCGACCTCCCACATGTTCTTCCCTGCTCTATCAGCTCTCTTTCCTCTGCTTTCTCTATCTATTGACCAATTCTATGTAGCCACACCATGGACCAGAGGGAAAACTCCTTCCCACCCACTTTCAGGGCCCCTCCACTGTACTCTTAACTGGGCAGGGGAGGGAGTAGGAACCAGTGGGAAACCACCAGTGCCATCTGTGCTGTGGTTCAGACTGGAAAGGGGTATGCTCAAGCTTACCTGCTTTGTCTGCTTCCCTCTTCTTCCAGTACATTTTAAAAAATACAATACAGACATATCACAACAAAATAACCCCAAAACATTACTTAAAACGTTAACCTTACAATATCCGAATCTGTTCAAGGCTTGGCAAACCAGTACCATTTTATAGCATGTCTAAGGGTACCATGCTATGCAGGATTAGACAGAAAAACTTCCTACAACTCTCAGCATTCCCCAGCTGGGGGATGCTGTGAGATGCAAGCCTGTATTTTGCTTAAACATACATAGGGCTGCATGCTAAATGTCCAAAACCAAGATGGGATAGACTCAACCTGCTCTCCTCCAAGAGCAAGTTCAACAGTCAGGCTGTTGCTACAAAAAAGGTCCTGTCTCATAAAACTACCAAATTAGTCCTTTTTGATGGGGGACACACAACTGGACCTCTGATGAAGATTATAGTTTATGCGAAAGCAATTAGGACAATTGCAGACACAGAAAGATAAACAGGGAATGCCCAACAGTGGCACAATCTCCTCCTACATCTTTGGAATGATGGCAAGGGTGGGTTTCTGGGCTGAAATCTAGCAATGCTACAAACAGCTGAATATCTGAAGAAAAAAAACAGAGACTTGAACTTTATGCAATTAGCAATATTAGCAATGTTCATTGATAACAAATAATAGAAAACCTGGTTTAATTTAGAGAAATTCTGGCTTCTTATAGACCTGGACTTTCAATACCATTTTCAACCATACAGAAAAATGAAGCGCAAAGAATTTTACAATACTATTGATTAGGTCACTATCATTGTTTCTGCATTCAGTTCTGGTTTTACACATCCAGTTAATATTCTTCAGTGAAGGTTTAAGGTACCTGATTTTCATGGCATGGGCCTTGGCAATATTCAGTCAAGCTTTCAAGTGTTTGGTTCACCAGAGCTACATTCTTCTCATTGATGTACAAGCCCAAAAGTCCTAGCCCACCTGTAGTACTTCCGCAAATACAATCCAAAAACTGCAGTGTCTCACATACTAGGTTGTAGTTGGTCTTGTTGTTTTGATTTCTTAAGAAGTTCTGGGGGAAAAGATAGGGAAGTGATAAGTAAACATGCATATCATTAGACCAGGGATGGGTAGAAAGTAGATATCCAGATGTCTTGGACATCAGCTTCAAGCATTCCCAAATACTGGCCATGCTTGTAGAGGAGCTGGAAGTTGACATCCAAAACAGTTGGAGTCCTCCCTTCCCACTGCTCCTGTTAGTTCTATCTGTTCAATTAAGATATCATTCCAAACCAGGGTTCACTGAAGCTTAACTATTAACTATTTCATGTCTGAACTGCTTTAGTATGTACTAACTCTAACTTGGCTTGATGTCTGCATTGACAAACTATAGTTATGTCATTGCACCACCTCTAGAGAGCACTGAACAAGAGAGGCAAGAGGGAACTTATGAATTGATGCTACTTGCTGAGCACACGGAAACCAAAAGCAGGTTAAGCAGCTCTCAAACTGTGGTTTGTTGTACCACCAGAAGAGGGGTTCATGTGGTGTATTTGCCATGGGGAAATCATGGGTTTACATGTCTGAAGTGAGCCACTATTCAAACACTGAAATACTAAAACCAGGAATAAAAATAAACCATGCCTGCATAACCATAATAATTTCTAGGGCAGAAAACACAAATATCAAAATCATTTAAATAAAGTAGCTACATTTATGGAGAGACAGCCCTGACTGTTTTAAAGTTAAGTTGTTCTAAAGCCATCTCCCATGTTAATATAATGCATCACCTGTATGTTCACATCTAAAGACTTATATATGAAAAAAAGCTTTCTTTGCATCACTTTTAAAAATACCAATTGACTGAAATGTATATGCTCAACAAAGCCAGCACATTGCTACAGTCACTTTCAAGCTGATTGAAAGGTTCAATCAAGTTTATCTGGACTCTAATGCGACCTACAGCTGAGCAAAGGAGCTTTATCTATATGATGCTGATTTGCAGCCATAATAAGGAAGAAGGTTTCTCATTTGGTCTGGGACTGACTCAGCATAAGATAGCTTTACACGTTCATACATATGTTATTGCTGGATACTGAAATCCATTCACATGGTTTATCCCAAATTATTTTGGAATTTCAGTTTCCGTGAGATCAAGGAAAGAAGATCTGGGCTGTAAAAACACATAAAAGCTTGCTTTCCTCTACAAATCTTTGTCTGTAGTCTGGGACCCTACTCATCCAGAAAGGGTCCCACCCCACATGCTTGGCTTACTTTTATATGGCTGCTTCTTGGGGGAGGCTGGGACTCCTATGTCAGTGAAACTGGCCCAT
The DNA here is from genome assembly GCF_004798865.1 of Varanus komodoensis. Lineage (NCBI taxonomy): Eukaryota > Metazoa > Chordata > Lepidosauria > Squamata > Varanidae > Varanus > Varanus komodoensis. Next base: position 9,089,900 of record NW_025335409.1, read on the forward strand.
TGCAGAATATATGCTGAGCTTTACTGGAGTGATTCCTGGTGTTGCATTCTGTCCCCAAACTAGATCCAACCTCTTGGAGCACCACAGATTGTTCCTATAAAGCTGAGAATAAAAACTGCAAAGGATAAGGAGCCTCACTGGCACAGAAGTCAGCAGCCTCCCCTGTCGTGGTTAAAGCTAACAAACAGCCCATTCAGCTGCATACCTGGAGTTCCCGATTGTGATTTTCGCATAACAATTGAAGAAACCGCAGTATTGGTTGCATGATTACAATGGCAGGGCTCATAGTAATTTCTTCTGAGGATTTCTCATCTGCATTTCCTGCATCTGTTCCTGTACTCATGACATCGATTTCTGGATCCATTTCTCTGCGGTACACACAATAAGCTCTGGATGTTGCTGTAGAGGCTTCTGTTAATTGCCCTTTCATACCTTCTTTCAGATGCAGATTGGATTCTCTTACTACAGGGGAAATAATACATGCAAAATTAGAATAAAATATAGAATTTTGGAGGTGGGGGATTGATACAACAAAATATTTTCCAAACTAGGGGAGCTACCAATGAGTTGTGAGGTCAGGACCAACTCTAAAAGACTTTGATCAATAAATACATCTTGGCCCTAAACTGTTGGATGCTGTAAAGACTTTCTGGACCTTAAGTAACTACAGATTGTGTGAGCTCCGTATAAATATAGAGTGGTATCCAATGCTTTCACAGCATTAGAGGAAACCAATACCCATGCAACATCATTAGCACTTGTTAGGCAGAGAGAAAAGGTAGAAGTTTGCTGCTGAATTTCAGCAGCAATCTGCACTGCCAAACTTTGGTGGGAAGCTGCCACTTTTTTCCTTTCCCTATTACATGCAAACAGTATTTAGCTAGCACTGGTTTCTCCTAGCACTCTTATAGCACTGGATACTGCTAATTGCCTTTGGTTAGTTAGAATCTAAAGTCAGCCCTCAGAGATGTCTATGGTGCTTGTGGCTTCCTTGTGTATAATTAAGAAACCAAAACCTGTCTTGTAGCATCATAAAGACTAGAATGTACTACGGCAAAAGCTTTTGTGAACCATGCCTTTGTCTCTGGTCCATGAAAGCTTATACCATAATAAATGTATTAGTCTTTAAGATGCTATAAAGTCAAGTCTGTATTTGTGCATCTCTTTAAAGCCAGAAATTCTGACTTATTAAACTGCAAGTGAAAGAGCTGCATGCATGCTTCTGCATGTAGCCCTTTCAATCCTGCTGTTTTCCTGCATGCAGATGTGGGTGAACACAGCAGCATGGATAACTTAGCATGAAGTGTGAATCCAGGATTATGATTTATTGTGTTCATGAAGCTAGGATTGTAAGCCTATCTCAATGGGAACCTGTTCTGTTATTAAGGTCAGCAGAAGAGCTCTTTTGAAGGTACCCTTGCTTTCAGAGGCAATGATGTTGGGCATGCAAGAAAAGTATTTCTCCTGTGTTGCTCCTAAGCTCTTGAACACACTCTCACTGGACTTGGCTTTTACATTTCTTGTTATGGTTTTACATTTATTTTAAAAGCTCCATGATGTTCCTATCTGATTCTGTTTTTACTGGACTTATTGTAAACTGCTTTTACTTCTGTAATGTGGTCTAGAAATTAAAATAAATAAATAAATAAATAAAGTCAACTTGAAAATCTGTCTCAAAATAGTTTACTACTCTGCCTTTGTGTAAGCACAGTGAACTATAATCCTGGGTTCAGATGTCACAGTAAGGTATACATCATGATTTCATTTATTAATTCATGCAAAATGCAAAGTGGGGATGGAGAGTGCACATTGTGTTTTAATAAGCAATTATTCCTGGCTTGAACCGATATGCAAAGACATGCTTTTGCTATAAAAACTAACTTGCTTTACCCTCTAGAAAAATATACATTTTTTAAAAAGTCATAGACCAACAACCTATGAAATAAAACCCTTACAGGTCATGGTGGCTAACATGAATTTGGTTCAAGCTTATGGCATCATACATTGTACAGGATGGATCAAAAGTAGGTATACAGCACTGATTGGGTCATGTTTAGTCTCCATTAATGTTGCAGCATTCCTGGAACCTGGTCCCAATGCTGTGACACAAATTCCAGTTACCACCAATGTTGTGAAATGCTTGAGAGATGAACTCCTTCAGTTTGTTCACTGTGTAAGGTCCTCCATGACCCAATCAGTACTGTATACCTACTTTTAGCCCACCCTGTATAAAGACTATAGAAATGTGCACTCAAACTTAAGCAAGACACACAAAGAATTCAGTCATGACAGTCATGATGGCAACAAATACATGCACATGTGCACACAAGCATGCATGCACATGCAAACACACAAACAGGATATTTGCTTCACAGTATGGAAACTCCTCAGCTTTTGGGCCTGATCAAGGCAAAGCACTGCAGGTGCGAATTGCAAGAAATTCCCCACACACTGAAACCGAGATGCTAAGAAGGGTTGAAATCTAGACTTCTCCCCAGTGTGCTAGTTTTCCATGGGGGAAAGTATTCAGACATAGAACTCCTCACCTCCAATCAAAAGTGGTGCCAGTATTAAGGCCTGGTCTAGAAAAACACCTCAGGTGATAAAATTGTTCCTGGAGACCAGAGCTCAAATCTTGCTATATTGCCTGTCTGGTGGCAATGTAAGGGATTAGAGTTAAGACAACAGAAAGTAGGGCTTTTGAATAAATTATTTTGTTAATCATAGTTCTAGCTGTGCTTGACAACTTCCCTAAATTACCTTTTGGGGTCAAGACCCAGTTCAAAGTGCTGGCATTGCTTAATAAAGCCTTTAAACTATTTGGAACCAATGTGTCTGAAGCACTGCCTGTCCCCACATGAATAACCGGACTGGGGAATTCCCTCTCTGGGGAGGTTTGCATAGCCTCTTCTCAGGATGGCCATGTGTCCTAATTTACAGAGGACAACTATTCGTAAGTCTCAGAGAACGGTCCTCTATTTTGAAGGGCTGTCACTCCAGGTCTGATCAAGAACCCTGAGATGAGAAAGCAGGGGGACTTGCTTCTGTAAACAATTTGCACCTGGACAGCAAACTGAATTGCACTCTCCCCTACCATGTTAAGATATATTCTATGTCTATTTAAATTAGAGTCATTATTTCTCAATGTGCATCAATACAAATTGTATGTATATCCACATCATCTTTTGTCTTCCTTTTTGGTGACACCTTTCCTCATTTTTCCAGTGTGTAAGTGGCCACCCTATTTCTTCCATTCTTTCGACAGTAGGCAAAAATGATCTTTCTAAGAAATCCTGTTGGGGAGAAAAATTGCTTGTGTTGAATATTATTGTCTACATGCTGTTAGGATTTTTATTTCTTTTGTGCCTCATATTTATTTTTGTTCTTTTATTTCAGAGCTCAAGTTATGTTCTCAAGTGGATAGAAACTGGTGTAGTTTTATTGCACTTTTGCAATGTTTTAAATTGTGGTTGTGTTACCTTTTGGCAGGTCTGCCTGGACACCTGATAAATAAGAAAGAGGCATATAACAACTATATTTATTTTATGTTTTAATGTGTGTGTAGGAAATTTCACTGCCATTCTACCAAATGTAGAAGAGCCTTTTATCCAGTTTTTTTTCCAGGAAAATGTTTTTTGTATTGTTCCAAGTCTGCAGTAAAATCAGTACTGGTGATGAAACACATTCCTGGTTCTCTTTACCTCTTTTTTTGGGAACCGATATGGTCACATCATTGTCATCATCTTTCTTTTTGCTGCTCAGATCAATTGTGTTCACTGTAACTGTTGATCGGATTTCCTGCTGGGCTGTTTTCAGTCTATCATACAGAACTTTAAAAAACTTTTCAGATTTTTTCTGCTCATTCAGTTGCTGATAAAAGGAATACTAAAGTGGAAAAAGCAACAACAATGACATTTAGATATCAGCACTTCAGTAGCAGGGACATATTTGATATGATAACACCTGATGCATAAATACTACATTGCAGCCATGTGATCAGAGATGGAGAGGATGGCTACCTATGCCTTATTCCAGAAATGAAAAGAGCAGTGCCATAGCCCACATGATATTGCATCACATGTCTAAGATTCGCAAACCAAGCTCACCAAGAAGAATGTGCTTCTGGCCTCTGGTGACTACTAGCAAAATGTAAAACAATAAACTAATTATTTCTAATGGCTGCAAACAAAACAAATATTGTAAATGCCACACAGAATTTAAGAAAGACCCTTATACATCAAACCAAGGCCCATCTAGCCCAGCTTTCTATATCCCCCAGTAACTAGTCAGATGTGGGCATGTTCACAAGCCCATTAAGGTGATAGCCTTTCCCTGTTGCTTGCCCCTGGCCACTAGTGTTCAAAAGAATACTACCTCTAAACATGGAGGTTCTTCTTAGATACCATGGCTAATAACTATTGATAGATGTGTCCACCCAGAATTTGTGCATTCCTTACAAAACACCATCTAAATTCACAGACATCACTAGAGTTGTGGTAGTATATTAATTCCACATGGGAATGATGTGCCACATGAAGTCTTTTGTTACTGTTATTTTTGTTTTGGTCACTATAAATCTTATTGCCAATAAACTCCTTTGGATATCCTGAGTTCTAGTACTATAAAAAGGAGGGGGAGGAAAAAACTCAAACTCTCTGTCCACACTTTTCATAATTCTATAGACTAAATAGTGCTAAATGCTTTACCCTTTCTGTATAGCAAAGGTGCTCCCATGTTGTATTCATTTTAGATGTCCTTTTTTGTACATTTCTACTACTATGCTACCTGGATACAGTATTCTAGATCCCTTTTCGTGTTCAGTCCTTTTCCTAACAAGTTCAGCCCTGTGTTTGCCTTTTTCATTGCTTCAACTTGGAAATGTTCCTATACAAAGCTTTTATTCTAAATTTGTCAGTTATCTAAAGAACACAAGGTTCTTTAGATAAGTTGCAGGTTTCCAGCTTCACTTAGGCATCTGATCAGCACATCTGGTGACCTTCTTTACAGTTCTGCCAGTTTTGAGCAGATGCTGCCTATGCTTAACACCACTTTGTTGGTTTTTGGGACCCCACACTACAAACATATGAGCATGTTTTCAAGTTTAAGAAAAACATTTTTTTTAAAAAAAATAAGCTACTAAATTACGGGCAGTTCCAGGGTTACAACTGTAACCCACTTTCCAAGTTACAACGAGCTGCCATAAAACCTATTAATTTAAAAACTCACGTTAAAGGCCTACTGCAGGAAATTGTTATCATCATAGAGAGAGAAGTGGAAGGGGAGAGAAGGAAGGCCTCCAAAACATTACCATAGAGAGAGAGAGAAATTGAAAGGGAAGCGGGTCTTCCTGACTTGCTCATCTGGAGAGGGAAATCTCTCCCGCATTTCCTTGCTGTAAATTAGAGGCGCTGGTGAGTTTGGCAGGGGGTAGAAATATTCATGGTCTTTCCACTTTCATGGGGTCCTGTGCCCCTAATCCCCATGAATGTGGAGGTTCGACTATATGTGATCCGACTTACATACAAATTCAAAGATAAATTTCTGTTTTCTCAGGAATGGAACTCGTTTGTAACCCAGGGACTAACTGTAATGCTTAATCCAACAATCTTAAGCCTGATGGGAGGGGTGAAGAAGGAATCAATAAAGGAAGAATATATGTCAGAGGGGTAAAGGCAAAGGAAAGACAAACACAAGCCAAAAATATTATTCCTTAGGATGTTTCCCTCTTTAAATAGGTTTTCAGTACTAATTGATATATAAAAATAAAAAACAACACCAAGTTTGTACCTGAATTTGTGTGTTTCCACCTTCAAGCAATGCAATACCGAGCAAAATGGCTTCAGAGAAGATCCTGTCATTTTTGGTGCTAACTATGACATCTATGACAAGTTCTGATGCTCCTTCTTTATCCAGAAGGCACTGAATATCATGCATTGACACACCAGACTTATCTGAATCTTGTCCCGAAAATCCACCTAGAAAACAAAAACCAAAAGAGCCAATATTCAGATATGTTTAAAAATATATGCTTAATTCTGAGATAAAATCAACTCCAGCTAAGTATCGTTTCTTAATTTTCTCCCATTCAGTATTTGCCAATAATATTCATGGCTATACTGCTAAAAGATTATTTTAATAGAGCTCAGCTAAAACAGTTGAGGGGGAAAGCAGGGCCATTCCACCAGCCTTTACTGTTTTAATATTAAACAAATAGTAAGTATTTTAATTTATTTTAATATTTACTATTTTATTTTAATAGTAACATAATCAAGAAGCTCTTACCTAAGTCAGGGCTCAACTTTGAAACACATGAGGTAGATAGTAAAAGAGGATAGAGAGTGGGAGAGAGAGAAGAGGAGGAGGAGGAGGAGGTGGGGGGGATCACTCAGCATGTGCACAATGCTCTGCTCAAAAGGAACTGCTTTCCATCTTATGTGGTTCCTTTAAAAAAAGTCCCTGTGCTCAACCTATCAGCTTTACATTTACAAAGCAAGAGAGTATTTTCAAGGTCTAATAACAATTTTAGCCATTAACTAAACTGGATTCAGTGTTCCGGAATAATCATCTTTGGAATGGGACCAAAGTTGTATAGTAGAGCCTGTGCTTTACACAAAGATGGTCCCAGATATGTAAAACACTGCCAAACTTTTGTGTAAACAAAGCTGGCCTAGATGGATAAATTCTTATGGTCCAATTCCCCTTAAGAACACCAGAAGGTCTTGTATGATCGTTTCATCTGAGATTCTTTGCAAGAATCCCAGGAACCATGAATTTTTATCAGTGGTCCATCAAGGGATGATTGCATACCTTCTGCCCAGCCCTGTCCTATCCTCCATGCTCAATAGCTACAGCAAGCCTCCATACTTTTAATATTTTTAACAATAATACAGTGCAAAAGGCACAGCCTATTGGATGCAGAATTCAGCTTACTTGAGATATCAACTTTCAGCTGTTAAAATGTAAGCATAACTGAGGAAAAAAATCAGTGGAACTTAAGCTAATCACACTACCTTGCTGCATTATGCTGCAAGTTTCTAGCCCTCATTACTTTCCACAGAGGTCTGAAGGTGTTTAAGGTATGCCAGGTAGTATTTTATAATACAGAGGAATGATTGTATTAAGGTCTCACAAAAACCACCTGGCCCTACTCTTGACTAAAAAAAGAAGTTAAGCTAAATGATTTTTTAAAGAATGCAAGTTGGTTTAACATGCATAATTTATACAGGTCATAGAATTTAACTTTGTCTTTGTGTAGAAATATTGTAATTATCCCATGAATGCATTTATTTAATGTATTCATACATTTAAATAATACATTTAAGCCACAATCTAGCACAGAGTTGAATAAACACACCAACTAGAATCAATATGCTTAAACTCACTAACTCTGTTATTATAGAATGCATACAGACAGTCCTGGGTAAACCTTTCAAGTCAAAGATACTAGCATGGTCTAGCAAAAGGTAAGCATTTAGAGGCTGCAAAATTTACAGTAGTAAATTCTGGAAGCAAATATATTTCCAAATAAATATATTTCCAAATATATATATATATATATATATATATATTTGGAAATATAATGACCTGTATAAATTATGCATGCTAAACCAACTTGCAATAGGAGAATTACTCTCTCCCATGGAAATTGATGCGAATATGTTTTGCTCTTCAGGTTACATTTTCCTCTGCCTGATACATATCCAGATATGCCTTATTAAAAAGAAGAGTAGTATTTGTTTCAAATCATGCCTTTGAAGCATAGTAACTATTTACCTCCTCCTTGTGGGGCTTTGCCATAGTTACTGGAGAGTGGGCCATTGATGACACTTCCGTAATCACCTTTAAAATAGCGATTGAGAAGGATTTTCCTCAGGTTACTGCCCTTGAATAGAAAGATAAACATAATATGAAAAATCACCCTTTCAGTCAATAACCTTGTGGGTAAATTCATATTCTTATCCCTTTTCTTTTCAGAAGCCACAGGAAAATATATATATACGCTCTACCTTAATGGAGGACACATCTCTGTGTCACTGGGCAGCTGCAGGGCTCACTGCCAACAGGGGAAGGGGATGAGGAAGAGGAAGAGAAAGAGGAGGAGCTATTGCTGCTTGCCCTCTTTCTGCCCCTCCACCAAACTCAAATTTAGCCTATGGCTGGGGCAGTTCTTCCTTCTCCTCTTGTACACATGCAGGGGGCAGATGCAACATTTCAATGAATATATTTATGTGTACCTACCTTATGAACAGCTATGTGACTGTCATACTTAGTTTTGTGATCTATGTGAGCTGTGATATTTGGAGCCCATTATTTTACTCATGGAAACTGTGATTAAAATTCAAAACTAGCAAATGTGCACTGGCATGTTTTTGTCTGCATAAGTGTGTTTATACTCATATATTCATTTAAAATAGGTTTAAATATTAAACCATTAAAAATGGGGGACAAGGGTCTTATGAAGCAATTTGGACATACCCTCTGATACTTGCCATATATAGTATGAGGATCTGCAATTTGGGCAAGGGGATAGTTCCTTTGGAGATACACTGCTTTGGAGATAATTCTTGGATCCCAGTGGAAGCTAACTGGAATTCTGAGTTACACAAAATTCCAAGCAAGGCCATCCCAGCTCAGAATAATTAAATGAACAGATGATCTACCATAAGCTCCTATTCTAAGCCAAAGATGATGATGATTCATCTGTGCTGGAATGTTCACATGACCACAGGGTGTGTCAGACAGGGGTGCATCAAATGGACTTGCTGAGAAAAAGCCCCATCATATGCAACGGTAAATCATTCCCAGGGGAAACACCCACCCCAGCAGTTCCATGAAATCATCATTCCTGTTATGACTCCCTACTTTTTCTGAGGAACAGCTTCTGCTATTAAATTTAGCACACTAGCACAATGGAATTTCAGATGTACCATAATTATTAATGAATTACAGAAAATACGGGTATCATCTAAAAGTCTGAAAGCCTATTGCAAGCCCTGAAAGATTATTTCCACTATGTCATATATCACATTGTAGGTAGGACTTATAGCAACTGAATGTCAAATTATGATCACCATGCACATAAATGGCATAATTTGAAAACATTCCACCATCAGTCCAAAGGAACATGTGTCATACTGCTGGGGCACCATAAGCTTGCTCCAGGTTTTTGAAGACTCTCAGGAAAGGCATGCTCCATGGGACCTTTGCCTGAGTGAGCCCACCTTTTCACTGCCATTGTCACCAGCAGCTATGGCTCCCCATTCCCCTTCACATCACTGCTACCACCAGCTTGCTTGACTGACAGCGCAAACTGGAAGAACTATCTATTGTACCACCTTCTCTCCACTGCCATTGTCTGAGCCAAGGCCAGAAGCAGGTGAACAAGCCGGCTGCAATGGCAAAGAGGAAGAGCGAGTCCAGGAGGCTCTTATCAATGGGTCTCTCTTGGGGTTCAGACTCTTGACAAGTTCCTAACCATACCTATCTCTGAAGCTGGCTCTGCCATGAACAGAGCCTTTTCATAAACATCATCTCCCATTGTTTGGCTGTTTGGCAATGAAAAATCTAGCATCTCCTGTAATTCCTCCTCCAAATAAGAGTGCTAAAAGTAAAGGTCATTTTTGCTTGTTGGTCCCCATCCAGTTGTGGACTACACAAGCATGCAGTTCCCCTAGCAGTTTGAGATGTGACTAACCATCAACAACAGTATACAAAATATCACAGAACTTCATGATCAGGGACACTTAGAAATTCTTCCTTAAAGTACCACACTAACTTAGAACTGACCTGGACTCAAAATGCCAATATCAAGATACACTTGATATTGTACACTTTTGGCTGAATTAAACTTTCCTCCTTATCCCCTGTGAAATAGGGTATTGGGGCAAAATAGATTGTAGATTGACATTGTCTGTATTATACTTTAATACTGTATTATGCTACACTACAGCTTTTTTGTCCCACAGACAGCAATATTCTAAGCCCCCAACAACTTAGTATTTGTAGACTTGGGGAAGTCAAAGATATTTTTTATGTTCTTTTAATGCCCATTTTTAATCACTTTCAGGGATGAGGCCATCTCCCTCAACTTTTAGCAAGAAAACCATATAGCAGCCCTGCTGAAAAGAAAGCAATTAATACTCATATTTTACAGGGAAAACCCTGAGGCTAAGAGATAAGTGATTAGCACAAAAGCAGCCAGAACAGAATGGTGAGGGGGTTTTTCAAACTTATAATTTTACTTGCTATTGTTCAACTACTGGGAGTCAGAAACCCTTGCCAATCTATTGTAAATCAGCTAGCGATTTACCAGAAGTTTCCAATCTTCTATCCCTCCCTGTTTCAATTTAAGGGAAATCTGTCCACAACAATCAATCTTCCCAGGAAAGTGCACATCTGCCATGGAACTGCTTCACTGTACAGATAATTCCGTGGAATGTGTTCTCAGCTGCATGTTTCATGAGGGCTACTGGGCAGGCCTTGGTAGCTTCGTGCAAGAACAGGCACTGCACCCCAGAACATTCCCACTACATCTGTTGCATGCTTTAAAATGACACTGGTTGTAGTGGGCGATCATGGAAGCTTGACATCATGACTAAACTTTTCATTAAAGAACATCTGAGAAGGTTCTAAGAAACTCCAGAGTTCCCTGCACACAAGCTGAAAGCCAGTAAGCTATGGTTAAACACATTAATGACAATATTAAGCGAAAGCAAGCATGCGCTGTGGCAAGATGTTCATCTGAATACTTTTTTCACATTTAAGTACATAAACTCTCCCCACCCAATAGTCACAGTGGATGGAATGACTTCTATAGCTCTTAACTGCATATGAGTTGTATGGAAAGAAATAGCGCCTCAGCTGACTCTCAGTTCTTATGTAATGACAGTAGAAGACATAGTATGGCTTTGAAAAGACAGCATAACAGTTCTATTGTTACCATTAATACCATTCTTTAGTCCTTAACAATAGTTAGAAGGGGATAAGAACAAAGGTCCAGGGAAACAACAGTAATTTATGAGCATTCTAAATAAGATCTGATTGATCCAACGAGACTAATATTTCTAAATGAAAAATAAGCATTCTGGTTAAAACAAGGAAGTGTAAACAAAACTGGATTTCTTTCATCGTTACATTATTCTAGCTGCTTGGAGGGGGTGGGAGATGCACTTCCCAGTCCAGTAAGCACACATTCCTCACAAGTCTATGTGTTTGTCTGAGAGAAGATGAGAGAATGAGAGAGCAATCTCAGGTAAGGTTTACAAAAACTTACAATTTGTTTGCACCCCAAAAGAAGAATCAAATCATGAAAAAAGAATACAAAAGAGGATAGCAATTTGTATATAATTTGCATATACAGTCACATTTAGTATGTAGTCAAATTTAGAAATAATTGTTAAGTTTTATCAAAAGAGTACATTTCCTCCGAGTGGCAAAGATTGTGACCAAGTGTCTTCTATGACTGCTCAGACTGATGTCTAGGTACTGTTGATGGACAGCATCAAGATGCATCTCTTCTGATGCTTCATCTTTAAGCCAGACCTAGTCTGGACAGCCCTTCAAACAGAAGATGCCTTCAAAACAGAAAGCAACCCTCAAACAGAGGACTGTCCACTGTAAAAAAGGACACAGGGCCACTGTAATTTGCAGGACTATTTCACCTACAGTAGCAAGATGCTCTTAAAACCCTAAGACAGAAATGAACATTGTCGCAACAATATGTTTCCTCTCCCACAATTCCTATGAAATCTGAGCATGTGTGAATGCAGTCGTATACATGTCTTCTTCTATTCTTGCTGCTCCCTATCAAGGACCATGTGGCTTGGGTAACAGTCTGAAGCTGGAATGGAGCATGGTGAGAGATCATGTAGGGTTTTTGCTGAACCCTTTTTGGCAGGCTCTTGCTATACATAAGAAGGAGCCTGGCTTTCTGACAGTCCCTGCTATACTTAGGCCTCTAGCTTCTAGTTATTCGACATCTTTCCAGCTTAGATTTGGACAGAGCTGGCCATAGTCTGATTGAGTTGCTCTCTTCCCTTCTCTTCCTCTATTCTCTCCCCCAAATGCCAAAACTTTTAATTGTTGACTCTATTAGATAAGAGTATGTCCCTTTTAAATTTTGTTCTGTTACAAGCCATGCACATTGATAAAATGATAAATTATGTTGCATATAGTTCCAGCCCCAAACAGATGGACGAAGTCACACACAGAACAGCACAGAGTGTGCATCCAGCCCACCTCTGTTGGAGATAGGTTTTGCCTAAATAGCAGTGCCGCCCACCCACGTGTGCTTACAGCTATCATACACAAGTTCAAAAATACACACAAGATTTTCCAGCAGCTTTTTGTGCAGAAATGGGCCACCCACACAACTCAGCTGTTTCTCATTAAATAGGGATGCCCCAAGCTGCAAACCCACAGATGTTCCACTCCCCTACAAGTATGATGCTACTCCCACTTGTATTTCCAATGCTCAGAAATGCTCCATGAAAAGCCTAGGTTTACTGAGAAAGTATGAAGCAAATTGCTTGTTGTAAAAAACAACAACATCCAAACAGATCTGATCCTTTCTCTCCAATTCTCAATATACCCTTTAAAAACATTTTTAAACAAATCTTTCATTTTATCTTGGCTTATAAAACTGAAAACTGCTTTTACAGATAGTGTGTTGGTACTGCATCTTCATTGACATATGAACAAGAGAAAAGCCCTGCTGGATCAAACCCTGAGACCATCTAGTTCAGGGTAGGGAATGTCTGTCAGTCTAAGGGCCAAACTCAATTTCAGAGAAACTCTCAGGAGCTGCCTTCAGGTGATGAGTGAGGCTGAAGATAAAGTAGGTGAGAAAAGGTAAAGGGGAGGGGCAAAAATACCATAATTTTGTAGCTTAATTTTCTTACTACCAGTAACTAAGCCTTAGGAGAGGCATTTTAACCTCTGAATGGGAAAAAAAACTGAACAAAATTCAGGAAACCACTAAATGATTGGTGGATAAGAGAAGATGTAGCCATTTTGGGGACCCTAGAAGGCTGAATTGGGACCCCAGCTTGTTGCCTCTGGGAAATCCACAAGCACTGTTGAGTGAGGGGATGGGCAATTTGTGGTCCTCCCAGTGTTTTGGCCTACACCTCTAATCAGCCCTGGCCAGCAGACCCTATGGTGAGGAGCTGTAGGCCCTAACCCTAACACGCACAACCCAGGTCTAAAGGCAGTAGCGTTCTCCCTGTGTTTACCACCACTTTTGGCATCACATGACAGGGCAAATGCATCCTTCTATCAGCTTTTTCGACATCATCCCTATTTTGTAAATCTCTTTTGCAATCTTTTATTATCCATCTGATTGAATGCTTGTAAGTTCTGAATGATCTTGGACATGCTGCCAATGATACATGTATATTAATTTTAAAAGCTGAACTGTATCACCAAAACCAGAAATGGGTGGGGGTCAGTAAGCTTTAAGTGGTCAGAAAGCATGGTGTGAGTACCATGCTTAGCTAAATCTCCTACTGTGTTATTAGCAGAAGCAGAATTTTTATGCACTGGAAGAAATTAGGTGACATTAGCAACCTGTGCTAGGGAATGAAAGTGCTCTGCTCTGACTCTCCAGATGGCATAATAAACAGGAGGCCAATTCTCTTCAGATCAGAGAAAAAATCACTCATGTTAGTCTACTTTAAACTTTGTGTAGAAAATAACAATAAGAACAACAACTATTATTATTATTATTTATCTATGCTACCCCATAGCCAAAGCTTTCTGGGTGGTTTACAACAATTTGGAGAGTTTTCTAAATAAAATTATAGCTGATTACAATATGCTAACTTTCAGATGGGAAGCACAGAATGTTTTTTACTAGCGGTATCAGTTCTTTATGATCTACACTTGAAAGGTATATGCTTAAAGACATTTTGACAAGCAAGCTACTAGCTATTAATATTACATTAGATATGTGTGTAAGTGTAGGGGGAGAGAAACAGAAACTGATGCATAGACAGTAGCCAATATGGAGCATGATGCAAACATTATAGCTTATTATCTATTAATATAGCCTAGTCTGTATTTCCTGAAACATAATGACAGCTTAAATTAGGGTTAGGAACTAGCAGTCTCCAGGTTTTATCTGGCTTTAGGAAGGCCCTCAGGTGACTAAGCAACAAAAATGATTTTAATTTCTTGTCCAGATGCCTCTTTTCAGGTGGAGCTTTATCCTGGCAGGACTCAGCCACCTTAATCATGGTTGATAGCCAAATAAAACAAATCCCACAGAATGTAATTTATAGCTAACAAATGCTAAACTAAGAGACAAACCTTAAATGTGCAGGCTCAAGCTTTAGCAAATTGCCACAATAAGGGATTGCCTCTTCATACGAGTCGTATGTTTTGAAAAGTACCCATTTGTTTTCATTGACTTCACTTTGCTTCCATAATAAACATATTTTGGACTTTCATAGTTTTGTGTCTCTTGTGTACTTCTAGTGTCATGCCAGTTCAATCCATCTCAGTTCTAGGTTGTAGTGCAACAAAAAGTCAAAAAGTCAAAGGGTGTGTGTGTAAATACTTCAGCAAGGCACTGTAACTTGTTTTAGAAAACCTATTCTGAATCTTCAAACCATTTCATTTCGTGCTTACAGCCCTCCTGTGTTTTCCCTGCTGCTTCTTTTTCTTACCATGGAAAATGTGTTAAGTAAGACAAGACATAACCATTCCACAATTGTTTCTGAAAGAAGCTGTAAGCACACGCAGTTAGACCCATACAGAGGTGAAACAATGCTAGTTATCCATGTACGGTGCTGCCTAGTGCACCACATTTCCCCTAAGACTGATGATAACTTCTTAAACTAAGTAAGTTTATTAGAGTGAGCCAGTGCGGTGTGGTGGTTTGAATGTTGGACTGGGGTTGAGGAGAGTTGGATTCTGATACCCACACAGCCGTAAAGCTTCTTGGGCAGCTTCGGATCACTTGCTGACTCTCAGGCTAACCTACCTCACAGGTTGTTGTGAGGATAAAATGGAGAGGATGAGGACTCTGTAAGCCACTCTAGGTTCCTTGGAAGAGGAAGAAGGGTGGGGTATAAATGTTGTAATAATAGCAGTAGCAGCAGTAGGAATAATAACCCTAACCCTTAAAAAATTGCCTATTTGGTAAGTGTACTCTCCAGCTTCATGTATGGAATTACTGTGCCATGTGGATCTTCAGGTCTTACAGCCTGTCTGGGAATGCTGGGGGTTTTCTTTCCGTATCTGGACAGCACCCCAGGAAGGAAGGAGCTACAGCATTTCTCAGGGATGTCTGCTGAACAGGAGTCTTGCTATCTACCATAGTTTATATGCTTTGGCATAAGCTTCTGAGGTGTACTGAAGTGGCCCCTGCTTCCATGAGCTATGTCTATTTCTTGTGAACAGCTGCTGGTAGAAGTACAGGCAATCCCCAGGTAACGAACAAGTTCAATTCTTGAGAAAATGGAAATTCTTCTTTAAGCTGACTTTGTATGTAAGTCAAATCAGGTGTAATCGGTCCTCCATATTTGCAGGGGTTAGGGGAGCAGGACCCCATGAAAGTGGAAAAATCGTGAATATCTCTAACCCCTGCCCAGCTCACCAGTGCCTCCTCTTTGCAGCAAGGAAATGCCAGAGAGATTTCCCTCTCTGGATGGGTGGAGCAGGAAGGCATGCTTTGAACACCTCCCTTCTCTCCTTTCACTTCCTCTCTTGTTATGATGATGCTTTGGAGGCTTCCTCTCTCTCCTTTTGCTTCCTTTCTTTCTAGGGTGATGATGATTTTCTGCAGTGATTTTTTAAAATTAACAGGCTTTATAGCAGTTTCTTTGTAAGGACAGGTTGTTCATAAGTACAGGTCGCTGTAAGTATGTTCATAACTTGGGGACTACCAAGTAGATTAAGAGTTTTCTTTGTCCTTAAATCATTCTTCTTTCATTCAAATCTTTTACTCAGAAATTATTCCTTACTCTTCTCTTGTTCCGAAATGAAGGTCATATTTCTTAAATGCAACATTTGAAATAAAACATTGACTGGTGATAGTGAACAGGCTCTGATTTTTGAATAGTGGAGATCTAACACTAACAGTGCATTAGTGATTTTTGTAATGTGAAGTTCTCTGTCTATGATTGGAATATGGCTGCACAAGAGCTATGTTGGCAATTGCTCAGGCTTCAGATGTTGCCTTGGACAGAAAAATGCAGAGACCTGAGCTGCCCATTAAATGGGAAACTGTGTATGTCATGTTGGACTGGGCTCCTTGTTAAGAGCGTCTGATGTTCAAGTCACAGTAAATTGAGTCTGTGTCCAAGAATGTATGAGCCCAGACCCTGAGTAGGAAGGCAGACCAGGCTCCACATATAGGCAAGATGGTTGTCATGGATACGTCAATGGTTTAGGAGTATAAACCAAGTTTTACAAGCAATGCCGTGGCATTAAAGTTCAAGCCTAATGGACACATTGCAAAAAGAAGGGTGAACTATTGTGACTTGTTTTCTGATCTACGGATAGTCAATGCAAACCAGAGTCACATAATAAAAAAGAACAACAAGAGAACAACTTCTGTGGTGCTCAGCTGGGTAAGTATCCTGGGAGGTATAATGTCAATATCTGGGGGATATAATAAGAACTGCAGATACGAGGTGAAGAAAACTATGTCTTGAAAACATTAGCTTATGCACAACTAACACTCAGTTCCTACAACCAAGGTGCCCAGATTATAATTCCCCAGATGTTCAGGAATGACTCCCAAGGAGGGACAATTCTTTTCACCTTGGCTTCCCATGTGTGGTTAGAGCAAGAGAACATACAAGAAGAAAGAAAAAAAAGCAAGTGATAGGGAAGGGATAAAAAAAATAATCCTGGAGGTGTGTATACTACAGCTTGAACCAGTGATGTGTCCATAGTCTTTTAATAAAGTACATTTTTCAGGCAAAGTGGATTGGCAGAATTCAGGAAGGATGGATTGGAGGCACAGACTGGGGTCCTAATCCAGCCTTCTTGGGATTCAATATGGCCTTACAGGGTTCTTCAGATGCATTCATACCCTTTCCCCCAATTCTTTGGTGGACTTTCAGTTTTCACACAGTTTAGCCCCCTTTTGAAATACTTAAGTGCCTCTCTTAAGGATTAGTTACTAGTAGTAAGAGATGCTGCTGCTGCTTTTGTTGTTATTCTACATTTATACTTTGCTTTTCCTCTCTTGCAAACAAGCCAAAGTTCTCCTCCTTTCCATTTAATCCTTGTAATAGCCCTGTGAGGTAGGTTAGGCTGGGTGGTTGTGACTGGCCTAAAGTCACCCATCTAGTTTGATGGTTGAGTGGGGACTAGAACCCAGATTTCTAAAGTTCTAGTGCAGCACTCTTAAACTACACCTCACTAACCTGAAGCTAAAATATGACAATATATTTTGTCTTCTGTATTTTTGGCTTCATTGTTTTTGTCTGGAATGCACTTCCTCAGAGCTTCTCCAAAATTGTATCTAGCACTTGGGCTAAAAGATGTTTCCCACTCCCAAAGTAAAGGAACATGGAGGACTGTGTACAGTGGCAAGGGAGGTCTCCAGCCAAGTTCTGGGATATCGGGATATTTAGTTACTACCTTTGCGTCTTGACTTCTTGCCCCCCTCTTGAAACAGATAACCAGAACTGTGATCCTTTAGCTTTTAGGTTCTGCTGCTGAAACTTGCTACCTGACTGCAGCATACCTTGCCATGTTGTTTCTGGCACACTAGACTGATCATTGGCATCCCCATGGGCCTACAGACCTGAATGACTGGGGTTCTATCTAGGCCCCACATTAAGTTGCCTTTAAAAAAGGAGACTTATCCCAAGTTTTATAGCCCAGTAAAACATTAAAAAACCAGTACACTCTAACCCCACTGCATGTGGACTTTCAAGCCTCCATGACCAAAACTAAGTTTTTTTGCGAGTATATTTTGGAAAGACTTTTGATGTAAGAGCTGCTATACTGTAACTCCTTCTCATCTTTCAAGTGTTGTTACAATAGATTAGCTATTGCCAGTAGCAGTAGCTTGCTGCACAGTTGGGAACACTGCTGTGGGAATCAGCCATAAGAGCAGCCCATACCCTTGACCTCGAGCCCTCAAAGTCACCATCACAAGGGCATGGGAAGGGCACATGTTGTAATGTGAGAAGCCATTAGCATTAGTAAGCTTAGCAAAGTTGTTCACAAGTGTACAGACCATAACTCCTAGGCAGGAACTACATGGGGCAGAAAGAAAGAACAGTAAATTTATGTTTCAAGCCAGTGAGTCCAAATGTGTCAGTGAATCAGCTCCACAGTAGAGGATGTGGATTAATTTGATTATTCAAAGAAATATCCCATCAGAGGTCAAGGAATCATAATAGCAGGTTTCAACCACTTTATCAGATGCCAATATAGTAACAGGGTGGACTGTTCTGATCAAGTGACTATTTCTCAAACAAATCTGCCTTACAGCTTTGTTGTACAGAAAAAAAATTCTGAACTCCCCAACATGGTACAATGGTAGAAAACATATTTTAAAAGTGTTTTCTCACCAGGAAACCAAATTAAGAAAAATACAAGACTCCCCAAGGGCCCCCCAATAGTCCCTGGTCAGCTGATCTTAAAATGGCCACCTAGTTTGCAGAGATCCTGTGGCAGGTGAAGGAGCAGCTGATATAGTGCTTGGGGGGTCCTCTCTACTTTCCTTCCTGCAAGAAGACAGCAGCTGGTCTTCAAAATGGCCACTGAGAGATAGAGGAAATAAGTGGGCCAACTGGAACAGAACTTTTAATGAAGTTTGCAGATGCATTCTTTCCTGCTGCAGGCAATCTGCTCCAGATACATTATTTTTCCTGACCTCTGGAATATATTTATTTATTTAAAACATTTCTATGCCGCACCCATCGCAACAAAGCCTCGGGATGGCTCACAAAAAATACATAAAAACATACATAAATAATAATAATATAATAATTTAAAAGGAAAAAATATTTAAAAACCCCCGGTGCATTCTCAGCTAATTTTAAAATCCTAATAAATTCAATAATTTAGCAATTAAAATAAGTTTTAAATACAAAGGTCTTAGCCTGGCGCCGAAAAACAAATAAAGACGGCGCCAGGCGGACCTCTCTGGGGAGCGCATTCCATAGATATAAAAGACATACTGCAAAAGAGAGGTCTAAAGGCAAAAAGCCACACACAAGTACAGCAGATTATGAAAAATACCACCACCACAGAGCTATTAAGAAAAATCTTTTCAAAAACTTAATGCTTGCAATTTCATTAGCATGCCCTTTAATAGAAGTTTGTTGAACAAGCTTTTTTTAAAGGATGATCTTCATGGCAAAGGGAAAAATTAATCCTTCTGACTATGTCTTAATTCAGTGTGAAAGGAAATGGATTCTCTTTAAAACCCTGCACAGAGCCAAGAGATTGCTAGGGAAGGAGGGCACCTGCTCATATCACCTAAAACACAGTATAGAACAACATGAAGGTTTTTGAAAATATAAACAGAATATTAGCTGGGTTATCTTTAACATGTTGCTACAAGAACTGGGGTATGCACCATTAGCTCTCTCCTTCATCTGCAGAGCCCAGTATTGTATCTCACATCAATCTCAAGTGAGACCCAGCCACAGAAGCAGATTTTGGGGGGATATGTTGGCTGCAAAAGGAAGAAATGTAATATAATTTTCCATGAATGTAAACTCTCTTCCTGGAGTTGGGTTCAACTACAGCCTTCATTTGGCTTTCAATTGTCTTGAGTCACGGGATGGGTTCTAAATGAGAAATAACACTGTTGGGCCCAGATCTAAGCTAAATTCTTCATATCTTCAAGTTTCTAGTCAGTAATGCATTCCTGCTGTTTTGTTGTGTTAAGTGCCCCACTTTATACATAATCCTGGTGAAACTGAAGGGACCATGACACATGGTAATCACAGTAATGCTTCTGTGAGAATCCACAACAGTACATAGTAATGACAGAAGTTTTATTTTATCCAGAGGTAAGAGTTACTAAATTTATTTCAGCTAATGTTAATTTTAAAAAGTGAATTTGTAGACTTTTCCTTAGGAACTTAGAGGCCAAAAAATTAATCCTTACATAGATGCTTGCAATAGTGAGCATTTCCAGAACAAACATGCTCTGTCTTAAAAAGAACCTTCCTTGTATATTTTGGCCATTGAATATGCAATATAAAAGTGATTTTAAAGGAAATTAATATTAAAAGAGAGAGCTACTGTATAATGCTACCAGCTATTTGCCAGGGATGGACAACTAGTAGCTTGCAAGCAGGATCTAGCCCCTGAAGGTTTGGGTTTTTTTAATGTAGCCCTTGGCCCTTGGCGATTCTACCAAGCATTAACTGAGGCACAAAGTCAGCCTGCAGTCCATTCGTAAGGATTTGTATTTTTATAGAAGTTGTATGGAATAGAGGTAGTGCAGTCAAATGTTGCACTGTTGTCCACTGCAGCTACTTTAGCATAGGCTGGGTGGCCGTTTACCAGGGATTTTGTAGCTGCACCTTAGAACTGGCACTGAGCAGAGGGTTTGACAAGATAAACTCCAAGGTACCTACCAACTCTATAGTTCTATTATTCTGAGTGGAAATGGTACCCATTTATTTGCAATAGCATGCCTGAGCATTTATACTGCTGCAGCTGCAGAAGGTCTTTAGTGGTAGTTCTAGTTTGAGGGGGCACAAGACTTTTAAGGGGTATAAAGGGGGGAGGGAAGAAAAATAAATGAAAAAAATGCTTAGCCACCTCATTTAATGGCTGGACTCCCCCGTGCCTCACTCAATTCTTGGATTCAATCTTGCGAGTAGTGTTTCCCCCTCTTCAGACTCGTGCAAAAACAAGTTTGTGAGCTTTTCTACATTAGATATTTATTGTCACAGGGATAATGCAGTATTATTTCTGAACTCTAAAGAAAATGCTCTTTTTCGCATGTATTTGTCCTTTTCTACTATGCCACAGTGTTTTCTGGACTAGAGGTTACATAGTGGGAAAGCAGGAAATAAGATGCTTCTCTCATAGTTCTTGAACCTGACTTTGATGAAAGCAAAAGCAGATGCAACAAATTAACAGCCTCATGTAGGAAAATCCTGAATAATGGCTACTTTAGATCAAGATGGTTTTTCTTCCAATTTATTTCTTCTTAAGTAGAAGTAAAGAATTTGGCTCCTGGGCCAAATAAGTTCTCTATCCTGCTCTAATGCAAGCGTACACAACACAAAGACAAGGTTTCTTCAAGGAAATCCTGTGGTGGTATAGATGAAAGAAAGTACTCTGAAGCGCACAGAGAGAAAAGTGATTAAGGTAATGTACAGAAATGCCCATGGAGTGGAAAGACAGAAAAAAGGAATAGTATTGAGCAGTGGTGGTGAAGAAAGGGAAGGTATCCAGTGAAATTGATATAGAAAAGGGGAAAAAACCACACTAGGTGTGTCTATGGGCTAGCCTCCTGCTGAATAATAATTAATCAGCTTTGGAATCTTCCCAAAACAGCTTCACGCATGCACACAAAGCCCACATGTGTGATGTACAGGCACCACGAAGAATAATGAATTAAATGTGACATAAAAATGCCTATAATTAACATAGCAATGTAGCTCTTTAAAGTTCATAAATAGATTAAAAGGAGCACCATCATTATTTGAGTTGTGCATTGTTTTTCTAATGCATCTAATGCTCATTTATAGAAGAGCTGGAAGGTCTATCAATATGGCAGCAGGCATGTCTCTAAAAGCACATGCACATGCACATAAACAAGAAATCACTGAAATTGTTATATAACTTAGTTGGTGCTAGGACTGTACCCATCTCAATGTTACATCGCACACTGTGCTTTACACGTGCATACAAGCCTTTTCTAATCTGGCACCCTCCAAGTATTTTGAACCACCAGCAGCCCTTGCCTGCATGGCTAATAGCATAGGCTAATGGGAGTTGTAGTCTAAAACATTCAGAATATACCACAGTGAGGAGGGTTGGTGCACCTCTAACAACATAAAATATGAATGATGCTAATGCTAGAAAGCTGCATCCTACAAGCAGGATTCAGGGAATCTTGGCTGGCTTCAGATTCATTCATACTAGATTTCTAAGTTGGGTTTCTCTCTGCACAATTAGTGAAGTGATCCTCAGAGGTTGCAATGAACCAAGGACTGGTACCCAATAAAAGCCATCCCACTGAATTAATTTCTATTGTAGGATATTTGGCTATCAAACCTTACTCATCCATGTTCCTATTTCATGGAAATGCTTATATTACTGGGGGGGGGGAATTAGTTGGAGAAGCATACGAGCCTTTTTTAAGTAAAGTCTATTCTGCACTGCAGCCTTGTGACTGAACATTACCCAAGGACATGAGGTGGGGGTGGGGAGAGAAGTCTGCACTCAATTATGGTTTAGTCCAATCTGAGCTACACTATTTATTTCAGAGCTACTGCAGTAAGTTAAATCCTCTGATGATAATGAGCAGTCGCTGACTTGACTGCATCACCAGCTCATTAAATCAAGCTAGGACCTATTTGTTAACAAACCTAGATTTAAATGTAAGTTTTGCCAGCTAGCAGAAAATATTGGTAGTTTCTTGTCCTTTTTAAAAAGCACAATTAGCAATGTTCTGTTTGTATTTTAATTTCAGGTGCAATGTGCAGATTAGATTAGATGGCCCATAGATATTTGCTGGAAGATAGAAAAAAACTGTACATCATCTATTTTCCCCAGAAGATGGTAGAATCTTATATAATTAAGTGTCAGACTTCTGTCTGAACAAAGTATCTCCTTCTGAACCACTTTGGCAGCATAGGCAAAAAAGATATTGTTGCGATGCCCAGAGGGCAGAAAACGTCACACCCTGTGCTAGGGCAGCTACTATCTTTCACCTGGGGGAAAAAATCCTCCTTTTCTCAAGGAAACAACTGCTGCTGTTTTCACCCAACAGGTTGCGGAAAATAAAAGCATCTTGGCCAAATGCTTCTTCTTAAGGGCTGTTTTCAAGTCATGAATGCTGGAGAGGCCATCTAAATAATTCCCTGTTGGGATTCTCACATATTAAAAAATATGAAAAGGACTAACTGGCCACCTATATTCATGTGTGCTAGGGCATACCAATGAATGTGCCTTCCTCACACAATTCCCCTACCATGCACCAAATAATCAATCAACAGCATCACCCTGTAGAGAAACAGTCCTGAGTCAGTGAAGCAGATGGGATCAATTCAATGGCATAAGGTAGGAGGGCTAAATTTCCTCCAAGGGTGTGCCTGGCACAAAGAATTTTATTCAGCCTTCGTGGTGAGGGAGGCAAGGTGGAGGAGGCAAAGGAGAGAGAGGGAAAAGGGGTGACACAATGTTTGTTTCTGTTTTTGTTCAGCCAGGTTACATAACGCTTTAAATTTCAACCTTCCCGGTGGTGCCACAATGATGTATAAGCAATGCAAAAATACCCTGGCTAGAATTACAAGAAGCAATTTATCAGTTCCTGTGCAGCAGCTAATCAGCCCATTTGCTTTCTAGCGTACAACAGTGGGAAGCTTATCTCATGCAGACTCACGGATCGTTCAGAAAGCAGCCTAATTGAATTTCAGGGCCAAGAGCATTGCACAACACGTGACGCGTCTCCAGCGGAGCACCGTGCCAGACACTTGCAGGAGTTACATAATCGCGTGCTGTTGTTGGCTGCGAGCGCTGCGCTCTCAGCCGCCTCATCGACTTGGCAGCGAGTGTCTCCTCCAATCATGCCCCATTGCTTCAATCTGCACACACAGCCTTCACATGGCCCGTCACATGTTTGCGGAGAGGGTGTTCAGGAGAAAGGGACTCCTTCTCTACCGCTCCAAAAAAAGCACGCAAACCTAAAGCAGCACCCCAAAACGCACCAGCTGATTAAGGCAAAAGGAGATTACAGCAGGCTAAAGCACACATACCATTAAGGGCAAAACACACACAACCCCCAACCCATCTCTGCCCATGCTCAACAAGGCATGCCAGGGAGGAGGCAAAAACTCGCCTCATGTTAGAAACCTCTTGTGTACTATTAATTGGTTCTGGCAAGCAGATGGAGAGCCATTCAACACAATATAAGGTGCACTGTTGTTCAGGAATATCCACATCCTTCCATACCAGTGTCTGCCACACTATGGAGATGAACAATTCAGCCATGCTCAGTCAACACAGTAAACCAAGTAAAGCTGATGCAAACATATTGTTGGTTCCATCTTAGCCAGCATTCAGAAACACTTTCTCCCCAGTTAACCTTAACCAGAGTTAGCATCAGTGCCAAGAAACAAGGAAGAAGTGGGGAATTTCCCAAGCAGAATTATGGCCAAGAGAAGGAATCAAGCATTTCTGAGGTTAGGTCCAGATACTGGTCCTTATGGGTAGAATAAACTCAGGCACTACTGAAAAACTAAAAGAATACAGTTTACGGGTCCAGCCAACACCCCCCCCCCCCCCCCCCCCCCCCCCCCCCCCCCCCCCCCCCGCTCAGCCACAGGGCTTCAGTGCATGCTGTCACTGAACTATGCATTGTTGTTGAAATGTACATGATCATGTTGTCTAAATCTAGCTGTGCTAATAAGTCATGGCTTGCTACCTACAAACAACCCCTGAAGAAAGCCCATGGTCTGTTGCTGGGCTGTGAACAGACGGTTGTTCACCATGTTTTGGACAACATTATAACCCACATTGCAATATCAACCCAAGGATCAACCTATCCTCAGTTCTTGATTTCAGGCTACTGTTTTATCTGAAATAGTCAATGTGTATTGCAGCTTTATCATAAATATATCCAAGGGTGAACTTTTAAGCCAGGCATGGGCTTAAAATCAGTGAAGAGTAGTGGGAGCTGAATGGAGGGACAAGGGGGATTCATGTGGCCCATGGGCCACTTGTTGTCAACCCCTGCTTTGACTGTTGTAGAGTAGTCCTTTTCCAATCTCACTGCAATCTACAAGGGCATCCCTGTTGGTGGGCAGTGAAACCATTTTCAGAGCAGCAGCAAGAACTGGCTCCATATTATTCTGGCCATAGAACTGTGTCCTCCCAAATGTCAGAAGAGAGTCTTGTTGATGATGTGGCCAGCTGGCTCAGTCCATGCTATCTGTCTTCATTCTGAAGCCAAACATTCAGCACACCCGTTTAAATCAGGACTCTTTTTTAAAAAACGACAGGAAGCTTCAATGGAGCACTGATTTTGAATTAAATTTGGCTTTCAATTCCTTTCGTACACTCTTCCAGACTTGGAAGGGGAAAAGCAGCACCATTTCTCTTTTCGGTTTCCGGTAAAGATGCCAAGTGGATGAAAAAGGCTCACTTCTTCTTGAGCACTGCTGACTTAAGAGATTCTGACTTCAGTACCCAAAAGAAATTTTGAGGGTGAAAATACTCCAGAGTTTGTGCTGGTGTATCAAAACCTAGGTGCCAATACTGCAAAGTATTTGAGCTGTGTGTTCCTGAACATGGTATGTTTATGTGAACTCATGCTCTGTTCTGTCTTCACAACACAGAGCCTGTATCCTAACATGCAAAGTGCAATGGGTGAGCAATAACATCCTGTGAGATTGTTTGCTCCCACTTGTCAACTGGGAAACCTTGCTTGGTTCTTTGTGTTCTTTGTTCAAAGGTCAGTTATTACTATCATTTCTACAAGATGATGAAACATCAGAAAATGGAGGCAAGGAGAGAAGAGGAAAGCTGGGCAGGTTGTAAAAACTGTATTTTAGTAAGAAAACAATAGTTGTTTGGGTTTGTTTCTTTGTTGGTTTTACCAGAAACATTAAAACATTTTGACAGTAAACATGTTTTTTCTTGCAAAATGAACTTTCTGGGCTCTTAGAGAAGCCATGAGCAGTATCCCATGGTGCCATTCTAAAAACTCTGAGTGCTAACTGAATCTTTCTGTTACAAAAGTGGTTGTGCATTATGCTTGAGCAACAGATGACCAACTGGATCCACAAGTGGCTGGGTAAGCACAATATGCAAACAGTTCCACAACTGTTTGCACAGCTACTCTCATGCAAATATAACTTTAATCAGATTCTTCTCCTGCACACAGCTGAGAATCTAGCTTCTGCTTGTTGCTGTTACATGCCATCAAGTTGTCTTTGGCTTATGAATGACCTTACGAAAGAATGCCCTTCAAAATGTCTTCTCCTTCAAAGCCCTGCTCAGTTCTCATGCCTGTGGCTTTCTTTATAGGACCAACCACTCTCATATTTAGTCTTTCTCCTTTTCTTCTGCCTTGAACTTTCCCTAGCATTGCCTCCTCGTGATGTGTCCAAAGCACAATAGCTTCAGTTTCATTATTTTCGTTTCTAGGGAAAGTTCTGTTTGATTTGAGCTAGGACTCATTTGTTTATCTTTCTGTTGGACCAGCATATTTGCAAAGCTTTCCAGCACAATGATTTGAATATATCAATTTTCTTCCTGTTTTCTTCACTATTCAGTTTTCACACTCAGAAACAGTGATCAGGAATACAACAGCGGGAATGATCTTGGCCTTGGTCTCCAGTAAATCATACTTACACTTGATAATCTTTTCTAGCTCCTTCATTGCCACCTTTCCAAGTCTCAGTCTTCTAATTTCTTGGCTGCAATCTCTTTTTGAATTGATGACTGATCCAGGATATGCAAAATCATTCACAATTTTAATTTTTTGACAATTATTGACAAGTAAGTTCTTCAATTCTTCTATAGTCAAGATTTTTGTTTTCTTTCATAAAGTCAGTCCTGCTGCAGTCCTGATTTTGCACTTTCCTATTTCACTTTCATAGGAAGCAATGTCAATATGGTACCATCAGCATACCTTAAATTATTAATGCATCTACCACATACATTCACTTCTGCTTCCTCTAATCCTAATCCAGCATTCCTTATGATATGTTCTGTGCACAAATTGAACAGATAGGGAAACAAAATATTCTTTTCTAATATCTTTGCCTATAGGAAGCCTTTGTTCCTCCATATTCCTCCTAACAGTAGCTTCTTGTCAGTGTTACAGGTTATGTATCAGGATGATCAAGTGCTGAGGCACACCCATTTCTTTCAGGACCATTCACAACTTCTCATGATCCACACAATCAAAGGCTTTGCTGTAGTCTATAAAGCACAGAGTGATTTTCTTCTGAAATAATTTGGTGTGCTCCAGTAGCCAATGCATATTTGCCAACACAACATTATTTGCACTAGTGGAATGACACAACTGGGTATTGCCTTGTGTCCACTTTTATAGAGGGCAGTCCTATATTTAAATTGCTGACAGTCTTCTTTTTTGAAGATGCCCCTTTTTTGAAGAGTACAACTCCAGTTTAAAGAAAAAATACCATCAAAAGGAAGAGCTAGGCCTTGAACTTGCAGTACCTGAACAGCAGCCTGATCAGGCAAGCATACAAATTACCTGGACACTCTGTGGTGATTTGTAATGCATTTCTATTTAAATTATAATACTAATTGCTATTATTGTTATTGTTATTATTGTATTTATACCCTGCCTATTCCCAGAAATGGGGACTTTAGGTGGCTCACAAAAGTTAAATTCACATAATTAAAACATGCAAAGTATACAAAAGTTAAAAAATACAATTAAATCAACCACATTTTAAAATTAAATCACTCCCTACCTTAAAAACACTACAAAACTATAAACAGCAAAACTAACCCAGCACAAACTCACAGGCCAGTCCCAAATGCCTGCTGGAATAAAAAGTATTTTACTCACCTATGGAACCTTAATGGGGAAGGTTCCAGCCTGATCTCCCCAGGAAGGGCATTCCAGAACTTTGGACAGCCACTGAGAAGACCATTTCCCACATTCCCACCAAGCATGCCTGTGAAGCTGGTGGAACCAAGAGAAGGGCCTCCTCAGAAGATCTTAAAGCCCGCCTTCTACATCTGTACCTTTACATATGCAAGCATGTTGCAAATTGGGTGTCCACTTTTGGCCTCTCCTTTGACAATTCATAATTAGCTACCCTATTTCTTTGGGAAGGTACCTTCTCAGCTGAGTTGATGGGATGTGATTAATTCTCTCATTTCTAAAAAGATCCCATTCAAACCCCCTCTCGGTGATTAACAGCCTTCTGACATACAAATATGTACATATCAGCAATTGCTGAGCAGGGATCTGACAGAACTAGTCAAGAAGTGGGTTTCACAATGGAGGTGCCACTTCCAAAAAGACCCTGTTTTATGCCCCAGTTGATTTTAAATAAAAGGGCTCAGGGCAAGGATGCATCCATAGATTCCAGAACTGCAACAAGTGCTTGTTGCTATTACATCAAAAAGGAAACAGAACAACTACTGCTCAACTTACTGATTATTTTCTTCCCTACCAGGTAAGCTTAGAAATTTTTGTTCCAGCTTCTATGGATCTTTAGATACAACAGTGCCTCCTGAGGCTATAAGGTGCAGCATTCAAAGGTGCTAATATTATTCTCTGCAAAAGGTTCTGTTGTACATTAACAGCCTTGCACAATGCAACGAGGGCAATCTCCAGCTGTGTAATTCCATCAGCAGAAATAGATAGGGACAGGGACAGGACAGCTGCTGAGTGATTAGACCTTCTTCCTTCTGAGTAGGACTGGCCTTACCCTTAGGCACAGCAAGGTGACTGATGCAGCAGGGGCAGCAGCAGCAGCTCCCTGGCTCTTCCTCCTCAGCCAGCTTGCCATGCCTCCTGGCAGAAAGACAGAGCTGTGTGTGTGGCATGACCCAGTCTGCACTGCCTAAACCTGCCTGCTTCTCTCAGGTGTAATTTTTTATCAACTTAGCACTGAAGCAGGATTCGGCTAGCAGTCCAGTCAGCTTCTATATACAGAATGGAGGAAGAAAGCTTGCCTCAGGCAACAAAACATCTTGGACTGGTGCTTCTTCTGAGCCTTGTTCTGTAGACGCTCATCCCACCTACTACTGAGTAGACATTCAGAGACTTGGTATCTCTGAAAGTGCGTTTGAGTTATTCTTTCCTGCTACTTACTTCTGAGCAGAGGCAGAGTTTGACCTGCTTTCCGTTGAACAGACATAGTTCCTAGTGTAAACTGGTAATAATAAATGGGTGGTGGATTTTTCATTCCTGCCCTCTTTTGCCCGTGGCCCCAACCCCTTTTACATTTGACGTTGCCCACCACTGGGATGCCTCCAATAGAACCCTGTCCTTCAGCGGAGAAAGATTCCTCATCTTTATCCTGCACTTACATGCCATTCTGACCAGCACTGCAGATGTACCATACATATGCAAGACCAAGCGATACTATATAAATATGCTTACCCAGCCAGGTACACAATCCAACCAACATTCTTTTAAAAGCATCTTACCCTGTGTAGAAGTATTTTAGGTTTTGTTGTCCACCTATTGGGTGGATTAAAAGAATGGATAAATAGATCAATTGCCCTAAATTGAGAAATGCTGGAATGCAATGCTCTCTCTGGTAAGAGTTTTTAAAGTGGGCCACTGGCTAAGTGGCACACCTATGTAAAGGGATGTTTTTCACAAGATTAACATCAGTCTTAAATTGGCTGTCTGATTATTTAAAATCCAGTTTCAAAAATCTGAAAAACAGCAGTCTCATACTGGGTACAGCAGCATTCCTTTAGGGAAGGGGCAATGTTGTCCCCATCCAGTTATCAGTTTCCCTTCCCTTGTCTTCTCTAAGTTTCTCTCATAGCATGGGTGGATTTAAAATTGCTTTCTCCAACTTGACATGAATCAGATGTTTTGGACTACAACCACCATCATCTTTGACCACTGTCCATACTGATGGGGGTTGTAGTACACATGGTTTAGAGGGACCATATCTGAGTCCTTCTGGGACCAAGGCAGGTGGTCTGATCATCACCATATTTCTCTGTTGCTTAGCAACAACTGGCCTCACATGAATTCACTTGGTAATATAGCCACAGTTCAAACTTTCCTCTATATAACTTCCTCATCTTCTTCACCTCTTCTTCTATGAATTGCATCAATCCTTCAGTCCTCTCATATTCCTACATTTCCTGCTTTCTGTCCCACTCATTTAGACTGATTGCCTTTGAAATGGTCCACTGTGAGACACCTGTTTAGTCCCTTGAATCATCACTGACCATGATATTTTGGTCTTCAACTCTAGAAATCAATACAGTAAATAGGTATACCAAGATCAGTGATCAGGAATCCTGATAGTTGTAGTCCAAACAACTGGAATGCAGTAAGTTGGGGGAGGCTGCCTTATGCATACAAATGGCACAGATGTTAAAAAAGTGAAATAAGATGGAAGGCCTGAGCCAAAATATATTTACATAAATAATTCCCATACTGATCAATAATTCTCATATTGTTGTTCTTAACTTTCAGGGAGGACAGGGCAAAGGACAGGCTATTCCAATATAAGGCTATTCCAACTAAGGCAGATCAAAAAGGGGGTAGACATTATGGATGGAAAAGATTCTCCAGTGGTGGTGCTCTGCAAGGTCTGTGCAAGGTTTGTTTTCTTGCTTGAGAGCAGAATGGCCTTCATGTGCATTAACCGAAAGCTGGTCGCCCTGCTAGAAGAAAAGGTAAGCGTACTGGAGAATAAGTGTTCGTGCTGAAGGGAACAAAAGAAGATGAAGAGTTCTTAGACAGAGCAGTGGACACAAAATTGGGTGGGACACCTAATACCTGGGAAGATAGATATAAAATTCAAAGTGTCTTCATATGCTGAGTGCTGCGCTGAAAACAACAGAGCGAACTTTTATTGGGAATAAATAAATGCCAAATTCTACACCTAGGAAAAAGGAACCAAATGCATAGTTCCAAGATGGGGGATACTTGGCCGAACAATACCACAAGCAAGAAGGTTCATGGAATTGTTGTCAATCACAATCATAGTTGAATATGAGTCAACAATGTGATGCAGCTGTGAAAAGGGCAAATGCTATTTTATCATGTGATGCAGCTGTAGAAAGGGCAAATGCTATTTTAGGCTACATTAATATGAGTATCACTCCAAAATTTGAGTACTAGTTCTCCTTTACACAGCACTGGTTAGGCCTCGTCTGGGGTACTGTGGCCAGTTCTGGGTGCCACACTTTAAGAAGGATGCAGACAAGCTGGAAAGGTTCAGAGGATAGTGACAAGGATGCTCTGGGGACTGAAAACAAAGCCCTATGAGGACAGATTGAAAGATCTGGGCATGTTTAGCCTTGAGAAGACTGAGGAGGACATATGACAGCACTCAACATTTCAAAGGTTGCTAAGCAGAGAAGCGACAGGATCTCTTCTTTATCACCCCAAAGTGCAAGACACAGGATAATGGGCTCAAGTTACAGGAAGCCAGATTCTGCTTGAATATCAGAAAAGACTTCCTGACTGTTAGACAATATGACAATGGAGTTTATTATCTAGAGGAGATGTAGGCTCTCCCACACTAAAGGCATTCAATATGCAGCTGGACAGCCCTCTCTTATAGATGCTTTAATTTGGAGTTCTGTACTGTGCCGGGGATAGGATCCAGTAGCCTTATTGGCCCCCTCTAATTCTACTGGTCCATGATTCTATGATTCATTGAATAATACCAAAAACTGATGTGCTGTATGCTAACTTGATCCTCAAAGCTAAAGCTGAGCTGTGTATCTCTAGATTTATGCTACAAGTGGCAGAAGCCTTAACTGTTCCCATTGTTGTAAGCAGCACAAATGAGCCATTCTATTAGAATAAGGCCATTATGCTGTTTTTATTACACTTTCCCTTAAAACTGAGATCAAAGATTGATATGTAAGGGCATCATGCTGATTTCAATTTTTTGATTGTCGACTCCCTAGAACTAGCATAAATATTCATTGGCCATCTTAATAGACTGCTTCAGATTCTTCTCACTGCTGGTTCTGGAGCAATCCTGAAGTACAAAACAGAGACCGTTGCTCTAACATTTAGATATAGCAGTAATACATTTGCAACAATCAATAGCAAATGGCACAACCATTACAGTTTTACAAACTAATTCAAAACCCAGGGCTGCCCCTGCATCTTTTGAACCATCTTCCGCTCATTCTAGAAGTTGGTTGAAAGTATGCATTCAGCAAAAGCACTGTCAAAGCAGAGGTGACTAGCCTGTGATCCCTGACACATGTTTTCGGCATCATCCTTCAACCTTGCCCATGTTGGCTACAGCTGATGGTACCTGTAAATCCAAAAGCTGCCAGTCCCTGGGCTTAAAGTAATACCTGCCATTTGGGCTATTATCTTCAAATCAATCTCTTGTACAAAATTATATTAATGATTTGGGTGAAGAAGTGCAGGTGATGCTTATCAAATCTGCAGATGGCAAAATTGGGTGGGATAGCTAATACTCTGTCCCAGAACTTTGACAGAAACAAAGTTCAAAGGGCTCACAATAGGTTAGAGCTCTAGACTGAAAACAAATGAATGAAATTTAATAGTGACATATTCCAAGTACTGCACCTTGGAAAAAGAAATCAGGTGCATCATTACAAGATGGGAATACTTGGCTCAACAATAATAGAAGTGATAAGGATCTTGGAATTGCTGTAAATCAAAAGGTGAATATGAGTTAACAGTGTGATGTGGCTGCAAAAAAGGCAAGTGCTATTTTTGGCTGCATTAATAGAATGATCACTTCCAAATCCCATGTAGTTCTCCTCTATCCAGCACTGCTTAAACCCCATCTGGAATATAGTGTCCAGTTCTGAGCACCACAGCTTAAGAAAGATACAGACAAGCTGGAAAGGGTTCAGAGGAAAGCAACAAGGAGGATCTAGAAAAAAAGTCCTATGGGGAGAGATTGAAAGATTTGGGCATGTTTAGCCTTGAGAAGAGAAGAGAAGACTGAAGGGAAATACGATAGCACTCTTTTAGTACTTGTAAGATTGTCACAAACAATAAGTTTATTTATGGATGTGAGCCACCTTGAGGATTCGGCGAATGGGGCAGCATAGAAGTCTCCTAAATAAGTAAGTAAGTAAGTAAGTAAGTAAGTAAGTAAGTAAGTAAGTAAGGCCAGGATCTCTTCTCAATCATCCCAGAAAGCAGAACACAGAGTAATAGGTTCAAGTTCCAGGAAGCCAGGCTCCAGCTGAAGATCAGGAAAACTTCCTTACTGTTAAAGCAGTTTGGCAATGGAATCAGTGACCTAGGGAAGGTGTGGGTTTTCCCACACTTGTGGTATTCAAGGTGCAGCTAGATAGCCATCTGAGAAGGCTGGCAAACTTGGAGTCCTGCATTGAACAGGTTGTTAGACCCAATGGTCTTCTTGGCACCTTGTTGTTGTTGTTAGTCGTAAAGTCGTGTCCGACCCATCGCAACACCATGGACAACATTCCTCCAGGCCTTCCTGTCCTCCACTATTCCCCAGAGTCCACTTAAGCTCACGCCGACTGCTTCAGTGACTGCATTGAGCCACCTCATTCTCTGCAGTCCCCTTCTTCTTTTGCCATCTATTGCTCCCAGCATTAGGCTCTTCTCCAGTGAGTCCTTCCTTCTCATTAGGTGGCCAAAGTAGTTGAGTTTCATCTTCAGTAGCTGGCCTTCTAAAGAGCAGTCAGGGTTGATCTCCTCTAGGACTGACTAGTTTGATCACCTTACAGTCCAAAGGACTCGCAGGAGTCTTCTCCAGCACCACAATTCAAAGGCATCACTACTTCGGTGCTCAGCCTTCCTTATGGTCCAACTTTCACAGCCATACATTACAACTGGGAAAACCATAGCCTTGACTATATGCACTTTTGTCGGCAGGGTGATGTCTCTGCTAGTCTATGATTCTATAAAATGATTATGGGTTCTCCATATCAATATCTGGGGAGGCCTTGGACAAGAATTACAAATGGGCTACTTTAACCAGTGGAAAGAGCTTGCAAAAGAGAGCAGGGTATGGGAACCTAGGGGCTGATGCAAAGTACAGCTCCCTAATGCATAATTAATCACTAAGGCGTTATCCTCAATCAGCAATCTCTAGAAATCAGTAGCAAAAATAACTAATTCTGCCTTTCAAAAAAGCATTGAAGACACTAAACATATATTTGGCTACCAATCTGAAAAGGAAAAGTATGTGCCTCATGCATGCTGTTCTGTTTGCTTATTTAAAATGTACTTGTGCAGAGGAGAATCACAGAGAAAAAACTGGTTGTGATTGGAGAGCAGGACTTATCCTCAAGTTTTGTTTTGTTTCTCCTCAAAATTGTATAATGGGCAGCCAAACTATGCTTCTCTAAAACACCAGGTTGTTTGAAATTAATCCTGCACCCTCATTCATAATGTATCTGTCCTTTTGAAATACCTTCTCTACCCTCAACAGTGGTCTCTCTCAGTCAGGAGGAGGCCTATTTGCAAAGCAAGGAAAAAGTCTATTGTGTTACAGTTGCAGGCATGGTTCCTATACCGTGGTGAAAAAGACCCTTTTTAAGGTGCCAGTCCGATGCTTTAGGCGGGCAGTAAAGTACAATTACCTTAAAAATGAGAGACACTTTTGTTTATTAAGAGATTTCCCACAGGTAATTTGCCACCAGCCTGTGGGCCAGACTTGTGCAACTTATAATCATCAAATTGAATAGAACCATAGTCCAACAGCTATGCATTGTTGCCTGCCTGCTAGGTGCTTGGCAACCCCCTGCCTCTGCCTATTTAGGCCAAAACCAAAACTTAGTTTTACCAAGCCCCTCATGGGTCATCATCCACAGTCATTGTGCATTTGGCAAGGTAGGTCACAAGTTGTGCAAACCCAGTCTAAGAGCAACTTGTGCAAACTTATTTGAGCAACCTGTGAGGAACATCTTAACATGACAGAACCTGAAGTTAAGTGAGAAAACCTCCCCACTTTCATTCATTTAAGGGGGCTGTGTCAGTTAAGCTGCTCCCTCCCACTAACACCAATTTCTTAAGGCCACTTTATTTTGTCCTATAATATTTAACAGAAATCATTTACAACCCAGTATTGTCTGTATACATCAGGGGTAAGCAACCTTTTTCACCCATAGGTACATTTGAAACTCTTGTGGGCACCTCCACAAATTGGCTACCATGGGAGCAACATAGTAAAGGAAAAAAATAACTACCTAAAAGGCTGAGTCCAAGGCAAACCCCCCCACAAAGTAAATAACTCATTTGAACCCAGTTTTCAGCACCAGTAAAACCTATTTGTACAATCCCAGCTCCTAGTAAGAAAATGTATGGCTTTTTTCTTGTGTAGGAAGGGTAGGGCACTTTGGAATGAAGAAAAATGTTGGAAGGGTGCTTCTGTGCCCATAGATACCATATCTATCTCTTCTTTGGCACAAAGAGTTGCACAAGTTGCTTTTTGATAGTCCCATACATGCAACTGTTTACTTATAAAAATATTCTTGCCTTCACTATATTCTGTTTGGATATTTGTAAATAAACCAAATGTTACCAAAAAAACCCAAAAACCTGTAGGTCTGCAGGGCTCTCGCACCCAAAGGAAATCAAACATGTTAGCACTGTTCCTGCAACTCAGTACAGATGTAAAATTACACCAATAACATAAAACAAAGGAATATGATAAATATGCTACCAAGGATGTATTATCACATTCAAAATCATCTTAAAAATTAATGCAACTCATAGCTTTGTAGGACTTTCCTCACTAAGCCATCTCTTGGGAATTTGTTCAAACTGTTTAAAATCCTGTGCTACTTCAACTGTTGCCTGAAAAAAAAACCTGGCTGGGAAAAACCCCCCTGATCTTTCTTGGAATTGATTTATCTGCAGTGGCATATGCTTTGATGTGGCAGGATTTGATCCAACTAGCTATGCTGTGTTTTCTCTTCCCGATAACAAAAGGATTTTCATAAAATTCTAAGTTTTGGCACTCACAAAAACACCCCTCTAAATGCAACCGTTCTTTTTATAAAAATCAGTCTGCTAAAGTGAAACCACGCAATAGATTTTACCAAAACCAGATTAATATCACTTATGAACTACTTTTGAGTTCTTTGAGAATATTGTCTATACAGGCCATTATGCACACCCCATCAGTACCTTCCAAACCATATACCAGACTTAGTCTCCTCTTCCCATCTCCTAGATGCAACTGTGGGTTTCAAGACTCCTTATCACATATGGAAGGCTGTATGCAAGCCTGGAAGTTCTACTCTGCACTGGAGAATCTCAGGGTGACTTGAGTTTCCCATGTCACCTCTCTCCAGGCACTCATTAGACTGAGACCTGCTCAGCTTTGACAATAACATTCCATGCCTGAAGATAGTTCACCAAACTCCAGTGTTTGCAAGGAATTTCAATTATTTTTGAGTGACCCCTTCAGTAACAACCTCTACTGTGCAGATGACCTGTGCAGGGAGAAGGACAGGGGGAGTGCGTCCCTGTTGGTTCTCCTGGACCTCTCAGCGGCTTTCGATACCATCGGCCATGGTATCCTTCTGGACAGGCTTGCGGGATTGGGGGTTGGAGACACTGCTTTGCAGTGGTTCCGCTCCTACCTCAATGGCCGGTCTCAGAAGGTGGTGCTGGGGGACTATGGCTCTGCGCCATGGCTGTTATGCCATGGAGTACCGCAGGGGTCCATTTTGTCCCCTTGCTGTTCAACATCTACATGAAACCGCTGGGAGAGGTCATCAGGAGGTGTGGGCTGCGGAACCATCAGTACACTGATGATACCCAGCTCTACCTCTCGTTTTCCACCATTCCAGGTGAGGCAGTGGCTGTACTGAACCGGTGCCTGGCCGAGGTAATGGGCTGGATGAGGGCCAATAAACTGAAGCTCAATCCAGACAAGACGGAGGTCCTGTTGGTTGGCGGATCGGGCTTCGGAGAGGGTGAATTGAACCTTGTCCTGAATGGGGTTGCACTCCCTCTTAGGGACAAGGTCCACAGCTTGGGAGTGCTCCTTGACCCGGAGCTTTCACTGGAAGCTCAGGTAACAGCAGCGGCGAGGAGCGCTTTCCTCCAGCTTCGGCTGATTCATCAGCTGCGCCCCTACCTGGAGTACGACTGCCTCACAACAGTGACACATGCGCTGGTGACTTCCCGTCTTGACTTCTGTAATGCGCTCTACGTGGGGCTACCCTTGAAGACGGTCCGGATACTTCAACTGGTTCAAAATACTGCTGCCAGGCTGCTGACGGGGACTGGACATTATGCTCACATGACTCCAGTTCTCCGTCAGCTTCACTGGCTTCCCATTGAAGTCCGGGCCCAATTCAAGGTGTTGGTGATGACCTATAAAGCCCTAAACGGCTTGGGTCCTGGTTACCTGAAGGAGCGCTTACATCCATATATGCCCAGCCGCCCCCTGAGATCGGTGGGAGAGGCCTTCTCCAGGAACCCTCCGTGAAAGAAATTAGGAGGGTGGGTACTCGGAGGAGGGCTTTCTCAGCGGTGGCGCCTAAGTTATGGAATGCGCTCCCCAGAGAGGTCCGCCTGGCGCTGTCGTTATTTGTTTTTCGGCACCAGGAGAAGACCTTTTTATTTAAGCAGCATTTTAAATGTTAATATTATTGAATTTTATCTGGCCAGGGTGGCTTATTTTATATTGTATGTATTTTATTTTAATGTTTATATTTTTAATTATACTTATTTAACTAATTTGTTGTAAGCCGCCCCAAGGCTTCGGCGAATGGGGTGGCATAAAAATGTTTTAATAAATAAATAAATAAATACTGTTGCTCTCATCCATTCCACACTGGTTTAGCCAGGTTAGTCCTGTATTTCACAGGGATTCTCAGCGTGCCTTATTCCATTGCTATCAGGCTGCAGTGATCCATTAGCTCCTCCCTCCCTCTTAGGAAGTCCAAGATGAGGATGCCAAATGCTCCTCATCTCTCAATAGTTTGGCTACTGGTAATTCCAGAGTATCAGCAAAACCAGTCACTAAGGCTGAGATTTCAGGGTAACCTCCAGGGAGGAAGAAATGGGTCTTCTGAGCTCTACAAAAAGTTTTCATTGGTTTCTAGCATCCTTTTTATGGCATTCTTCAAGTCCCAGGATGGAAAAACCCAGTATTTTGCAGACTTATTTTTGTACCTGACATACATAATTAAACATTTATCTCAATCTGTATTAATTAGACTGAGGATTTTTCTTCCTCTAGAGTTTCAGTAGCAGAGGGGAAAGGGATTTCACTGGGGATCAAGGTTCTTAGAAAAGGGATATATTCAAGTTAAAACTGCAAGAAGCAGAACAGTTGAAGAGCATTTGCTGTGGTTGCTTTTCCATCTCTCATAATAATGAAAATGATAGTTGCTGTGGGTGAATACAAAGTGGACAAAAATGTAGAGAGGTGGGCAGTTGATCCTCACTTTCTTCTTCCTAAATTGTCCCGCTGTCTGTTCAGAATGTTAACATCTAGAGTCCTACTATTCCTCCCACCAACAGCATATAAAGACCCTGTCAATAAAATTGTGATGCGTAAGAGAAGATCAAGAAGCAGATGGCCTCTGAAGCCACACACAACTAGTACAAAGTTCAGAACCTTTTGCTGCCGCTGTCACAACAGAACTGAAATCAAGCAGTGATTTGTCAATACAGTTCAATAAAACAGAACCTGCTCATCTGCCCCTTAGACATGTCCTACAGCTATCAAGTGGGAAAATTGCTTCTTTTCCCATCTTTTGTTTAGCTAAAAGCCCTAGAGATATGGTATATATGTATGAGTGTGCGTTTAAATGGATAACTATTGACAGTTGAAGAGACTTGCTGAAATTAGCATTTACCACTTTAAACGTATGGTAGCTATCGCTTACAGGCACCAAAGAAAATGGGTGGGGGGGGCAAGCTGGGGTTGGGAGCACAGCAGACAAAGAAATCTCAAGTTTTGCAGATAGCTAGAAGCAGTAGCTGGGGAAGGGGAGCTAATGCATTCCGTTTGCTTCTGGGGAAACTGATGCTGCTTTTAAGAATAGACATTACAGCCTGAGCTTTTGCCTGTTTCCCCATGATTAACCTGCATCTTTGCAATCAAATGAGACATTACAAAACACACCATGTCTCCAGTAATTTCTTCCTGCAAGGAAACTGACCCAGTATAAAAGGCCGCCCCCTGGAACTTCCTGTCTCTTGAGGAAACAGAAAGCCACAAAGCATTACAACAGCAATAACAGAAACTGCAATCTAATGGTACCCTTCTTGGAGTGTTTAGCTTTTATCTACAGTGAATTCACTGAAATCACTTGACCTTCAGCCTGGTACTTAATAGCATCCTGCAGGAAGTATTATATTTTCTTAAAACCATGTTCCTCAATGCAAAGTTTTCCTTCTTCCTATGTGAAGATTTTTCCACACTCTCATTTCAATACAATGTTATAATCTTTAAAAAATTAAATAGCTTGGCAGCTTACTTGAAAATATATGCTACTGCATGTACAAAACTAGCGTAAGATGAGCAAAAATGTTCTGGGAATAATTTATAAGACCAGGATTCAACTTGGGATTTAAATATTTCTCTGCACAGTGAGCATCCTCATCAAAGCAGTGTGTGTGTGTGTGTGTGTGTGTGTGTGTGTGTGTGTTCTTTAAATCTTACTGATAATGAAAGCAGCAATTTTCTGTTTCTAAAAATGTGAAAGAAAGTGACGATGTCATAAAGGCAAGTACAAAGAGTCAAATGATTCAATCTATACCAATAGTTCAAACAAAAATTGACTTCTTAAGGAACCCCAACATAAATAAAAAACATGCTACTAGTTCTAATTAAATATGGATGGACTCTACTTAGGAAGAGATTGCCAAACTGCACCTTTCACACTGCATTGTTCAAACATAACAAAATCTTCACCCATCCAATGATTTTTGAATTGATAATGGCCTAGGTTGTATGTAATACTCAACCATGGCTGGCTGCAAAAGGTGCTTCTGGGCACGGTTTGGATGGCACTGGCCACCCAATTCATTCAAAGAACTCTAGGTGCATATGTGGGGCAGGGGCAGATGCCACTGTCTCCAGCTCACAGTCTTCCCACGTTTTCCCACTGCTTCTTCCATTTTTCCTTTTGCCAGAGAAAATTCATGGAAAAAAAGAATATTGGAATAGTTGCAAAAGGCTTTCAATGCAGAGAGCTAGGAACCCTCAGTCAGAAAGTACCCTTTATGCACAAGGTAGAGGGAGCCTAAGCAAGACTAAGGCTAGTGCATTCCATCCTCCTTCTCATGCACAGCAGGAGGACTTTGCTTTCCTCTAACCTCTTGACATCTGTGAACCCAGGATTGGAATTTCTAACAAACTCTGTTTTGTTTAACAAGCCAGCATCATAACAGATGGTTTGAAGCTGCCCTTTTAAAAAAAGATCAGGATTTGTTCATTTGTTTTGAAAAACTAGGGATGCGGAATTTCAGAGCCAGAGGCTAAATGCTATCACCAGCTATGCTGTACTGGCTATATCATTACAGGAGTTGTAGGACAACATGTCCAGAGGGCAACAGGTTGGGGGAGGCTGTTATAGTCTTACCAAACACAGCTAATAACAGTAATTCAACTCAGCTAACAACACCTGAATAAGAACAGTACTGAATTCACCAGCTGGTACTTGGTTAATATAACAATGAAAAGAACTTGCAGTTTAACAAAATCCCTTTTAATTATTCTAATCACCATCTATTTTTAAGGCATGGCCATTCCAAGGATGTCAAGCTATGAAATTATATTTCAAGTCCCTTGGTTTTAGGAGTTTTCCAAATATTTTTTTTAATGTTCACAGAATTAGAGGCTTCAAGATATGATTTTTATGAAATCAACACCTGTATTCTTAAAGCTAAAATAAACAGAGAAGTTAATTATGTACAAAATCACATAGCTTTGAAGCCTATCTTATCATTTTGCAGACTCTTGGAGTGCAAGGTGGTCAAGATTTACTTGCTAGGAAAGCAATATACATTAAACTGGTTTCACACAAAGAAGAAGAAATAGCTTTATCTGCTTTTGAAATATCTCAGAATATTCACTTTTCAATCTGTTTCTATTCTTTATGATAAATAATTGCTCAAGTTCACACAATTCCCTTGTGCTCAAATTATGTACATACATATTTAAGATTAATTTAACAGGCAGCTTCTCTTGGTAACCCTCTGGTGCAAAGTATGCTATGTTATGAAGTAATATAGCAGGAAACAGTGCAGAGGATACACAAAAGACCATCTAATGAGCTATTCTTAACCACAGTCAAACTCCATTAAAGAAAACTGTGATTCACATCACTAGGATGTGACAGGAAACTTGTGAAAAGCAGCAGTAATTCACAATGTTTGCATCCAAATTATGCTTCACCAATGGAGAATTCAGGGAGTTAAATATGAAGCAGAAATCATTCTTGTTCTGAAAGGCATTAACAAGCACAATCTCCCCCTTCAACGAGGGTCATCTAAGGTGCTTTGGCTTAGGCCCACAATGTACATGCTTGAATGTAACACATGAAATGCCTCTTGCTGTGGAGCCTGCACCCTCTAGTGGCTTCCCCACACTGTAGCTTCAGCACACAATGTGAAAAGCACTTCTGCTCTTCTTAGTTGAATCAAAGCCACTTTATAGCAGGCTACACACTTCCATGTACTGGAAAGGTATAGCGATTGACCACCAGAATGAGAGCAAAGACCTGCCCTGGTGGCCTTGTGTAGAATGGTGGCAATTGCACATACAATCTGGTATACACCACTGCAGTTCTGTGCATTTATAAGAGCAGAACGCTTGTGTTGTTAGGAAAGAACATCTTCACATATTACTATTATTACATTGCATTTATATTCTACCTTTTTTCCTCTAGTGAGGAACCTAAGGTGGCTTACCTATCTCCATTTTATCCTCACAAGAACAACCCTGTGAAGTAGGTTCAGCTGAGTGTGAGTGACTGGCCTGAAGCCCTCCCCGCCACCCCAGCTCCATGGTCAAGTGGGGCTAGAACCCAGATCTCCCGGGATCCACGTCCAGCATTCTCACCCCCACACCACACTGGCTCTCAATGTATCACACTCTCTCCCGTGAGTTAAGAGGCACTCAGAGAAGTGTGCCACCATCATCAGAACTGAGGCTAGCTGTCAAAGGAAATAGGTCTTTTGGGATGATAGCACCTGGACTGTGAAACTCTCTTCCTGGAGGGATTTCCCAGACACAGTGAGGCCTTTCAGTAACAAGCACATTATGCCTATTCTTGCCCTCCATATGCCATCCCTCCTTTCCTTTTGTGCGTCGTGCTGAATTTTACCATAGAAGTCCCTTGGAGCAAAGATCTGTCTTCTTTTGCTATTTAGTTATGGCACATGCATGTTGAATATATCTTATCATTTATGCATGTATACCCTACTTTTCTTCCAAGATGAGCTCCCAAAGTACCATGCAGTTAAATATCCCACACAGAGTGCAGTTGATCCAGCTTAAATCTGGATCAGATACTAACAATTATAATATATACTGGAATTTCAAGAAGCCGCCATCTGCAGCAGCAATAGCAATAGAAATGCATTGAAAATATCTGATTGTCCCAAAGCTGAGTGTTTTCATTTTCCAAACCCAGGAACTTTTCAAGAAGCAATGACCTTCTCGACATGAGGTGTTCAACCCCGCAATTACTAGGTCTTTTGTGCCAGTTTCTTTGCAGGAGAAGAGCACATCCTTTGCACAGTTATTTTCCCTGCCTTTTGATGTGTTCCGTTACACAACCATAAAGTGGTGCTGTGGTATAGCATAACTGCAGTAATATAGTGATCATGTTTTAGCACAATTTAGCGTGACAGCTGAATAATGCCTCATTATCCAAAAACTGTGGGTAAATGCTTAGAAGTACAGGAGAGAACACCATGGTTTGGCAAAGCCCCCACAAACCACCCTGAGTCACAAATCACAAACACACAATAAATACATTGGGTAGAAAAGCCCAATATCATCAGAATGCTACAAGCATAATATCAAGAGCCACTGGCCAATGCTAGCCATGCAAAAGGTCATAAATGTGAGAACTGGGGAAGAGGGGCAGAATGACAGTGCAGGCCAAAATCTTAGAATAGGAAATAAATCTTCCCGAACAGTTTCTTGGGCTGAGAGTTGATTTCACTCATCACAATAGTGACCTCAGTTCTGTAAGTGTTGATAAACAGAACCATGCATGCCCAAAGGAAGGGTCCAGAGGCCTGAGAGGGAGAATACCCCTATTGAAAAACAGGGCGGTGGGAACAAGATGGGGGCCTGCAGACTGTTGGCTGACTGATGGGGTGGGGGATTGGCAGTCTTGCAGGAAAGGGATCAGGATGGAGTACCCTTGAAAAGGGCACTGCTGAGTGTCTAGAACCCCGAACAGGAGCATGTTTTGTTTCAGGACTCCACTTGTTAAAGTCATATGTGATGCACTGATGAGTGAACATGAATGCCGGCTTACTCTACCATGGCACCCAAAATGCCAGCCCTATAATAATGACAACATGACTACTTGTCTTTTATTTTTGCAACTGTGGATGGCACAAAAATTGCCTCAGGCAGAAAAGCCCTCTACAATGGGAACCTAAGGATTTTACTGTTCTTCTTGCATTAGATTTGCACAGAATCTGCTGAAATGCCACCGATAACACTGTACAAGGAATATATTTTCGCCCTTTAGAAGTATATAACAGACATACCTCTTCCACAAAACTGTCCTTCTTGTCAAGCATTTCTCGTAAAGTCTGGAGAATTTTGATACAGAGTTTTTCTTCCTTCTCCATTAGCCTTTTTGTATGATTTATCAACCTTGAAATAAACCATGAGACAAAATATCACACCAAATGATAGGTCTATCGGATCAGTCCATTGCTGATGACTTCCCACCCACTTATATGTTCATCATATTTGCAAAAAAAAAAAAAAAAAGATTTTTTTCAGGCTGCACAAACAGTTTAAAATGGTTTGGTCACTTATGGAAAACTGAGTATTTCTACTCAAGCAGAGGAATAATACACGTTCAAGTTCTTAACATACGGCCTGGAAATGGAGCATGTGGCAAAGCTGGGGCACAAGGACATGCAGGAGTTGTGGCCACACCCCTGACATCATCCAGCCAACTGAAGG
The DNA here is from genome assembly GCF_004798865.1 of Varanus komodoensis. Classification (NCBI taxonomy): domain Eukaryota; kingdom Metazoa; phylum Chordata; class Lepidosauria; order Squamata; family Varanidae; genus Varanus; species Varanus komodoensis. The sequence goes on from NW_025335409.1 coordinate 9,133,855, forward strand.
ATCAGGGTGGCCATTCAACCCACAGTGTCCAAAGGAGGTTGGACACTCCTGAGCAAGACTAAACACTGCTGAGGTTAAACAATTCCATAACATTCGATTTTACCACAGGTCCATAACACGAGTTACACCTTCTGCGAGACATTTCACAGCCCCATGTAGGAAACATTCAAATCAGAGCCACACTGCAGGCAAGGGCCATTCCTACCAGCAGAGGAAACTTGAGCTAGAGCTGGGTCATTCTGAGGGAGCTTTCTGGAGCCATTTAGGACAGAATGAAGATGGCTTTGGATATGGGGGTGGGAAGGAGCTTCCGATAAATTTTTAGCAGTGGCAGATTTGGTACTCACCTTCCTCTTAACTCACAAGATGGCTCAGAGAATTTTTATCTTTGTTTTTCAGACTTAAAAAGAAGTACCTCATCTCTGCTTGTAGCAATGTCAGGATCTCAGCAGCCTCTTAATCCAGCTGCAGTTTGTAGAATGCCCAATGCATGAATGACATTATGAGAACAGAAATCATGAGATATCCCATAATCTAAGAATCCTAATCTAAACAAAGAATATAATCTAATCCATAGTATAAGAATTCACCGTGCTCAAGGACACCTCAGGAGAAATGCAGCCAGGCCAGTAGGCTGTGGAAAGCCTCATACCAGCACACAAAGCATTGAGGAAAGTTTTAAAAGCAAGGAAACGCCTTGGCCATCTTATAGATTCAAGAGGAAGATAAGCACCAGTTTCCCAATTCACTGACATACCCATTGACCCACCACTTAGGAGAGTACATCAAGCAGTGATATAAGACCATCATTTTGGTGGTGCCTCAACTTTGTAATTCCCTCACCCAAGAAGTACATCTGGCACCAAACCTGCCATCATTTTGATGCCAGGCTAATTTGTTCACCCAGGCATATATGGCTAGCTAGCTCTGCATTGGATTGAATGATTTGTTTATCTATTGATACCTGTTTCTGTACTGTTTAAATACGACTGGATGACTTTCTAACAAATAAGGTGATACAAAAATGTTAGCGATCATTATCTATTTATCTGCATTTATTTCTATATAATTATTCTACTATTAGATATTTTAGTGCTGCTCTTACAGGCCCTGGATTTTTTTTAAAAATGAAAGTTGGTATATAAATAGAAATAGGAGAGAGAGAGAGAGAGAGAGATATTATAGATGGATTTTTAAAAGGCTCTAACATGGGTGGTGACCTTTCTCTCTCCATTTTGGGGGCTTATGAGCCAGAAAACAAGCAGTGGAATATAGGGGGCTTGGGGGGGGGGTGTTCTGAATAAATGCCCCAGAGAAAGTTGCTTCAGGTACTTACTTAGACATGAAAGCCCCACATCTGATTCTAGCATCACTTCCTTCAGGAAACAGGAGTTCAGGGCTATGCAGTACATCAACCAACACTGAAAATTCAGCCTGCATCATAGGGCTGAATTGCTGCTCGAGGGAGGCAACCACATCCTAAAGAATAAAGCACCAAGAAGATGTCACAACTAGGTGAGATTTAGCTGGGACTAGGTGTCTGAATAGCATTCATTACTAGCTTGCAAATCACACTGAAAAACAAATACTTATTTTTCATCATTTTCTGAGTCTTAGTAATGAAACTGGGCTGACAAAATGAGAATAGTGGTACATATGCAACATAAAACACTGAGGCAGGCTGTGAACTTCATCCAGTGACTAGAGGAAATTCGACACAATCCATGTTACAGGACATTACCCTATATTGTTAATATGCAGAATTTAGTAAAGAACATAATGGGATGGAAAGAAAGATCCTCTTCTGACAGCAAGAATCTTATTCTGACAAAGTAAGGCCTTCTGTTGATGAAGTCTTTCAGTCCAAGGCAATATGCTGATATATCACCATAGATAAGTAAGGATGTATTTATACAAGAGGACACTATTCCTGCACTGCCACACAAATGCTTTGGGCAGTAGTCCTCATAAAGAAAGGCTGGAACATAAATGTTGCATTCGGCACTTGGGTCTCCCAAACCAAAGTGTGAGAATCCACCCAAAGTAGGAGCACAAAGTGAAGAGATGAGGAGCAATGTAACTCTTTCACCACTTCTCTCTTTCTATGGTGCTCTGCACTACCTTCCCACAACCATCCCACACATGTTCAAAACAAGTTCTTCCTTCTCTTTAATCATGGAAGGGCACCGGACCGCCATCATCAGAATTCTTGTTCTTTCATGAAGCAGGGAAGCAGTAGATATGAGCAGTAGATATGATACAATATATGATATGATATATTATATGATATGATATGAACTTGCTCAAGCACAGTAGAATGCCATGACCCTTTCTGACATAAGCAACAACAGAGAGGCACAGTACAATCCAGAAAACTCTTGACCTCCCTTGCAGAAGAGTCAACTGAGTGCTCAATTGGCCAAAGAATTTTGGGGATGGAACCCACATTTCACTGTGTGAGATTCCTGGGAACCCAGTCCTAAGCACTATGTCCTCAATGCTTTTTTTAAACCAACCGTTGGCAGCATTAACACACCTGTAGTTTCTCAATGATGTTCCTGTAATCCCAGGCAGGTCCTCCAAGGGCCTCTTTCAAACGAGGACCACTGCGGGCAGACATTCTCCAGCCCATAGCTGCTCTCTGAACCATATTGGAGTGACTCTTCATGAACAGTGTATTCACCTGGCTGTCCAAGTCCACTGGAATTGCAATTCCACGGTTCTTTGCTTGGTAAGAATGTATTTGTAAAAAAGCAAGAAAAAGAAAAAATTTGCATACAGAAATAAAGGACTGAAATCAGAAATGGCATTTCACATGGGACTGCTGTTGAAAATGGCAACCTATGTCACATTTTGGCCACTGAGACAGAAAAAGACTTAGGGTTCCATAAAACCTGAACTTCTAGAACAGAAAAACCTGGAAGTTGCCATTGGCCACGATTCTCTGTGTGTGCAACACTCTTGCATTTCAGAACCTCTCTGAAAACCTTTGCATCAGGCATTGGAGTGGAAACCAGCTCACTTCCAGATTAGACGAGCCAACAACACTGTGAAAGTATGTGATTCAGCCTTCTATTCTGTGTTCTCCCCCACCCACCCTGTAATACTTAGGCATCTCATGGCATCATAATCTGCTACATATCTCTGTTCCCTGAACCATAGTACTGGCTGCTACTGACAAGGATGTGGAATCTTGATAAGCAAGGCTGTATAAACAGAGAGGAGAAGCTTAGTATGGGGCTTCTATTCACACAACAACCTGATGCTTAAACTTATCTAGTTCCATCTTAAGAAGTGGAGGAAGGAAAAATCTAAAATTTCTTAACATGAATTTCTGTTCCCTGGGAACAAAAGCAGATGTTATGTTAATTGTGTGCCTAGCAGGTACATCTTCCTTTCATTTTTATCCTAGTGCAGGTGCAGGCATCCAATTTCGAATGGTAGTGTAGCATGGGGTTAGGAGAATTTAATTATCTGGATCAGGTTTTCTGCTCTAGAGTAAAAATGAGCATGGGACATTGGTGCTAGACAGACTTAAAGCAATGGCTGTTCAGGTCCTGGGACTTTTGGAGGACATTCCAGAACTTTGGCATGGTGCCTTACCCTGGAGCAGATAGGCAGAGTTAAACAAGGATAGGGTTCTACCTTCCAACCAGCAACTGAGTGTATTTAGTGGTGTGGCTTGGAGCCAATGTCCAGCCAGTGTCCAAATGACCACCCAAAGAGCAACAGATGTTCAGGGCTGCAGAAGAAATCTTCATTTGATTCCTGTAGTCATTTTGGTGCTGTTATTTCTATGCTCTGGCATTCCTGCACTCTATTTCAGGCATTCAAAGAACATGTGTGGGAATAAAAGTTGGAGCAATAGGGCGGCAAGTGCTCCTTACCCCACTTCAACAGCCCTTTCACTCTTGGTCCCACCCTGCCCGCCAACCTTCTCACATGGAACAGAAAAGTCTGAAGGGGGCTTTTTTCACATGTTTGGCCCAATGTGCCTGGAATCCTCCCCATGGCTGGGAATCCTGAACTGAACAGGCTGCAAACTGTTACTGGGAAAACTGTATGAGCCAAATACCGCCCCCCCCACCCCCTTCAGACCTTCCTCCTCAAGATGGAGCTGACAATGCAAAGCTTGATTTGGTTGCCCAGGTTTTAACATATCAAGGGGAAGAGGGGCAGTTTTGGTCTTCCAGTCGAATCTAGGAAGGCAGGGCAGCTCCTGAAGCACCATCCCAAGGCTGAAAAATGGCTTCTGGGAGTCATAGGGGAACAGAACGTTAAAGCCAGGCACAGAATCCCAGTGAGGCCATTAGAACACCCCCACCCATCAAGAGGGAGGGTTTAAGGGACAATATGAAGTGATGCATGGGGAGAAAGGTTAGGCACTTCTCCTCCTCCTCCATTTCACAATGGCTCCTCATAAAGTTACTTGCTTCTTTATTTAATGAAATAAAGTGAATAAATAAAATAAATAAAATGATATAATGGCATTTAGTCAATGAGTCACACATATTTGCATGCAGATTTGACCCTAAAACTTAACTGCAAATCATAGCAAACCCACAACCTCTTGCGCACTGTGAAGATGAGCTATGAAACCTGGTGTGTTTAAAATCTAAACATGCACTGAAGTGCTTGGAATGGAACTTTGAAGGGAAAGAAAAGCTCTTTAGTTTTTTTAAAAAATCAATTAATGAATAGTATCCACATATTAAAGCTTCAATTCTTGCATGATTACTTTTGAACTACCAACTTCCAGATCAGAGTGAGAACACTGAACACTTCAACGCTTCCACCCTTCAAAACAGAGCCACTGACTCGGGCTTCTGCACATTCCCATGACCCTAATTTGAACTTTTCAGAGATGAATACTTAGGGGAGATTCACATGACTGGCTCCAATGATTATTAAGTGCTAAGCTTATCATGTGTATTCTTCCCAGCCGCACTGATGACTCCTGATTACATGGGGTGAAAAGTATGTCTGTGGTAGGTGAAACACAATGGAGCTGTGAAGGACAACACCGAGGGAGTTGAAAAGCATTGCTACATTAATTCTTATTATGTTCCAGTGTGAGGTTGAAGTCTGCATCTTGAACCGGATGGAGAAAGAATAATATTATGACTGCATTCATTATAGAAATTGAATTATACAAATTTCATTATAGAAAGTGCAGATGCCATTGTCAAATGCTTAAGAAACATTAACTATGGTTGAGTGCAGGGGCGAGCAATTTGTCGCCCATGAGATATTTTGACCTCCAACTCCCATCAGTCCTAGCCAGCATAATCAATGGTGAACTGTAGCTCAAAACATTTGAAGGACAACAATTTGCCTTACCCTGGTTTAGAGTCATGTTTTAAACTTGCAAACCAGGATTTACTATCACCTGGCAAACAAGAATCAGAAACCAGGAAATGGATTTGAAAACCATAGTTTATGCTCACTGTAATTCAGCATAATGTCATAACTGACAAAACACAACTGCAGCCATCACTCCACCTGTAGAGTGTGCCATAGCATAGACACAAATTTACCTCATAAAGATGAATGTCAAGAGAATGGAAAACAAAAAGCAAACAACCATAATCTGCCCATTGTACTTTAGTAAATTTAAACCATGGTTTACATTCTAGAAGAGTTTAGGTCAAGCTATGATTTTCAATGATCTCTGAACTGGGGCTATGTGAGAAATCCGCTTGGGGTGGGATGCCCTGGGCTCAGCTCCCTGGATTCCTGTCTACTTTGGAGCAGCCCTACGTCTGAGTTCCTGGCAGGCACTCTCTGCGGTCATGGGGCACATGCCAGGAATCGAGCCTCATATACCGACCAAACAGCATCCCCTTCCTGCATCAGGTGCAGCTACCATTTTGGAGGATTCAAAGTCTTATTTGGCCATGGGGGACAGACAGACAGACACACAATTCAATCATAAAGCAATGCTTTCTCCAGAAAGAGAAGCTTATGCATTTGTTTTATGAATAGCCATGGGGCAGGCATGTGTAACCCAACTTATCTGTTGCAAGGACAAAATGTAGTTTAAAAAGTACACACACCCCTGATTTTCTTAGGAGAGAGGTGAGGATCCTTGGTATACTGGATCCAAGGCTCTCAGGAATGCAGCACTGGCACTTGTTGATTAGCAGGACCACTGGGGTCATTGGCCACCTCCTTCAGAATTCCCTATTCCCTCTGAGCCTAACTGAAACCCTCACTGCAACTGAGTAGGTAGGAAAATGAGTTTCCTTAGCATACCTGTCAACTATCCTTCTTGAACACAAGAGACAGGAGGAGTGGTCCTGAAGGGGCAAGTAAAATAGCTTTTCAAAAGACCAGGTTCTGCTACAGGAGAAAATGCTGCCTGCTTTTTTGGGCTTGCACTTCAAACTTTACCACTGGAGTTGCAAATTGTTGTTGTTGGTCCGAAGTCGTGTGAGTTGCAGATGTATGACTGCAAATAGCATCTCTGGTCTCACATAAACTACATGTGCTATAGGAATGGTTTAAGATGGGATTATAGTGTCAAAGAATAGACCTAAAGTCTCTATTTAGGCTGCATTCCTACACCATATGTTATAGGAAAGAGAGGAAATCTCACTAGATCCAGGGGGTCTCCTTCTAAGAAGGCATTTATAGGGCTGTAATCTTAGAGTCATTATTTTTCACTTAATTCTCACTGTGTTTCCCCTTTAGTGATTCTTTGGAAAAGTGCAGCTAATGCCATCTAATACTAGTCTAGGGGATTGTTTTAGTACTATTAGTGTTTTAGTACTATTTAGCTACCCATGCCCTTATGGTAAATCACCTGTGAAAAACAGGGACTGAAAGCTGAACTAGATTTTATGTATAGTTCCACAATTCTTATTACAGAAGGAAGCTACTTTTATTTCACTTTATTTCATTTGAGGAAGAAATGCCAGTTGGAAGATGAGGGAGTTTCAGGAAGAGCACAATGCAAGCAGAAAAGGTTAAGAACCGCCGTTTCTCCAGCATCGGTCTCCCAATTTAGATTGCAGCCTCAGCCTGCCATCTGTGAAAGCATTCTGGGGACTAGACTGAATGAACAGTTCTGCCCTTGGTTTTAAGGGAAGAACTTTCTAAGATCTGCCTGATTTTGTGAGAAATTAATGCCGCATTTATTTATTTATTTATTTATTTATTTATTGCTTGCTTGCTTGCTTGCTTGTTTGCTTGCTTGCTTGCTTGCTTGTTTGCTTGCTTGCTTGCTTGCTTGCTTGCTTGCCATGGGGTGAAACACCCTTTCTTTATGTAAAAGACATGTTTTTTAACCACTGGGCTGCTATTTTAATACATGTCAATAAAAGATAATTCCTTCAGACATTGCTTCCCTTTCACCCTCAATTTTCTTTTGTATGCATATGTTTCAGAATGCTCATTGTATGACTGATGATTAGTTTCATCTATTGTTCATGCTGATTTATTTTATTGCATCCTTATTTTTAACTATGCATTTTCACCCCTGGCCACATCTGGTAAGGATGTGCCAATGCTATGTGTGGCAGGGAAGGGAAATGTGACCCATTAATTCAATTTATTGTGGTGTTTCCAAGCAACTGGAATGTTATGGGACATCCCATGGTATACTTTTTAAATTAAATGTTTTGTGGATAGAATTCCTGGGTATTCAGGAATAAATTTATCAATTGAAGAATACAGTGAATTGAAATGATCACATTCTTAGAGCTCCTCCAGGTATTATTTGAAGTGAGCCATTTGTTCCCAGCGTCAAGGTTTACAGATTTCAAAAACCTGTAGCTAATAAAATTAAAACAGAGAAAGAAAGTCAAAGAAGAAAAAATTCTCTATGATTGGTTCTTAAAATTTATAATTCCATTTGTAATTAAGATTTGTGTCAATTGTAGGAGGTTACAGCTGAAGGTTTAAGCTGTAAACAAAACCTTTGCCTGCTTATCTCCTTGTAGCTTGTAGAAAATTTATATTTCATTTGTTCCACATTTTATTATTTAAAAACAACATGACACACATGTTCACATTTTGAAATACTGGCAAACAAATTTGAGCATAAATATTTATTTTAATTGTCAGCTTCTTCATAATTCAGAATATGTCTATTTCTCTTGAAAGTACAGCACTAAATTATTTAGAAGCATGTTGCTTTATCACCCCAGTTCAGAAAGCTTTTGAAAGTAGGCAAAGAACTTGTAAAGCAGTCAGAGTGAAAGATAAAATTCAAACAAAAAGGATTTAACTAAAGATGTTATTGAATTCCACATACATCAGAATTTGTAATGAATTTGAAGGTTCTACTTCAAACAAAATTGTCCCCAGGCTAGAAAAAGCCAGCCATTAGCTGCAAGTATGATAAATAAAGATTTCATATAAAAATTGCCATTGATAGATGCTCTTCAGAAAGCATGTTGTCCTCAGTGGAGAGACTGCAGTTTCTTCCCACCTCAATTTCTGCAATACATTGAGATGCAACATGATCATATGGCACCATTTTCAAAATCCCACAGCTGGCTTTTTTTTTTTTAACCATGTGGTATTTCATGGAACTTTGATATCCTGGGATATCTGAGCATGAACTTTCTGTCGCTAAGCAATCATTTATTAACCCAGGGCTGCCACATAGACACATCTGGTCAAATTTTCTATGAAAGGACTGTTGGTCCCTGTTGTAAAATCCATCCAGAATGTCTTTTAGGCTGTGAGGTGATGTCTGGAATGATTGGATCAATTAATGGCTGTTCCACGGGGTGAAACACTGAAGAGCAGGTAACTGCTACATACCTGAAGTATCTTCAGGCCCTAGACTGACTCCAGCTACCCAGGCTGGTCACCGCCCCATGTCAATGTGCAGGACAAAGCATACAGAGTTTCAGGATCCTCCTGAGCTCTGGTGTGTGTTCCTGCATCCTTGATTAGTCTTTAGTCCTTACTGCTGGCTTGCCCCTTGCATCCTGGCATGCTCCTGTTGCATCTATTTTGGTCCTGATATCTTGCTTGCTCCTTGGGTTTGCCTCTTGGTGTGTTCTTTGGTCCTGACTAATAGTTGTTTTCCTGGCTCCAGGCTCACCCAAGACTGCTGCCCACAGCCTAGCCCTAACAGACAAGGCCTAATTTTGTGTTATTTCATGGCAACTCCAGGGACTATGTAATCTCTGCACTTCTGGGTTGGCAATAACCCTTCAGTCTCTGACTATAAAGTTATCCACAAAATTTCCTGCAGTTTTTTGGTAGGATGTGCTTAGGGCAACAGCTCTAACTGCAATCCAAGTAAATGTGAGAGTTTAAGGCAAACCTTTTGTCCAATCTGGCCTGTAATGGATTCAAAATGACTGGAACAGATTCAGAACCTAAGGAAATAATTTGTGGCAGCATCATGGAAAAGGTGCAACATCTGTATAGTATGTGTGTAATAGATCTTGTTCTCAGATATAGAAACATGGAAAGAAAATGAATTAATTTATTCTTCTTGGCAGCATTTCACTACCCTGGACATGTTAATTTTGTTTTCATTAGCTTTCTGAATTCCTATTTTCTTTAAATTTGCTAAGTAAGGAAAATGTTATGAGTTTCCTATGAAGGAATGTGCAGTTGTCATTATTCTTAGAGAAATTATTCTGAAATACCCAGAAGCCCTTTACTATGGACTAAAAATGATGCACACACAATGTAACAAGTACTTAGAATATTGCAGCTGATAAAAGAGGAGGAGAATGGAAAAAGTTTTGCCTTACGAATCATACCCCAACAATACATTTTTCTGATGCCTGTACTATTTCTGTTAGTAGGCTAAAGAAGGAGAAATGTGTACACTATGCAGTTGAAAGACTAAGCCTTGTGCCTCTTAAAATGGTTTTTGTAAAATATGAAACCAAATCTATTCCTAGCATGTGACAAACATTCACACATTTTCCACTGACTATTCTGCATCTTTTCTATGATACTTTCACTCATTTTTTCAGTGCTTTGCAGATATATTCCAGTCATTGGCTCCAACACCTCAAAGTTAGTACCTGAAACTTTTATAGTAACTGGGCACAAAACTTCATTTTTAGCGTGTTCTTTTAAATACATACAAGCGAAAAAAAAAAAATTGACAGTTTGCAGAAAACTTTTAAACCAAGGCTTGGAAGATTTTTCTATTAAAAATACAGAGAATAAATAATCCCAAGTGGCTTCAATGAAATTCATTTCCCTTTTCAGTTTGTTTCAGAGCTATCAATTTAACTTTTTAAGTAAATAAATGAACCATGTTGTGAAACATGTATGTTGAACATCAAAGCCACACAGATTAAGGAAGAAAAGAAATGTGATAGGGGTGTTCAGAAAAAGCCAAAGTCCAGAACTGGCCCCCAGCTATAAAACAAGAGAAAGAGTTGTCAGACATGAACTCGCACTGACTGAGAGAAATTTCTTGTCTCTTATTTTAGCAAATGCACAACTTCATTTGCTGATGATGCAGAATGCATGGGAAGATGCTCAGAAAATTATAATAATTAGGGACCAAGTTTTCAATAGAGAACAGCTCTCTCAGTCAGTTACCAAACAAAGCATCACAATGGAAGCACCTGGATGTTAGGCTCTTCTGAATGCAGGGCCATTAAGTAGGTGCCTTCAGCTATAAAAACTAGCAGCTTATAATTTGAATACCATCATGAAGCTACAGTGAATCAGTCACCACAGCTTTGAAGCAAGTGGTCTATGAAATAAATATAAGAGCCACACCTGCACATAAGAATCTCAAAGCATACAAAGGATGATGCATCCATGGGCCATATCACACATTATTTCTTTTAGGTATATACTGAAAAAAAGATGTATATGTGTGACTGAACAAGATATGAATGGGATCGACATATTTGCAAACACATGTATCACACTGGAGCACTTATCAGGGAAAGTTTGCTACCCTGATATGTGCTGTATGTATAACCTTTGTGCATATCAAGAAACAATATTCTGAGTAATCTGCATTCTAATCACAGACCCTTCTCTCAACAGTGAGGAAATAGATATTTATTTACTTTATATTACATTTCTGTGTTGCCCAGCATATCCAAGAGGTCACACCTCTCAATTTCTATCTTTCTTCTACAGTCAACACTGCATCATAGTATTATGGAACCAACCATTCAGTACTTAACATAGAACACATGCTCCATATGTGTCACAAATCATGACAGTACATCAGCTTAGCAGAGGCATTTAGCCTGGTAACAAATGCAGATACATTAGTCCAAATATTTAGAATCTAGGTGGTAACAAGCAGTCAGGAACAAGATACCAGTCAGATGGTAGTTTCGTTCAACTTCATTTTTATTCCCAGCACTGTTTATTTTATAACTGCAGAAGGATTTTAAGAGATGTTTATGGCATGATTCATTACAGTTTATGCTCATTTGTTAAACTAAAGGAGATGTTAGCTCTCAAATCATTGTACCTCTGACCTAAATATTCACACTTTCAACGAACTGAATTTGAATTGCAATGCCTAGGCAATGTTAACAATTTACATGAGTAACTTAGATTCTGTAGCCAAAGATATGGCCTGGTAAATTACGTCCATATAGGAAAACCAGCCCATGTGAGAACTAAGTGCTACACATCTATTTGGGCTGCCTGGTCCAGAGGTCTCCCATTTCCGAAACTTTCTATGTTTTGGAACACTGCAGCCAAAATAAGAGAAAACCTTATCTGTGAAGAAATGAAACAGAACCTTTGGGAGTGAACAAGGGACAAAGAGGGAGAAGGGAGAAAAGGAGGAGGCCAAGAATTGTGGGTCAGTCCTCCACAGCCCCAGTACAACTTGGTCCTATGTACATTTATTTGGAAATAGGTCCCAAGACAATATCTGCAGACACACTTACTTGGGAGCAAGTCCCATTGAAGTGTGTTTTATTTACAGATAAAAAGACATGGGATGAGTTGCAAGAAGTCATGTGAGGAAGGGACATGCGATTCTTACAGACAGAGGAAAGGGGAAGGTGAGAGCTGTTGCTTCTGATACATACACAAACACATCACAAACACTGCTGATACTTAGGCACTCTGTGACAATTGCCTTCCTCTTCCCTGATGAATACAGTAACTCTCATGAATGTGAAAGGTGGGCCAAAGAGATCAAGGCGGTTTGGGGTGTGGAAGGGGTCCTTGTGTCCATCTTACAGTTAGCCTAGGACAGTGATTCCCAATCTTTTTTGCGTAACCCTTGGCAGCCCATTTCCCTAAACTGTACCCTTCATATTAGCAAAACATTTCTAACTAATATACACTGGTACCAGTGCAGCAGCGCCGGAATGTTCGCAAAGCTGAGGGGAGTGAGGCCTGTAAGGGGTGTGCCGCCAAGCATTTGCGCTGTAGTTGTGTGTTCACAACACATTGTTTAGGGATGGACTCTCCACCATTTGCCAAAATAACAAAGCAAGAAAACAAGGCTTTTCTCGAGGTCAAATGAAGAAAACCCACTCCAGCACTTGTTACAACATTCGATTCATTCCACAATTTTTCACTTGTATCTTGTCTTACACTGTTGACATATGTGCCTTTTCCTGCCATTATGCAATTTTTTTTCACATACATCTAAATGTCTTGGTTCATACCCCTGGGGGTATGCGAAATCAACTCATCTAGGATATTGTCCAACTCAGAACAGTTCAATTCCAGGCAGTGATGCAGCTATGTAATGTCATGCCTTGAACTTAATTATCACTGGGGGCGAGGGTATGTGTGTGTGTGTTTTTATCTCTTTAGATGGCCTTCAAATTTTGATATATTACTTCAGCTCTTCTTCCTCACTGTTACATGCTTCATAATGGTTTGTAAATTCCTACTATGTTCAACAACCAAACTGTTTGCCAACATGACTTAAAAATGGACACTGAAGTTTTGCATTTCAAGCTCATTCAGATCATAGCATCATAATGAGTTCCAGAATCAAATGAAGTTTCTTTCTGTTTTCCACCCAGAGAGGGGGAGGGGGAGGGGACATCGGGAAGGGGTGTCTGTGGAACTCTGGATCAGCTGGGGCAGTGTTTCCAGAGCATGTGCTGTGCTTGTCTGCCAGAGCACTGGTGCAGCAGTCACCAGAGAAATATTCCTCTGCTCAATTTCTTGCAGCACTTCTAGGATAAAAGCATGTGCCAGTCAATGGACTTCTAACCACTCAGACTGTTGGCGGTGAGGCTTCAGCTATCACAACTGAAGTAGAATACCGATTATTGAGCTACGACACACTCCAATTCTGATTTCTCTTGTGGGGATGCAACTCTCATTCATTTTAATGGAGACTGTACAAAAGCTTCTAAATGCACTGGCACTCCTGATCTCCTGGAATCTATACCATAAGAAATAATTGGCATTCCACCCAAAATCAGCTATTACTGAAATACTGAAAGCAAGAATTAAAATCACCTACCGACTTCAGCTAAAGTTTTGATACAAGACTCCACAGAAGATTTCTGTGCTGGATTTGGCCACGTACAGTTGTAAATTCTAAATGCAGACTGTAGCAATTGAATAAAAACAGGCTGGTGTGTCTGCAAACAAACATATATAAAAAGGCTTAACTTTATAATCTAAGTGATTGTTAAGTTAAATAAAATTTGCCCTGTCTCTTGATGCAACACTAAACCTTTCACTTTGGGGTAGCGCCTCCTTCTGGAGCATGTAAGTAAAACAAACAGGTGCTTCATCTGTGAAAGGAGCCACCCAGACCTTCCAGAGTATGCTAGCAAGGCAGAGGACTCCTCATATCCCTCTGAGGAGGGAATGAAAACTATACTGAAGGTGAAACAATGAAAACACAAACCAAACCAAGACTAGAAGGGGCACGGGCATCAAGTCTAGGAGTCCTGGGCTGTGCAGTGCACCATATTTGCAGTGGTGGCAGAAGTGGTAACCCACATCAGCCCCTATACTCAATAGAAAAATTACTGGTCCTCATACCAATACTGTAGTGCCCACCGTGAGCCTCTGGGAAAAAACCTCACCATGAGACCAATTTCCATGGCTCATGGATGGCATTCATTCATGCCAGGACATAAATGAGCAGTACATCAGTGGGGCAGGATTTAAGGGACTGTGCTATGAGGCATCACCACCTTCTCTAAAGCTTTTCAGCCAAATGCTGCAGCAGTCAATGCAGCAGAATCTACCTTACATTTTTTTGTAAAGATACAGACTGAGGCCCATGTGGCAGCCTTATAAATGTCTCAAATGGGGAGGTCCACTTTAAAAGCTGCTGAAGTAATTACAACCTCTTAGAGTGGGCTGTAATGCCAACGGGTGGTTGTTTCCCTAAACCCTGATAAGCCAACCCTATGACCTCTTTCAGATGGTTTGAAATAGAAGATTTAGACACGTGGCACTCAGTGTCTTACAAACAAACAAACAAAAAACAAAAAGGGCTGAGGAACCCTTGTGGACTGATATTCTGTCAAGGCAGAAATGTAGTGTCCTCCTCACATCCAAGATCTGCCAGCTCCTGTCCTTGGGGTGGCTAGACCTAGGACAGCAAGGAAATCTCCTGGGACCAATGAAACAAAGAATTTACTGTAGGAAGTAAGACTGGATCCAGAAGCAGCAGGCACAGCTGAGGGTCACATCTCTGAGTTCTGGTGGGCTGATAGCAAGGCCACTAAGGATACCATTTTATGTATGACCAGTTTCAGAAAATACATGTCCATGTGTTCAAAGGGTTATCCAATGAGTGCAGTCAGAACCCAAATTAAGATTACAGATAGGGAGCCAATGAAGCATGGTGGAGTGGTTAAAGAAAGCAAACACTTTTCCAACCTCCTTGCAGATGTAGATGGATGGAAAAGGCTATCTAGCCCTCATACTCCAACGTACTGCACAGCACTGCTGTTTGTTGTTTTATGGTTTTAGTACTGTGTCCAAACCCATCCCGAGAAACCTCAATACCTCCCAAATTAGTACTGGGGAAGAGAATTCCCTTGTCCTTGCACCACTCCAGGAAAGTCTTCAATGTACCATTATAGACCCTAATGGTGGAGCTCCAACTAGACACAGATAAGATTATGAATAACTTTGATGAATAACTAAGGTCAGCTAGCCTCTGTTTATTCAGCATCTAAGCTATCAAATGGATGAGTATGAAGTACAGGACTTTGAAGTACCAGGGCCCTACATGTGGTAGACACCACGGGTTCTGAATGAACAGGTTGACTAGGTCTGGGAAGCAAAACCATCTGGGCCAGTGAGGAGTGATTAAGATTATGTCCTGCCATATCCTTGGTCTTGAGGATGACCCTGGGGAGAAACCATATTGGTGGAAATGCATAAAGGAATTCTCAGCTATTCTTCTAGTGTGTGTGTTATTGCTGCCACTGGACATTGAGAAGAACTAGGGTACTTGAATATTTCCCTGAGAAGTAAAGTGATCCAGAGTATATTCATTGGGAACCATTTCCCTTACACAGAAGTTGGAGGTGGTTGATAGCCATGTTTCTCAGAAGTGCATAAGACAACTCCCAATCCCAATGTTGAGTGGGGATGTCCTTAGCATTAGCAGGAATATTATAAATTCCCTTTCTTGTTGTTTGTGGCAGAAGAAAAAGAAGAAATATGATTTAGGTATTTCCTTGTTGGCCTAGGAGACTGATTTCTGTCTAAGTTTGAATCCCCCTAAAGGGCAAGTTCTTTTCTTACTGGAATAATAGGAAAACCATTGTCTCATTTTGCTTTCTTCCTTTTTCTGGTCACTAAAAGTGCTTTTCTTCTTGCTTTTTGTCTTCACCAGGACAGCATCCAAGAAGCCCCTGAATAAGTTGGTGACTTCAAAGGAAGAGTTAGCTAGTCAGGACTGTGAAATGGGATCCACAGCTCATGACACAGTAAAATATTCTTCCTTGCCTGTGCTGAAGATTCCTGGCACTGAACTGTGGGGTAACCAAGGAAGAATCTGCTAAAAGAGCTGCCATGAAGGCGATTTTCTGTAGACCCTCCTTGCAAGGTTTGGGAGTTAGCATTCATTCCTGTCATGTCTTCTGTCTGAAGGAATATTGATCTGGAAAATAAGGGATTCATTGCTGAGGCATGGAATACAACCTCAAAATCCTTGTGAGGTGCCACTTCCATGTGCTTGCCCCTTCTCTGTCTGTTAGGATGTTAGGATGACCATGGTAGAGGTGAGCTCTGTCACTGACACATCCTCTGTGGGCACCTGAAGTGAATCCAAAGCTTTACTTGGCTGTGAATAAAGCTTTCTGGCTTGTTTGCATACTGCCGTTAGCTTAGCTGGGTTCGTCCATTCTTGGTTTCCAAACTGCCTTGAAATATCCTGGCAGAGAAATGATTATAGGCTTGGCAGACTTTGCAGGAAAATCTGCCTTCTCTCCTTTTTGTCTTAACCCACCTGCTCAGTCTTGTGGTTTTGGAGCCTCCCCCAAGAACTGGAATATGTAGGAAGCTTTCTTTAGCCAGAAGGGCAGGGAACAAACCCAAGCCAGCCTAACCTGAGAGGTTTCAGTTTCTATTTTCTCCTCAGAAAGCAAACCCTCCTGAGGATGAATGCCTTAGTTGCTTCCTGTTGCATTTGTGAACATGACAGAATAATGTGAAACAGACATTTGTCACCAACATTTCCATTCTTACCTGGAGGCTTGTACTGTTGTCTGAAAATGGGGAATTGAAGAAGCCACTCACTATGTTCATTACTGGTTCAGTGACATACTTCTCCAGAGATACGTCTGCATGCTTTCTGTCTGTGGTTGTGTTGCAAACCTATAGGAGACAGGGTGACTGCATGAAGAATGATCAGAAATAACCATTCTTATTCATTCATCATGCATTAAGCATTAAATGTACAGTTCACTAAATGGAAGAACACAACTCAAACCCTTTGTAAGATTAGAGATTTATCAGGGCAAGGGCGAGGCACTGGGAAATCTAGAGCAAGAGGGAATGTTTTCTAACTCTGGGCACCGCAGGTCAGTGACTTGAACTAGAGGTAGGAAGAAGGCTGTCTGGACAAGTCAACAGCAGACATATCTATTTACTATTTGTATTCTAGGACTGCACAACTCCAGGGGTTCCTGTTGTTTGCCAAGTGTCAGGGGCCAATGTTACCCACCCAAACTTCCTTCTGTGCCTGAAGAAGGGCCTGAGATGTGAGCAAACACAGTCTATAAATGCTGTCTAGGCCAGGTCCTGGACCTCCAAGAGATTCCTAGTTCTAATGCCAGAGGGTTTTTTGTTTGTTTGTTTGTTTGTTAATTCTCATCTGCCCAATTGAAATTGGGGCAGCACCTAATTCCAACACCTATCTTATTCCTTGTGATTAAAAGGTATTTTTCTCTGAGCTGTAACTTTTTTAAAAAATGTTTTTACAAATTTAAACTATGCAGAGAATCATATCAGTGCAGGGCGGTGCAACTTTTCATAACCTGAGGGCTGCATGAGGACTTTGACTTGGAATCTGGTGGCTGCACAGTGAATTCCATTTCCTTATTGCAAATTAAAGTGTTTGCAATGTATTTATTTTATTGAATATGCACAATTAAAATATGTAATTAACCATTAAACAAGGGAGACAACTGATATGAAGTCTCAGAGTTGGCATTTCTCTCCAAAGATCACAGCCAGCTCCTTTTCATAGCCCAAGCACAATACTTGTTCCTCTGGGTTGGTTGTTCCCAGGTTGTTCCCAGTTTCTCCTGCCCAGAAACCATCATATGTGACCTCCCCAACTCCGCCTTCCTGCTGGAAACTGGCAGGCTGAGCCTTCTGTACTTGAGCTGATGAACTCTCCCCCGCGTGTCCCACCTGCTCCTGCCGATGAGCACAAAGACACTCATCTCCTAAGCACCTTTGTGCTCACTGGCTGGAGCAGCATGGGGCATGCTGGGACAAGCTTTCTCAAGGCCACAAGCCCAACCTTTAAAAACAAAGTGTTATTCTCCTTTGCAGGACTCCACTTTTACTTCTTGCTCTTAAAGTGTGAGAAGGTCCTGAAGTAGCCCCGTGCAATTCTACCAGAACTAAGTGTTTTGGACCTGAATTCCTTCTATCAGAGGACACTCATGAACATCCTGGTATCAGAGGCTCAGTTGTACACACAGCGGATTTTCTGTGTTGTATATGCATGTTTAAAACTACTCTTAAATCCATGCCCAAGTGATAATCCTGCTCCTTGTCCAGGGATAAATGGAACATTTGTCAAATGAACTAATACCTGTAGTCAAGTGGAATGTCCCAACTATTCCTGAGTTGCGGACGCTTCAGAACTGAAAATATTACTGTTAAATGACAATAAATTTATTATAGAACTGGACAGCTCCTGAAGGGGTAGATTTCTGCCATAAAATATCAATTTTGGCTCTTGGACACTGATTGGACAGTAGAGAATGCAACCTCTGAGAATATAAATATTGCCTCACTTTGTGGAATATTAGTGCCCACAGATACAGAGACTCACTCCCGGGATCTGATTGATTCTGTGTGTGTGTGGGGGGGGGGGTGCTAAGGGCACGTCATGTTTAAAGATTAAGCAAGTAGGCCTTAGCAACCACCATCAGTTTTCATCCTTCACATAAACGTTTACTTGGAATAAAATATTTAAAGTAAATCTCACTGATTTGCTTGATATACAACACCCTTAGAATAAGGATGTCAAGACACAAAAGATACTAATGAGCCTGAGGAGAATTCTGCCACAAAAGAAAAAAAGAGAGAGATACGCAAATCTTCTTGACTTGTCGAGAACAGGCAGCAACTGAGAGAGACAGAAAGAAATATGACTGGGCAGCAGCTGAAGGTTCCCTTTCTAAATGATTGGAAAGTTTCTTTTATTGGAAAACTTTTATGCATGATGTTAAAAGCCTTCTTAGAGTCCTGAGAGCAAGGGCAAACTGGTGTATTTTAATCATACGGACCTTGTCTCAGCATAAAAATGACTCACCTTCTCCACAACACCCACTCTGAATAAACAAATCATAAAGATCAGGATAGACTGAACCCTGAAGAGCTCAGTAGAAGACAAAGAGGAGGACCTTTGACATTCTCCTCTTACTGAGGAGCTGAGGGAATGGGGTAAAAAAAAAGAAGCCACTAAAAAAGATGCAGGAGGAATGCATTAGACACCTACATGGTATACTGGCAATGGGGGACAGTGAAATGCCTATTCAGGAGAGCGGAGGAACTCTGGGCCGATTAAATGATCAGCAACAGAACAAACCTCTGGCTGCATGTGTTCTTCTCCCTTCCCCTGCTATGACTGTCTAGGACTGGGCCTTCATATAAGCACACCTATATGTTACATCTTACTGTACAAAGACATTTTGGAAAGTAGTAGCCAAAGAGCTGTTCACAATATATGGTAAAAAGTCACATTATTCCCCAAATACCTGATATATCCAGAACTCAGGAAACTATGAATATTGTAGTAAAATATCAGTGGCTTGTGCATTTAAGAAGATAGTTACAAATAAAAATAAGCTTGAACAGGAAAGTCACATGCCATTCTGCTGCTTTTCATAGGTTTCTGCAGTATTTAACAGAGCATAAATCTTACCCTTGCCATATCAACCAGGAAGTTCTCAAACAGCTTCCAGATGTGATTACTAGTATAAATTTCCTTCATTTCCACTTCAGTGTCTACATAGCAATGATTGACAAAGTTCACATATGCAATCTTCACCTTGAATAGCAAATACAAAAAAATAAAACAAATCAGGCAAACAAACACCATTATCAGAGCTGCTTTTTCTTGTATCTTGCAAAACAATTCCTAAAAATGGCAACCCTTGACACTGTCAAAGGTCTACTGGTCATCATGTGTTTTAGATATGGACATGTCAATGGAATGTGCTCTTTTGTTTTATGTTATTATTCTTCCTGTTGTTGTTATTTACAGCTTCCATGTAAAGCCTGAAGTGCTTAATCTTGGAAGCTAAGCAGGGTCAGGCCTGGTTAGAATCTGGATGGGTAACTTGAGGGTAAGATTCTATTATTTTTGTTGTAAACTGCCCAGGGAGCTTTGGTTACGGGTGGTATAAAAATGGTGAAGATGATGACGATGATGACTGGGATATAACACTTTACAGGAGGAAAAAGACTACTCTTTCCATTTCATTAAGTACTTCAGATGTCCTCTATACCCCCACCCCTCGGAAAGGCAAGGCAAGGCAAGGCAAGGCAAGGCAAGGCAAGGCAAGGCAAGGCAAGGCAAGGCAAGGAAAACAACAGTTCAGGCATGGCTGTCTTCCATCAGTGAAAGAGTGTTGTAAAGAATTCACTGAGTTTCTCTGCAATCTCCTTAACCTTTGTAATCATATTACTCATTGATTGTCTAACAGTTCAATTACTTCCCTGCATTCTTCAAGTTTCCTTTCTTCCAATTTATTTAAGAAATGTTTAGCAATTATAATTATTGCAACAATATAGCAATAATAATAATTGTAATATTAACACGTCAGGGCATTTATCTGTTGAGTACAAAGACACATAAAGATGGCACTCTGGGCTTAATTTAAACATTATTTCTTACAATATTTCCAATCCTTGTCCCCAAATCATGCCTTGGTATCATGTTAGCTTAGGAGAAGAGCGGAACTTAAATGTTTCACTTGTTTGTTTATTAAATTTCTATATTACCCAATAGCCAAAGCATCATGGGGAGTTCACAATTTAAAAATATAAAATACAGCACAGAATACCATATAAAAATGAAATGTTTAATACAACAGTAGAAAACAGAAGTAAAAAAGAATGAGTATTTCTATCAAGTGCCTTGATTTAGCTCTTTGTTGATTACCATTTTTACACATCAGAACCTCTGAACATCTTATTGGCTTGGCTACTCAGCAGGCTATCTTGTTCTCCCCTTTTTTCAGCAAAGCTGAAATCATTCTTACAGTTCTGCTCCACTTGCTGCACTGTAGAGTCTGGCTTACCTCAGGTATACAGTCATCGTGAGTCACAACTCTCACTATGTCATCCAGTGGAAGAAGGGAATTGCATTTGATCTCAGTGTAGACATTCTTCCCTTCTGTACATGCCGCTAGCAATTCTACCAGAGTGATATGGTAAACCAAAGGTCCACTCTCATCTACTCGCTCTCGCTCAGAGCACATCATTTGAAGGAGGATCGGAAATGATGCTCTGTCATTGTAAAACACCAGCACATCTTCACCCCCATTGACTAGCTGAAATGATAAGAGGAAATGCTTCTTATTCCAGTCTTTACATTTTTTTACATTCAGTGTCATCTAATTCTTTTGCATCGTCCAACTCTGGTCAGCAAATCTCCTGGAAGGCCACTTTAAAAATCAAGCAGGAAACAGAAGACCAAGGCCATGCCTCCTTCTCCTCAAAATCATTCAGCAGCTAAACTTACTGCTACAGATGCCACCTGCTTCAAAATAGGGAGGAGGGAGAAGTTGGTTCAATTTACATTTTAAAGAGAATCCACCTAATTCACATTTCCTGAATCAATATGTGAACTGAATCACAGTCATTCTTTGGCATTCACACTTTCCCAAAAGTTGTGATGCAGTTTTCCCATCAAAACAATGTATACATACATACATACATATATATACACACACACAATGTATAACAAATATACAGATTTGAGAAAAAGGGCTCATAAGTGAAATATATGTGAAATATATCAATGAAAATGCATCAATGAAAATAACACACAAAAGTGCATTATATTCAAGGAATTACTAGTATTAGAAAAAATGCACACAAAAATGCATACAAATCTCATGTGGACTTTATTATAAAAGGAAACTGATGCAGAAGTGAGTCAGAATAACTTTAAAGTTGGAAGTGTACGCAACTAAGAAAACCAAAATCGACAGATTCATCTTTCCCTACTCTATGACTCTCTAGTCTGGAAAGCTAGGAGGCCAGATAGTGCCTTTCAGGGGGATAAATTTGGTCCATACACCAAACTCTATTGTAGAAAATTGTGCGGAGCACATAAGCACAGTATAAGAAGCTGACGTCTGACTGCCTATTGAAAGACCAGCTTTGTGACAACATTACAGTAGTGCATTTATTGTACAAATTAACATGGGTTTTGTGAAAGCTGTTTAGAACTGTTTATTGTCCCTGCAAGGCTACTGTTTGGGGGAAGGGTCTCAGTGGAAGAGCACATGCTTTGCAGCCAGAAGACTGAAAATCTCGTATTCAGTCCCTGGCACCTCCAGCTAATTCTGGGAAATATTCTCACCTGAAATCCTGGAAAGATCACAGCCTGTAGTGAGATAATATGGATTTATAGGGGCTGGCGGTCTGATTCATTGTGGTCTGTTGCTGGGTTGATTCTGATTGCATCTTAATTTTTGTTTGCTGCTTTTGTTCCTATATTTTTATTGTTTTTATATTGACATTTTTAACCTATATATCCAAGTTCTATTGTCTTGTGTTAATGGTTGCTATAACCATTTCCCCAACCTGATAGGCAAGTGATAGTCTTATTTTTAAAGTGAAAATCTTTTTTTTTAAAGTTGTGTCATACCAAACCACATCATAAAAAGGAACAAAATGGAAACATTTCAATTTTTGAAATAAATGTAAAAAGATCCATAGTACTAATTACATATCTCCTATATATCTCTATGTTAGCATATAACAGAGCATACTACCATTATGAAATAATTCTGCATAGACTTCAGCAAAGGCACCCCACATTTTTATATATTTAGCCATCTGTATGCCAAATTGCCATTCATTCAAAAACTTAAGGTTTCATTAAATTCTCCACCCACTCTGTCATTGCTGGTGGCTGTGTATCTTTCTAGTGTGGTAATATTAGTCTTTTTAGCTGTCAAAAGACTTTGATTTTATAGCTTTTTTCTGAAAAAAATCTGGAGTTATATATTAATATATTAATTGATATACTGTATTAATCTGTTACACTAAGGTGCCTTAGGGCATGTAGGCACTCTGATTCTGGAACAGGAATGGGATTTTATAGCTTATTATAAAGCCCTACACCACTTGGGGCCACAATACTTGACAGAACGCCACTCCCAACTGCAATCTACCTGGACCATATAATCAACATCAAGTGTGTCTTCTAACTGTTATCTCTAAGGCAGAATTGGTTGGTGGCAACAAGACAGATGGGCCTTCTCTGCAGCAGTCCACCAATTATGGAATTATTGCCCCACTGAGGCTCTCCTAGAGCAGCCAGCATTACTCTCCTTTTGGCATCAAGCTAAGATTGCCCTCTATACCGAGGCATTTAATAGCCTGAAACAGCACTGTAGTGGCAGGGGATATTGTCAGCTGCTTTAGGAAGTCAAACTGTAGGAAGCTGTTTAAATCATCAGCATTCAGATTCACATTTTTAATGAAATTTAGTGAAAGTAAACTCTTATTTATATTTTATACTGCATTTTATTAATTGTTGTACCTGCCCAGAAAGCCTCAGCTACTGGGCAGTACAGAAATCAAATTAATAATAATATCAAAAGAATCACAGCACAAGCAGATTCCACGGGTTATATTTTATTCACATACATTCCCAACACATATCTGATAGTCTGAACAACTGGCCCTCTAACAAACAAAGATCTGAGCAAATAATCCAAATATTTGGAGTTCACAGAATGCCACATGCCACCATAGTTCGTTTCCTTGAGTGCCAACATATACATAGATGGCCTTACCAAATTAGGTTCAGTTCAAAACTGTGTGTGGTAAAGCACTGGTTATTTTCTGCTGT
Source organism: Varanus komodoensis (assembly GCF_004798865.1). NCBI lineage: Eukaryota > Metazoa > Chordata > Lepidosauria > Squamata > Varanidae > Varanus > Varanus komodoensis. Next base: position 9,157,544 of record NW_025335409.1, read on the forward strand.
GTTCTCCATTGCTAAATCTATGATGTAGATTTACTTGTCACAGTGGCATCAGTTAGCACGGAAAACAGCTCTTATATAAATCACTACTTGCTTGCAATTTTCCCATCTCCCTTCTCACCAGTCCCTCTGTGTTTCCCTCCACTGCTGAAAATTTAGGGCCTGATCTTTTGTGTGACATCCAGCAAGGAATGAGCACAGGCCTCTGTGCATGAGAAAGGACCAGCAAAAGAAGGGCATAGCAATAAAAGAAGCTCCCACACAGAATAGCATGTGCAGGAAGGCCTGGGTCATCCCTCAAAAATGTAAGTTTTTGTTTCCCCACCCCTGTGTTTTAACTGTTAAGCACCAGTTGATAACATTAGATAACTAATCAATGTTAATGATGATGACAACTCCAGAGCAAAGTGTGTGTGTCAGACATATGTAGTGAGGTTGATTGAACATACCTCTGTCATTACCATATCCTGGCATTTCTTGACGTATTTGCCATCTGCCTTTACAATGGTCTGAAGGAAGCGCAGATATTCCACATGGCGGCCATGAGTCTCAATGCAGTGCACAAAGTGCTGAACCACCCGCTCGCTAATTTCATTGCACAGATGGTAATTGTTTGTGAATATGTGCCGCATGGTTTCAGCCTCAAGAAGCTAATTTAAAAACAAACAAAACAAAAATCCATTCATAAGACTAATAAAAATGGTTGTTTACATGAAATTCTTATTACCATCATTAGAAAACACATGGGCATTACAACTTTCCACCACATCAAGAGAATTGCTCTGGTGAACTACTGTCAGGGAAAGCTCCAGGGAAACTTGCCAAATGCCCTTAGGTAAAATGCTTCAGATGCAGATAGTTGAAGATAAATAAAATAGATCCATAACACCTTTCTGATTCCTCAGACTAGCTGCTCCTGTGGCAACATAAGAACATTGTGGGGTGCCATATATTGGGTTAGAGTAACAGACCAGTGAGCTCCGTTTTGTCTCTACTGACTAAAAGTGGTTCCTTCAGGGTCACCAACAGGAGTCTTTCTATGTCCTTCCTTGGAAGAGATAGGAACTGAAATGAGGATCTGCATACAGAGCATCTGGTCTGCCACTGAGCTACAACTGTCCTTTTTCAACTGTGCTGTCCATTGCTTGGCCCAATTTAAAGCACTGGTTTTAACCTTTAAAGCCCTAAATTGGTTGGGACTAGCTTACTTGAATAACTCTCTTCTATAGATACCTACGTGAGTTTTTAAACCTTCCTCAAAAGCATTTCAATCAATAAAATGCATTTTTATTGATGGTTATGCAGTCCAAGGGCTGTTTGCCACCTTTTCTTTTTACAATGCACAAGAGCCCACATCAGTCAGCTCCATGTCAGTTCCACTGAGAAATATAAGCACTGAATATACTAAGCAGCCAAATTGTCATGAACTGACCAGATCTTCAACTGTTGGGTAATACAGATACATACATACAAATACACACACACACACACACTGCACTCCAAAACAGTGTATTCTTTGAAAAGCCACATATGATAAGGCAAATTCTATGGGCAGGGACTGGAGGAAAATGGAACAAAGCAAATGAAAGCAGTGAGATTACTGCAACCCCATGGGAGGGCTCCTTCAAAGAATACATCCTTTAAGTTGGTATCCTGCTGTGATGTTTGCATCCATCATTGCACAATACCAGCTGGTGGCAGGTGTTCTAAAACCAAAGCATGTTTATGCTACCTACCCAAGTATTTCTTTATTGATTTGCAAATGTAATTGGTTAATCAGCTGATCAATCAATACTGATATCACTGATCAACAAGATTTAATCATATGGCTTGCCTAACTGTAATGATTAAAAAAGCAAGCAAGCAAACAGTAGAGCATGGCTTTCTGTATGGCCTTTTCCACAAAGATTTGTTTTTATTTGCATATATCACTAAAAATAGCCCTATGCAAAGCAGTCAAAGAAACTGTAGAGACTACAATCACTTCTTGCAAAATTGATGCTATCTCAGAATCTGAGTCAGAACTGGAAGTAGAAGGGTTGGGATTCTTCACTTAAATGCCAAGGCCAGCATACCCAGCAATAAGTAAGTGGCAGATGGGAGCCAGGCCTTTATGTCTGGGTCTGGGAGAAACTCCACTGAACAGGTGAAATGATCAGACCCCTAGTCCAGTGGCAGATCAAAAGAGCAGACCATGCTTTTTCATTTGGGCTGAAGGGAACACACCCACTGGTCCAGTGCAATGCTCTGTTAAATAATTCTAGGGAAGGGGAAGGGCACAGATTTGAAATGTTGCATGCAGAATGCTATGCTAGGTAACATAGGCAACGATGATCTCTGGTAAAAATTCATTTGAAATACTCACACCAGGTGTTAGGAATAAGTTGAGATGCTTATGAAGGAGAACTTGATTCTGAGGATTTCCACGACAGAAATTCTGAAGAAACATGTGAGCTAAGTTCATAATTTCATTCATTTTTTCATCAATCTTTAGGCAAATTGAGTTTTTTTCCAAATGTCAAAGAAACAGACAAAATAAAGAATAGACTTATTAATTGTTAGGCATTGATATGAACACAATCAGAAACAGAGCTTCCAATTTCCTCCAACACACATCAGTATTGCCTATTCAATTTATTTCATTTTCAGTACTTAACCATTTTAATTATACCCTGCTTATATTTAAATTAAATCATGGGAAACTAAGAAAAACTAGAAAATATATGGTAGAAACTAAACAAAACAAAACAAAACAAGCTGAAAGCCTCCGAAACACGTTAAATAATTAAAAAAAAAAACGTGGCAGAAACCTTTCTATATTTTAAAAGAAAATACATCTGCACACAAAACATTTTTTTTCTTGCTTCCACTACATTTTTAGTTGGGGAAAATTCTACAAGGCCAGGGTCAGTGCTGAGAATACTCTGTCTTCTGTTTTTGGTTTGGGTGGGACAGGAGAGTTTGTGAAACTTAGACCATAACTCTTATAGATTTCAGAATAATTTGTATAGATATGAGGGATAATTTCAGATATTCTGACATGAATGTATCAATTATCATTAGGCCAGCAGTTTGATGAAGTGAAGAATGGTTTATAATTGTTTATAAACAATTAAGAATTGATTATTCCTCACTGAAGAAGGAATACTTCCTGTAAGATGGGGCTAACTAAGACATGAGTACACAATGCCTGCATGCATGCTTGAAAAAGAAAACTATTTTATTTATATGTAAATTTAATCAATTAATTAGCTCTATTAATGTATTTGATCAGACAATAGTCTTAATTAGAATGCATTAAAATAATAATGCTAAACATATCAGTTGTCCATTGAGTATCTTCTGCTCATGCGGAATTCCTAAACAATTAAGCAGACAGGATAATCTTGATTTTATTCCTGCATGTGTACCCATGCAGTTATCTTACAAATTTCTTAATTTTAGCTTAAGCACTCCCTCTCCATTTCCAGCTATGTTTGGATGTCAAGTCTTAAGAATTAACTGCTGTATTTAACATCTTTCACTGCAGAGGCCTTTACTTAATGACTCAAACCCTGATGCTACTATGCAAAAAAAAAGGCTGTATACATTCATATATACATTCATGTATTTCTTACTTGAATTTGAGTACAACTATCTATCATGTGCAATTGGGAACCCTGAGGAGGAAGAGCCCCTGATCACTTAGAGTTTTACATATGTTCAAGAGAATGCAGATCTCCACTTTGGAGTGCCAGCATGATCGGACTGAGTCCTTGCCACTCCCATTTTTCAGGGAGTTTTTTTAGGTTTTAAATATCTTTAAGATGCTGTTGTTATCTTGGTATTGTGTATTAACCTTATTTTAGGGGTTTTTTAAAATCTATTTTTTTGTGGTTTGAGAAAGCATTTGATCATGGCTACATGAAGATCCTGAGAAAGGAGTTTGGCAAGGCTGTATACTGTCGCCCCGCCTATTTAACTTATATGCAGAGCACATCATGAGAAAGGCGGGGCTAGATGAATCACCAGTTGGAATTAAGATTGCAGGGAGAAATATCAACAACCTCAGATATGCAGATGATACCACTCTCATGGCAGAAAGTGAAGAGGAACTAAAGAGCCTCTTGATGCGGGTGAAGGAGGAGAATGCAAAAGTTGGCTTGAAACTCAACATTAAGAAAACTAAGATCATCCGGCCCTTTCACTTCCTGGCGAATAGATGGGGAAGAAATGGAGGTAGTGACAGATTTTATTTTCCTGGGCTCCAAGATCACCGCAGACTGGGATTCAGCCAAGAAATTAAAAGACACTTTCTCCTTGGGAGGAAAGCTATGTCAAATCTAGACAGCATACTAAAAAGCAAGAGATATCACCCTGCCGACAAAACTTAGTTATAGTCAAAGCTATGGTTTTCCCAGTTGCAATGTATGGCTGTGAGAGTTGGACCATAAGGAAGGCTGAGCGCCAAAGAATTGAGGCCGCTGAATTGTGGTGCTGGAGGAGACTCCTGAGAGTCCCTTGGACCACAAGGAGATCAAACCGGTCAGTCCTAGAGGAGATCAACCCTGACTGCTCTTTAGAAGGCCAGATGCTGAAGATGAAGCTCAAATGCTTTGGCCACCTAATGAGAAGGAAGGACTCACTGGAGAAGACCCTGATGCTGGGAACAATTGACAGCAAAAGGAGAAGGGGACAGCAGAGGATGAAATGGCCAGGTGGAGTCACTGAAGCAGTCAGTGTGAGCTTAAGTGGATTCCGGGGGATGGTGGAGGACAGGAAGGCCTGGAGGAATGTTGTCCATGGGGTCACGATGGGTCGGACACGGCTTCGCAACTAACAACAACACACGAAAATCCAATAAAATTTTTGGAACACTGCTAACTCCATCGATGCTACCTCCAGCTAAGATCTCAAAAGCAGAAAATGGAGGAAAAATGTTTTGGTTCTGCTGACAAACCTGTCGCACCAGTTGTCTTAACAGCTGAACAAGTTTGGGCTTTTACAGGATTCTATCAAAAATCTTCAGGATTCTGTTTATTCAATTGATTCACATCTCTTACCAAACTTAATATACTTAAGGAGTGGGTGAAAAAAGGAAACAGCAGTGGCAGCATCTCACAATGTATTAACCTCTTGTATTTCTCCACTGTTAACTTTCTTTTGGAGAGCTAATTTGCAAGTCACTGATCTGACTACACAAGGTCCTCTGCCTGAGTTCCTGGACAGATTTCTCCATGAGTTACTGGCAGCTTCCCAAGGATTTCAGCATGTTGCACGTGCACCTTGCAATTCTGGTTCCTCTCATTCCTCCAAGATGAGGCCTGTAGTTATTCAGTTTTTATGAGCCTCAATTAAAGAATATTTGCTTCATGCAACCAGACAGAATGGGAGGCTTTGCTGGGACTTGGTCAATAAGAAAAGTATGTTATATGTTGAATGTACAAAAGAGGTTTCTGATTTAGAGAGGCTGTTTAAAAGCAAAGGTTTCTGCAAGAGGAGGGGAATACCCAGCTATCTTCTAGCATATCTTTCAAGATTAAATATAGAGAGTCCAGAGTCTCAAGTCAATGGAGTCATTTATTTGTGCCATCAATATACATGTGGACTGTTCTTATTCTTCTGCAACCAGATCTACTTAACAAGTTGATTTGATTTCCTGTCACCTCTGTGTTCAATGTTTACCTTTATTTTCTGAGCAATGTTCTGGGGGTTCTGACTTTTCTAATCTCTCCTCTCAAAAAGGCTTTCTTTTGCTAATTGTTTTAACTCTTTCATGCATCTTAGTATCTGTTTGTCATATTGTTATTAATGCTGTATACTTTGCTTTTTCATTTGGTCATTCTAATATATGTTCATAATTATTCAATACAGGCCATGTGCATTGAACAATTAAACTCTGGTTTATAAATAGATAAATGTAAATAAAAGCAGGTAAAATTATTTTAAAAAATAACTTTCAAAATAACATTGATTCTCCTACCAGTGTTGAGGAGGCTAGCAAATGAAAGATGGTAGACAAAAAATCCCAAATGTATGGAGAAATGGAAATCTTTTATTGAGCATTGGAGCAGTGTATAAATTAATATGTATTTGTGTTTTGTTACTTCTTAAATTATTGATGTGATGACAGAGAAACATGAATTTTTGTGATATTTTATTTGATATTTAATTTAATTATTGAAGTATAAATGTGGCATTGAGATGGATACGGTTTGGTAGAATAATATAAATGGATGTTTACTTTTTTGATATATAAAATTTGCCTTTTCAACTAAATAATGCTTTAAAAAATGACTGGTAGTACAAAACAAGATAAATAAAATTTCACCTGCTAAAAGGCAATAGATCCAACTTAGCAATGCTTTCAGTGTCTGAGCACCTGTCTTACAGACACCATGCACATCCATGCAGATGTTTGGTCTGCCTTATCTGAAGTTATGTATAATTGATACATATGGATTTATGCTGTTATTTAGATATTTACTATGAGTGTGAATTTCAGCAACTGCTAATTCTTATTTTTGTTTAGAGTTTGTCTTGTTTTAGTGATTCACAAGAAAAAACAGGTGAAACAATATTCAAGTGAATGCAAGTAGAACCTCACTCCTGACTTTGCCACTCAACCTGGCAAGGTCAGGGACAAGGGTCTTAGACACATGCTAGCATGAGTGGGCGTGTACCACTTTCATACATTTGTATAACTTGTTCACACATAACGCCTACATCTCTGAAAACCTCTTTGAGATTTAATAACAACTTTCTAGGAAGCTGCATCTACTAATATGAAGAACTTATAAAATGCATAATTCTCATTAAGTTACGTAAAGTCTGGAACAGACTTTGAATGTCTGTTCTCATTTAAGCATCCTCATTTATTGTGATCACCATAAACATCCATTACCTTTTCATAGGGTATCTGCAGAAGATCCAATACAACACTGTGTGCTCCCATATTTTTAAGCAATCTCTGCTGTTGATTTCGACACTTTTTATTCTGGATGCAGAGTCTGCTTAAGCGGATCAAAATCTGATGATAAAATGCAATATAAAACATGAAGGAAAATGTCTGATATTATAATAATGAATAGCTAATTAATAGCTAGAATCATTTTATTAACATACCTCCATAACAATATTATAGTTGTTACTCTTGTTGCTATCAATCTGAGGTTTTTTACTTCCATCTTGGACCGGACTTAACATACTTGATTCCTATAATTTAAAGTGGGAGAGAGAAAATGAGGGAGGGAGGGAGGGAGGTGGGGAGGGAGGGGGAGAGAGGGAGAGGGAGAGTTCAAATACTGGGTATGGAATTAAGAAATAGATGCCACACCAATAGTTTATGCCGGAGTGTCAACAACACAGTGTAAGCTCAGTATATTGTGCATATTAGGCACATTTGCACAACATGGTAACCCACCCCACCCCTTCTCCCCACATGGGACTCCTGCAAATATCCCACAGGACACCAATGGTGCACTGAGCTTTCTATCCTCACTGCTGCAATTTTGGGGGGGGGGGCTCCCTATAATTTTTTTCCCATTTAATTTGGGAGCAGGAGTAATTGAAAAAGGTAACGGTCAAGTTGCCTTTCATAAGCCTTATTTTCACAGCCATGAGCAAGTCCTCCAAGATGCTGGGATGGCACCAACCATTTTTAAGTCATCATCATCATCCTGGAATGCACAAAGATGTGCACACAAAATTTATATTTTTTCCACAGATTGGAAGCCCCATGACAGCAGCAGCAAAGTACCTGTTCCATTGTTGCCATGGAGCTCCCAACCAGTGCAGCCACTTCTAAACTACCCAAGCAGAATTTGGGGGCTGTTGGTACTGGCTTCCCCATTGCTTGCAGTTATCTTTTTGGGCAAGCCGCCATTTGACTTACCCTTAAAAGAAAAAAAAACTAAAACAAAAACAGAAGCCTTCCTTTTATTACTTCATTCTTTGCAAGGCTTCTCCATTTTCCTTTTCCTCTCTTTCTTCTACTTTCATGGTATGGAGCGCTCGGGGAATTGGAGCAGGGCAGAAGAAGCTTAGAATAAATCCCTGCAGTTAGCAACTGTAATATCTGTTTGTACAGTAGTAACCACCTGGCATAGAGGAAGGAACTGGGCTGTGATCAGCTGTCTGCAATGAAAGAGGAGTGCCCTCTCTCATGCAGCAACCTGGTCCTCTACAGAATATATGTGTAGTTCCTGGGTGGAAAAAGAGCTGGTCTTGGCTTGGAAGCACCCATCCTACCTGACGGGAAAGCTGATTTCTCCTCAAACTAGACCAGAGGAACTTAACTTTCTGGTGCTGCAAAAGCCCAGTTCAGCCCTATTTTCCCTGCATGAGGCTACAGATTGCATGCTCAGTTTGTGAATTAATTAATGCATAGAGCTTCAGCACCTCTGCCTTATTTTTGTCTTCTGCATTCTAAGCTCTCCATGCAATTGGTGCATCTCACAAGGGGGAAAATGCCACTCACATATGGCTCAACAATATTGCCAGAAGTGGCCATCTGATTAGGAATGAGGCTATCCACTTGCAGGCATCTGGGCTCCAGCAACTAACTTAAACATCAGCTTTTGGACAGGCTGGCAAGCAGCAATGATTCCTGGGTGGGCAGCCAGGCAGCACCTCAGTTCCCAATCTCCAATGGGGCCCTGCACCTCTAAGTAAATACACATGCAAATTACATTGGTAACTCTGACATCAACTGTTTCTGAATACGGAACCTGGATTTCGGTATTATGACCAGCAGCTGTCTATATTTCACGAATGTGTCTACTGTTCTTTTAAAGCCATCCAGGCTGAAACACCACTTTCCATAAACAAATATGGTGTTCCCTAATGCTGTGTTTATCTCAATGCACTAACACAGCTGAGTACGTTAAAAGACAACAATGTTATATTGGAGGCGGGAGGGTTACCTCATCAGAAATGAGCATAATGTTATTCCAGTGCTTTTTCAGTACACTGAAATCACCACACACAGCTTGGTTGTAATACAGTAAAATAGCATCAGAAGTTTCTATAGAAAAAGCATTTCTGAAGGCACATTAGAAGCACTGATTAGAAGCAAGTCAATAGTGATATAATTGAGTACATGTCACGCACTGTGTCAGGCTTTTCTAGTGAAATAGAATACATGCTGCACTCCTCATCTTCACTGGTGTTGATAGGAGGTTTTTGCTAGTTTTTCCATCAGTGCTGCATCCAAACTAACTCTTTCTGTTCAGTAAACCATAATATAAGCATTACCAAAATCTGCAATAGATTACACTGTTTTCTAATCCAGAGACACTGATTTTATGGGTTATCACATCCACTGGCAAAATTGAAAGGCAAAAATGCCCTGCCAAATTTAACAAGCTGCATTCTCCAGCATCTCCCATATATATGTGTGTGTTTTTGTGTTTCTGGGTCTCAACTTCATCTCAAAAAAGAATAACCATGACAGCAAATTGATGATGTCTGGAATGTGTTCTGTATCATATTAATGTTCTGTTCTTCCTTCAATGTGCATTTGGGTTGTAGAATTTCATTTTATAGCTAACGGTCTACCTCAGTGAGCTTCATGACTGAATGGAGATTTGAACCCTGGACCTTCCAGCTGAAGAGTCAATTAACTCCTTTATATATCACTTACATTTGACATATTGGTTTGCTCAGGGATGAAAACTTTTTGCTGCCTGATGCAAGGAGAAGATGGCATTTTAAAGCTATTATATAAATATTCCAACAGAAACAACCTTAGCTTTTAGAACAGAAGCAACACACAAGGATCAAGACCAAAAGACAAACCTCAATGGGCTCATCACTTCCTTTTGCTTGACTTTCACCCAGCTCTCCGCTCTCATAACTGCTGCTCTTTTCAACCCAGAGTTCAGATTTTTCTACAGTAAGCCTTAACTGGTCAAGGTCAGCTTTAATTTGTTTGTAGTTATCCACATCTTGATTAGATACCAGCAGCTGGACCTGCCAATACCCAGAATTCCACAGATATTTTACCACATAATCAGCAAACATCATGACGGTTGCATTCAACTATTTTGATTAAACCTTTAAAAGAGTAATGAAATGTTCTCCTTCATCAGCTCTCATAGATATTAGTAACTGAAAGCAGAATGTTTATAGCTAAAAGCAAAAGAAATCAGAGGGTTGGTTCACACATGTGTAAGGATGCTCTAGGGTTTTGTTAAGTCCACATTTGGAAGCAAACCAAACCTGGAGTAATGCACAGATTGTAACACATTAATCTTTCCAATTCTGTTATTTTCCAAATGCTATTGGGCATTTTTGGCTTTAAAAGCACATCAAAATTGAATAAAAATATATATTTTACCATATAAAGTATATGAAATGCACATTTTATCATGAAGCATATATAAATGCTTATTTCACCATAATATGTATATTAAAATGTATATAATCATTCTGTAGATCTAAAAACAACAACAACACCATAAATGGAACAGACTTAGAAATATATGCAATACTATCATGGACTTAAACTGACACAGACTGGACATTTTCTTCTCTGTTCATCTCTATGTATGAATCATCAGATCCAAAAAGGACAATAGTAGATGTGCATTTTACTGTACTGAAATAGCACAAATCTGAACAGTGACTGGAAAACTAGCACATTTTGAACTTTAAACAGAATTTAGAAGTTATCAGGAAAATCTTTGGGGAGGGGAAAGGGATTTTAGGCACCTGATTACGAAAACAAGCAAAAGGAAGCATTTTAGGGTAGTGAAAACATTCTCATACCTAGCATATGAAAGATAATTGATATGCCCCTGAAAAATTAAGAGATGTGGACACATTTCTGCAAAGATTGTTGAATAGGCAGAAAAATCACAATTTCCACCAAATCCAACAAAAATAAGAGAAAAGGGAATCACCATTTCTTCTTATCAAATAAGAACAAAATGGTATTTCCCCTTATTATTTTTGGTAATAAGGGAAGCAGGAATATTGCTCTTTGCCCCTTATTCATCTAATTTTGGAGAACTACATTCTCACTTCCTTTTGAACACCTCAGGGTATTTTCTCCATAATGTATGGTGTTCCTAACATGACTTGCATTTTGCCACTTTCTGATCAGATGTCTAAAACACATTTCTTCAAAAGGTTTTCCTAATAGCTTCCCAGTTTCTTATTATCTGCAAAATTGTCTAAATGACTGTCTGCTTGCAGAGATTATTAATGAAGATGTTAAGTGGAACTGAAATTGACAGCTGCCCCACACTAACCTAACTATGAGAAATTTGGGACAAAGCAGAATAAAATGGCAGCGCTGAATAACATCAGGTACCCCTTCACTACAGAGAACTGCTACTGTTTAGGAAGAGAGATCAGTGTTCACAAATAAAATGTCAGCTACTCCTTCTCCCTAATAATGCTGATCCTTGAGTTGTCTGCATAATGTCAGTTCTCTAAAAATAATTCATTTACCAAGGTAACTCAAATTCTGCACAAAAAAATGAATGATCCAACCAGCATAAACCAATATTTACCAAACTTGTTGTGCAGAATTTATTCTTCAGTGTTCACTATTTTGCATAGTTGATTGTATTTGCATTAGTGAGGGGAGAAGAAAGTCTGTACAGGGTGGAGTAGTCCCACCTTTTAACTACCGGAGATCTCATTCAATGTTCTGAAGTTTAGTTTCCCCAAATATTTTACCTACATTTTTTAAGATTTGTTTGGGGTTTCTGCAAATATAATGGTCAAGTCCCTTTAGAAACAAAACCATGAGATTTTTAATAAGTTGAACATTCTGGCCAACCATTCTGAACCATCACTGAATAATGGAGCCTGCACGTACAACCTTGGGTATCTCTCATTCACATCGAATCATTTCCCACCTTTCTCTAGAGCTGGTTCAGTTTGTTTCCCAATTAGATCCTTCTTTCCTCCACAAAAACATGTCAGCTGCTCAGCTACTCAGCTGTCATTTAACAAGGAACTGCAACTCCTTATGCACCTAATCAGCATAGCCCCTATTTTAATAGCAGGTAGAAGGTCATTATACAACAACTGTCAAACGTGAAACAAAATCTCCCCCGCTGTTTGCAACTTGTGCAAGTTCACAAGTTGCCTATGTGGGGTATAGCCCAGTTTGAATACTGCAGTAACTGGGCCAGGAGGAGGGGCCTGTACAAGCCTGTACTTTTCTGTACTGAAAAGTAACTTCTGCTTAGGCCTAAATGAGCAGTTTCTTTTAATTAATCTATAGGCAATGAAGAAACATTCGGTCTGAATTTGCAGCATTATGAGCATTAAGATGTACAATACTTGCAACTGAAAGATATGGAAAATAATAGCCTTTGAAAAACAAACAACCACCAAACTGAGTCTGAGGCGCACTTTAGTGGCTTTACCTGCTTAAATGCTTGCAAGACCTCTGCTCGTTGGCTGAAGTGTTTGAACAACAGCTGCAGGGCCCCCGAAAGCAAAGGAGGGTAGTCGTGCATAATAAGGTGAATGAGGACTCGCAAAAATGTCCTACCCCCTTCATCATCCAGCTGGACAGCATTCTTTTCTTTTCTGCACAAACACAAAAGCAAGCAAAAACTCTGGTGATAATAAAGCATTAAACAATGTCCCTGCTGATTCATACCCTGCTCTCACGCTGGTAGGAATCCTGGAGCCTTGGCCATGCGTTCATCTCACCACAGGTGCAAAGTAGTAATAGGAAAATATATGAGGCGCATCTGATTCCAATATGTGAGGTGCCACAACACTCTGCTTAAGGAAACTGTCAGCAGGGCCTATGCACCTGGGTAGACAATATGGGCTCAATCCAGCCTTTTGTAACTGCTGTCTCAGCTTTGATCCCTCAATATGAGCTACCTGTCAGACAGTGTTGCTGCTCTAGAGATGCTCGTGCCTTTCCTTTCTTTTTATCTAGAACCTGAGCTTCTTGCTATCTTTGACCCTGTACATCTCATTAGGCATCTTTTAATCAGGCATCTTCCAGATGGTTTGGACACCCTTCAGTCCTAGCCAGCATGGCTTGCAGTCAAGAATGCTTTAACATCTGTACTGGTCCCTCTGATCCTTTATTGTTGTGAAGGACCTTGCATCCTAACAGCAAACGTTTCTGAGTTGAGGAAGTTGACTGGACCCATAAAGGAATCTCACACTGGCTTCCTTGAACTTTTGCTGGATTTTGCACTGAGATTATTTTCTTTATTAGAGGGATAGGGAACTTCAGTGCACCCATTTCCTTCATGCACCCTTACCGGCTGTGTTTCAGCCTTCTGTGCCCCAGACAATCTAGCAAGCTGCTCCAGAAGAAGAGCAACCCCCCGTCACTCTTTTGATCTCACCTGTGCCAGAATGAGTGACAGCCCCTCCCCTGATGCTCAGGCATTTTGGAGCAACTGTCACTGTTTTGCCACCTTTTAAATATTATTTTAGGCCCCAGATTGTGTGCCAGGGTCTTTGCAATTTTGTAAAATAGACATTCTTTTGGAGATGCACAATGGTGCACCTACAGCTGAATGAGATGGGCAATGTCCTTGCATGTTTCAGCTGTCAAAGGCAGAAAAGTCTAGTTGGATGGAAACTGACAAAATGAGACTGCAAATTGACTAATTTTTGTACAGCTGTCAATTGAAAATATTGGTAGTTCCTTTGAAAGCTGAAACTTCATGGATCTGGAACAGGCTAGACTATATATACCAGACAGACATAACTCTGCATTTGTGCACCTCTGAAAAACCCAGAAATGAATGATGAACACAACTGCACAATTTTCTAGGGTCAAAAATGAGAAAAAAATACCCCAATTATACATATTTGGCCAGGTCGACTCATATTGTTTTTATATTGTGATTATTTATTCATTGTTGTGAGCCACCCCGAGGCTTTGGCAAATGGGGCAGCATAGAAGCTTCCTAAATAAATAAATAATAAATAAACATTTAAGCTATGAAAAATAGTATTATTTAAAAATTGCTAACACAGTTGCACAATTTTTCAGGAGCTTGTAACCACAACGAAATAACTGCACTGCATTGAGGCTACTGGAGCAGTAGAGCAGCAAACTAAGAGGGTAGCAGTTGGAGTGAGGAGGGCGAGAGAAGACACCAAGAATGCTAAAACACCAGCTGGGAAGGGAGGGGAAAAACAGTGAGTCTATTTGTCCGTTGGGCACACCATGAAGTATTCTGCAAAGGACCCACACTTTGTACTTTGTACAGAGGGTAGATTAGCTTGTCTTGTCAAGCTACCCACTGAAAGGTAAGAGACCTCCCAAAGCAGGTTCAGGAAGGATCCAGGAATTAGCATATTAGTCAATATTATATATTTGCCCTAGGAAGAAAGAGGAGGAGACAAGAGGGATGAGAGCAGGTATGCACTGTCATGTGCCACTTCATAAAAGAAAGAAAAATGCTTGCACAAATAGGGCCTATCTCTGTTTGTAAATCTGGTTCAGGTTCATTTGCACAAAAAGGATAATATTTGTTTACTACAGGGACAGGAGGAACAAAATATATATTAAGACACCAGAAGTAGATAATATAGCAATAGATACTGGCTAATTGAATAGATAAGCCAATGCATGAATCAGAAAAACTTCATGGTGGTGAATATTCATTCTTTTGATGCAGTTTCCAGCCTAACCATAGTCCACTATCTAGGGCACTATCTAGGGCACTACATTTCTGAGATATTCAAACCCACACATTGTTCAAATAGGCCCAACTCAATAACTTTTGACTTACTAGAAGCTACTATGCTTCAGGGTTATAAAGTGTTCTGCAGATTCAAAGTTCGACCCTCATTAAATAGTAGCAGAACATTGGTAAACTGCTAATGCATGCAGGAGAAAGTATAATGATCAAACAGGAAGTATTGGTTAGCACTACAGAGCAAGATAACCAAAAAAGAGTTCAGTTGAGAACAGGATTGGAACCATTTCAGAGCTTACCTGCCAGCAAACATAGTTTCTGCTTGAGCAGCAATTTCATCTATGTCAGGAACAACCGCTACAAAAGAACATAAAAAAGATTGTGTCAGAGCCAGTACTAGAAAAAAATGTCCACAATCCCTCCCTTATTTTGTGCTAGAAACAAATAACCATTAGCAACTGGTATTACACAGAAAAAGGGGCCAACAACACTATTAAACTTAGTGCCCCAAGGTTAACAACTTGTTCACTAGCTTTTGGTCATGATATCTCCCAGACATTGAACTATGGCAGACACATAAAATAAGCAGTCAGTAACAAATGCAAAGCTAAATTGAACATTATTGAAATAATACAGGCTGGTTACAATCTATTCTTTGAATACCTACTCAGAAAGTACTCAAGCTCAGCCTGGAAGGTGAATGTCTCAGAGATTTATGGAACACTTTCTTGGGCACTTCCTTTCCAACACCCCCATCATGGATGGAGCATAACCACCTATCTAGAAAACATTGCCTGTATTCATGCAGAGACTCTCGCTGACTCAATTATTTGCTGTTCTGTGAGTCACCCAGACAGCCCTTTGGTATGGGGTGGCAAACAAATGCAATAAATAAACAAATACAATAAATAAGTTTTCATTAAAGACTCAGAGATTTCATGATCCATTAAATGTGATACCTATTAACCTCTTGGTACAACTGGGAAGGTGGGTCAAAGAACAGGTTTGTGAATCCTAAGAACCATTCACATCTTCCCCACATGTAAAAGTGGGTAAATATTGCCTGAACAAGCAAAGAAAGCTTTCCTGATGTTAATACTCTCAAGTTTGAGTTTCTGAACCTTTTGTTTAAGCTACCTGGTGAGTCCATGTCCACTTAACATTCGAACGCTCATTTAAACATGGATCATAAGGATTTTGAATTATTTTGCCTAAGCAACTGTACCTGAGGTGATCGTTGGCACGTCAGGTGGAGATGTCACAGAACTATCAACATTTTCATTGCTCTCTCCAAATTCTTTCTTGTAAATAGAAAGCATGTAGGATATTCGGTAGTCAAGTCGAACACTAAGAATAAACTATAAGGCAAACAGATGACATATCACATTTGTGAGTCTCTTTGAGGGTTTTCAAGGTACATATGATCATTTGTTTATGAAATCCATCTTTGTTGCATTAAACAATATTTAACAAAAAGCATCTATCATTTTATAAACTATTTTTAAAGATCACTCTTATTTTTGGAACCTTTGAAAACTACTAATACGAGCTCTTCTACTGGTGTCATGAAACTGGACACTTCTAAATTCAGTGCAAGTTGACAACTGTTGAAACGATCTTGTGCAGGTATCAAAACCCTTCGTTGCAGCTTAAACACCGGAGTCACCCCTCATCATGAACATTGTGCATGCTCCTTCAGCAAAATCCAAAACTGCATGAGGACTTAGGCTCCTGTCTGAGACCACATAATAAAAATTGATTGATTGAAGTTCATACGATGGGACTTTCCCCTTCTCTCCTTCCCACTGCAGTCCTGTGTGTCTCCCCAGTATCTGTTGCAGAGAGCCAAGCAATATTCCAAAACAGATTTTGAGAGTGCACTGGCAGCTGCAGAGGGAAAAGGGGGAATCATCCCTCCAGCCCTGTACCGCTGCTGAAATCTATTCTGTGAGTTTAAGGGTTTCATTGGATTCCATCCCCTTGTTTAAGTCCATAACAGACAGTATATGTGCTACAGCTTGAATTACAATTTTAGACTGAAAGTTTTACCTGTAAAATCTCAATGATTTTTAACTTGGTGTCCATCACAGTGACATCCTCACTCTCTACAATGCTAGCTTGTTTGCTTGGGTGGACACTTGGGGGTATGTCAGGTGCAGAAATAGGCAAGATAGAACCTCTACTGAGTACCATTTGAGTCATCATCTCTCCCACACCATGAATGGTCCTCATAACATTGTTGCCTGTATATATGAAATATAAAAACAAATACTGGTTACTCTGAGAGGCAGTAGCTATGTTGGGCATCATATGACTAATAAAGTAAGTTATTTTCATAAGATATGATGATATTCTGGATAAGGATGGAGGATTGAAATTGAATCTAGAAACACAAGAACAAGGATCTAATATCTCTTGGTGGCATAAGGTGCAGATACAATCAAGATACGCTAAAGACTATAAAATGTGGGGCTTTTATAAGGATTTAACAGCATTTGATCAGGTGATGCTTAAATCAGATGAGAAAATGATTAAAAGACTATATAATTTCTTATTCAATAGGAGAATGGAAGATGAACAGGTTAAGGAAACTATGATAACGTGGGCACAAAACTTTGGATATAATATTGAATTAGAAAAATGGCAAAAGCTGTGGGAGAGAAATATCAAGGTAACATTAGCAACTTCGTATAAAGAAAACCTGTATAAAATGTTTTATAGATGGTATCTGTCACCAAATAGATTAGCTGTTTCCAAATATGTCAAATGGATGCTGGAAATGTAAACATAAATTGGGTACTTTCTATCAAATGTGGTTGACTTGCGATGATGCGAAAAAGTATTGGATTAAAATACATAACTGGCTTCAGGAAATGTTACAAAAATCTTTAGCTTTTAAACCTGAAGTTTTCTTATTAGCCATTATACCTGCTGGTATTAGTAAACAAGAAATGTACTTGAGTTCACATGTAATTAGCGCGGCAAGGATTGCATTTGCTCAGCACTGGAAAAGTGAAGAACCACCCACCGATGAACTGATCCTAAAAAAGATCTTGGACTGTGCAGAAATGGATAGATTGACTTCGTCATTGAAGGAGAAAGAAGATACTGATTTCTATCAAACTTGGGACTCTTTTTATTATTGGCTAGAGAAATGGGACTTCGCATAGATTTAAATATACTTCTAAGTTATCATAAATGGGAAAAAAATGTGGGGGCTGACCCAGCAGGCCCGAAGTTTTTGATGATTGATGTTGTTTTTAGTTTTTCTTTGTTTTTAGGACTATAAATTTTGAATAAAACTTATTATAAAAAGCAAGTTATTCATTTAAATAAAAATTAATATATAATAGTGTGCTGAGATTATTATAATGGCCCTAAATCCAAGCATACCTAGCCAAAAAAGGGGGGGGGGCAAAACAAAAACCAGATTTTCTTGCCCATTCTACCTATTGAGTCAAATTATCAATATATCTGAGATAATTCAGAAAGATCCAACTGCCAGTACTTCCAGAATAGGAGGTATTTAGAAACCAGTTCAAGAAATGTGGGTCAAGATGTTACTTCTGCTCCTAATCCTGGCACACAAGCTTCACCTGAATGCAAGGAAGGAGCATCTCAAAAGCACTTTTTATATATCATTTAACTTAGGCATTCAAAGGCTTTCAGTAAGGATAAACTGCAATTTTGCTGATGAACACTCCAAACTTGAACTAATTTCTTGAAATAAGAGGCAATTCAACCATAACCGTGGAGGATATAGACATTTCCTGTAATGCCATTATAGAAAATATCTTTATCTTCCACAGTTATGACATATTGTATATCAGGTGGCAAGCCCTTCTCCTATCACAAATAGTGTTGTTATATAATATTGAAATGTTAGTGATCACGTAAAAGAGAAATTACAATTGTTTATCACCCTCCCTTCCTAAAAACCTGGAAGTAGCACCTTAAATAAACAGCTAAATTTAAGTATTTCTGGTTTGTCTGTCAACCCACAATAATCCATAATCTACAATACCCATAGTCATGTTGCCATGGTGGCTGGCAACACCACCAAATCAATACATCCCTTGAAGTCATACTTAAAGCTCTCACCTCTACACAAAGTAAACAATGAACAGTAATAACATTTCTTTAGACGATAAAAACTTGGATAACAAGCTGAAGAACACTTATATACTTCTTGAAGCCTTGTGTATTCTTCACTTGCAAGTTGCCATTATATGTCAATTGTCTTGGTGCTTTTTTGTTTTACTGTAATATAAACACCTGAATATATATTTTCATTTTGCAAATAATATTTTCCGTTTACTATTCCTCCTCTCTACTATTCATGAATTTGTCATTTTGCACAGGAAAACAAGTGTGCTTGCATCATTTTAAGGGAATAAGGGCATAATTCAATACCGTCTGCTACAGATACATGAAAACCTCTGAATTTGGAGGCTTGTATGCATCCAGTACATGGAGGCATATATTTTCCTGTTTCCCCAAAAAAGCAAATTCCTGAATACCTTCTGTGCAGCCTATTGCCAACCAATATTTTGTTTGCAAACTATTAAAAATGTTGAACTTTCCATATTCATTAGTGTTCCTAACCAGAACAGATTGTTTTTCACCAATGAAGAGCAAATGACACAATTATACATTTGGGAGGGGCCAAGCAGGACATCAGGTCTCAAGTCACCCATCCACATTTCAATGAGGTCCAGCCCTGCTTAGCTTCCAAGGTTAGGCAGGATCAGGCAAGTTTAGGCTAAATGCACTACACTGTCTTCCATGGAAAGCTACAGTATTGTGTCACCGAGAAGAATTCGAGCCTAGGGTTTCCTTTTACCTGGGAAGCATTCAAGTATATAACTCCGCCTCACCACCTGGACTGTAACATGAACATATGGTGCTGCCCTATATGCACAAGTCATGCACATTTTACCCAACAGCGCTATTCTATCTGGGGCTTTATAAAGTCTTAGGCACTTCCTTTTACAAAAGCCCTTTCCCACCATGCTACTTAAAATTATTTTAACTGGAGTTGCTAGGGATGGAATTTTAGAACCAAAGTTTATGATACACTTTGTTTTACTCTAAACTAAATGCATGGAACCCATATGGATCATGACCTTAGCTTAGCAGACTGGAGGACTTTAATTCTTATTCCCCCATTGTCATCCCAGCACCTTAAATTTACATTGTCCAATAGTGATCCTCTTAACACAAACAGATCATTGTTTAAGCCGTATTTACAGGCATGAGCATTCTGACCTGCATTGGGATCAGAGCATAGAAAAAGTTAAAGTCCCCTACCTGCCATGCTCGGATCCTGATTCAGACTGGGAGCGCTGTGTTTGCTTTAAAGTAAAAAGTACTATATGCTTTGCCCCTCAGACAACCTGCACATGCAAAGCATATTCCACTGATCTATGGCCATCCCAAGAGATGTATTGATTCCCAGTTGTTTCAATTCTCCACTAATTGTGCAGGCGTTCACAAATAAATCCCAAAACTTTCAAAGGTCCATGAGAAGATTATCCCCATAGGACCTCTTATCAATCCAGGCATTGCTGTTCCATGCAGGAAAATTAATGGTAGAGTAAACAAACATATTTTCAGGTTTGCCACCATTTTTCTGACAGGACTACTGTGCCTTGAGCACAAAAGCTCCAGCTGCTGAATGCCTGCACATCAAACAGGAACTCTGCCAGGAATAGGTGGCAAGCTCACAAATTCTTCCAGTAAGAATACTGAACAAGACAATAAAAAGTGACACTGGAGTTAATAGTTAGGGACATCAAATGAAGAAAGGTTAAAATCCTTCTATTTAATATTGTAATACCTTGCATTGAATTAATGGAGGCACAAAGAGTTTTAGGAAAGGAACAAAACTGCTTAATTAATTTTAGTATTTGCAAATGACAAGGGTTATGACCCTCCTCACTGAGATATAGTTGATATCAGTCAGTCAGAGCCAAAGTAATAAGCATATCAGTCTTAGACAAGGCTGTAACAAATTACAAAAGTCTAAGCAATTATATTTTAAATTAACATGGAGCAAGTGTGGAGAAAAGCTGCTGGACTGGAAAAGACATTGTAGTTATGAGAATTACAGGTTTTTCCCCTGTTCCCAAAAGGAACCTGACATATTTCACAGAGCAAGAACCACAAGTGGAGGAAGAAGGGCTGTTTGGCATACAATGATCAAATGAGGAAAGACCAGGCAGGGCCCAAATGCTGCCCAGACGAGCATTTAATTCCGGGGGGGGGGGGGGGATGTGCACCCAAACTCATAAGCTGCTTTTGCTAAGTCTTTGCAAATGGAATTCCACCAGCAGAACTCATATGCAGGATAGGAGGGTGCCACTGCAATCCAAGGCCACCTAAAGGGAAATGCATACTCTAGCACAGCTCTTCTGTTCCCCCCTCCCCCTGCAAATTGCAGGGTAACCTTTAGCTTTTTGTGTGTGCATTTTTAACTTGAACAGGACAGTCTTTGTTAAAAATTCATGCAATGTAGCACAGAGTGGAGGAAGCATGTAGGAGAGGAAGACACACAAGAAGGTCATTATTTTTCAAAACTCATTGTACCTTAAAAATTACATTACAACATTTCCCCAAAAGAGATACAGTAATGTGTGGGCCGGGGGACATACAGACACGCACTCCAATACTAGGCAGGTTTGCTTGAACAGAAGTGCTCAGTGCACACAGGTAAATCTGCAGAGGGCTACAATCACAGTTTCAAATTCCAAGTCAATACACGTCCTCCTATCACATCTTTCTACTGTTCTGTACAGTGCTTAATATACTGCTGGAGGTAAATAAAAGGTTAATTAGATATGATTGCAGTCCATTTCACCAACATAAAGTGCAAATGAAAGGGCAAGGTCAGTATAGACTACAGTAATTTAAACTGACTATGGACTGTCAGGCATTAAAATAGGAAAGAGAAAAAGAAACTGACATATTTTGGAGGACAATTGTATGCCTTCTTTCATTATGTCTTATTTCTTACTGAATATCTGTTTCTGTCAAGAAAACGGAAGCAAAGAAGCTCATTTCATTTGGCACAACTTGTAGTGCCTGCATCCGATACTAGGGGAAGTGCAAAGGTGTGTCAAAGTATTTTCTTGTAATTGACCTCAGTTCCAGTTTTAGTAAACACCTTAGTGAAGTTTACTGGGGTCAGGACCAGCTTTGGGAGTTTGGTAATGCTTGCCTAAAAGGAGAAATGAGCATTAACACCCCTTGAATTATCCAGCTTAAAGTAAAACCTGAGCCAGAGAAGACTTCCCAGCCTGAGACCCATTTTGAAGGTCCGCTGGATGGAGAAAGATAGGACTTGCATGATTTTTTCCTGTCTAATGATGCACACAATTGTGCCCTTAGAAAACTACCTGCCAGATCAGAAAACAGGCATAAGCTAAGCTCATGCAAATGATTCTATGTATATTCTATGATCAAAGAACAAGAAAGAAAGAAAAAGGATCCCAGAAAAAAGACTTCTGAAATCATTTCTGAGTTTATTTATGTATTTGTCCAGTGTTCTTATCCATTATCTTCAGTCAAAAAGGATCACAGAGCAGCTTATAAGTAATTAAAGAGTTTCTGCCTATATATTTACCATCCTAAAAGACATGAGACACAAAGAAAGGTACTGCAAGGGAAGAAGAAGCTATTAGAAAATGTATAACTTGCCTGTATGCCATTATAGCAATACTAAAGTATCAATTCAAAATAAGCTTTCTAAACAGTATGTGCATGGATACATCATGTGTTGCTTTGTTTGGATCCTAGTTTATGACAAAATCCCAGGTTCAACAAATAAGGAGTCAACATAGTGTAGTTATTCCACATACTGTACAGAAAATGACTGCAAGCATTGGCATGCATGGTCCATTACAATGGCATGTCAAATTACCTTTATAATTTTTGTAGCAGCAAATTACCTTTATAATTTTTGTAGCAGAATCAGTAAGTTCCTGATTCTTATCTGATTTACTCCAAGCTTAATGACACAGTATGCAACCTTAAAACTGCCTCGTGTATGTGGGAAAATGTGGGGATGCATTGTTGGGTAGAGTGGGCAGAATTCAACAAAAGGCTCGGGTCTATGCCAATTCCCCTCTGCCCTACCAGTTTCTTTCTAGAAACAGTGGTTCCCATAAGTGAGTCCCATCATTTATGCAAGGAGACTTGCTGCTTCATAAAAGAATTCCCAAAATTAAGAGAAACACTTGTTCTTGGAAGAAGGCAGGTTAGCAGAATCAGCAAACCTACTTTCTTCCAGAACAAGTGTTTCTGTTCACTCCAAATTGCCCCAGAAGCACTGAACTGGCATCGCACAAGAGCTTTAGGGATCCACTGAGCATGCTGATACCTCCCTTGTGTTTCTTAAGGGCCTCTTTCTAGGCCTGTCAAGCATTTGTCAACTGATCTTCTGTTGGGAGGAGTGAAAGGTAAAAAATCTTATTTTTGTTTAGATTGTGTTTATCCTTCTTTCTTGCCTCAGTGAAAGCAAAATAGAAAGCCAATATAAATATGGACTTCTGTCTCTCTAGTTTAAGATCACACTTGCCAATAATTTTAATCTATAATTTAATACATTCCAGTTCCTATGTGCATCCACACCTGCTCCTAATGTGCCTCATGGTCTTTTCCTACTTCTGAGTAGTTATCAACTATGCTATTATTTGACAAATGTCTTATTTGCTTTTTAATCCAAGCAAGCAGCACTTTCTTCAGTAAGTCCAAAATATCTAGAAGGCAGCAAGTTTGGGAAGGCTGATCAACTCATACATAAGTTCTCTTCATGAAGGAACATGTCTAACTTTAAAATATCTCAGACAACATGACACAATGAGGGCTTTTCTTTCTTGAGTTTATGTAATGTTATCAATTTATAAGCCACATTGCAGTAGCAGAATCTTCAGTTTTGTTTTTAGCTTAGAGGAAAAACAACTCAAGGTCAGGATAAAGACTTCATGGGAAAAAGGAGCTGGATTTTTGTGTATGCATAGTTTCTCCCATGGTATTCCTGACTCTATATCTGCCTTTGGCCATGCTTTTTCAATGTTCTCGTCTTCCAATTACAGCAAGTCAGTGGTTCTATATAACTCGTAGAGTGCCAGCACAGAAGACCCATAACCTAGTAAAAATTTGATTTATACACATAGCTAGAAACTGGCCTTTAGACACAAATGTGAATTTGAGAAAGACCCTTAGTAGGATATGTGTTATTAACGCTGCAGAAAAGGCTTATCAGCCACACATCATGGATGTATACCATGTGATTTCAAGATGGGAAACTGCATGACTTTTGCAGTCTAGATGCCATGGGCTAAATTAAAGTTCCATGGGAACTTTGCACACAACTGTACTTTCTTCCTTTATGTCTTACAAATAATGTTTGTATTTGGCAGCAGCATGAGAAACATGATCAAGAGGGCTTTAAATTAAATCCTGTGCAGAATAGAGTCTGAAAGTAAGGACACGGGTAAGCAGGGACTTTGGTGCTATACTAAAATTGGGGGAGTTTTGTGGGAGCTAAGCAAAGCCCACAATAAATAGCAAGAAAATCACTGGAAGAGAACATCCAAGGCTCTGATGTCTATATGCTTTAGGTGCAGAGTAGGCAAAATAAACAAGATGAGTTTGCACTCATATTACAGGACGGTAAATATAACATAATTGGCATAAGTGAAACCTGATAGAATAGCTCGCATGATTGGAATGTAGAAACTAAATGATATGGTTTACTTAAAACAGATGAAAGGGGAAGGGGAAGGGTGGGACTACCATTACGTGTAAAACAAATGTGCAGACTAGTATAGAAGTACAAGAGGATGACTGTGATAGCCTGTGGAGGGCAGCTGGGTAAAAATAAGGGGGAAAAGAAATATAAAGAACCTTGTGATGTGTGCTTACTACAGACCACCACACTAAGGTTAGGGTATAGAATATGGTTTTCCTCAAACAAATTACAGAGGCTTTCAGGAAGCAAAAGTCAGAAGTAACTGATGTCTTCAACTTGTGAAATAAAAGGATCACTCTTCTATATTCACTTACTGGATTCCTCTAAAGAAAGGTGACAGAGTAGAAATTATTATTATTATTGTTGTTGTTGTTGTTGTTGTTATTAGAACATTTCTGTGCCGCCCCTTGCCGAAGCCTCGGGGAGGCTTACAACACAATAAAATACAATACAATATAAAATGACAATATAAAATTAAAATTAATAATATAAAATAAATAATATAAACAATATAAAAGAAGTTATGAAAGAAAAGAAAAGAAAAGAAAAGAAAAGAAAAGAAAAGAAAAGAAAAGAAAAGAAAAGAAAAGAAAAGAAGTCGCCCTGGCCAGATAAATAAGTAAATATTGTTAACAATTAAAATGACGTTAAAATAAAAAGGTCTTCACCTGGCGCCGAAAAACAAATAACGACGGCGCCAGGCGGACCTCTCTGGGAAGCAAATTCCATAGATTGGGCGCCACCGCAGAGAAAGCCCTCCTCCGAGTATATACCCTCCTAATTTCTTTCACGGAGGGTTCCCGGAGAAGGGCCTCTCCCGCAGATCTCAAGGGGCGGTCGGGCATATATGGATGTAAGCACTCCTTCAGGTAACCAGGTCCCAAGCCGTTTAGGGCTTTATAGGTCATAACCAACACCTTGAATTGGGCCCGGACTTCAATGGGAAGCCAGTGAAGCTATCGGAGGACTGGAGTCATGTGAACATAATGCTCCGTCCCCGTCAGCAACCTGGCAGCTCTATTTTGAACCAATTGAAGTATCCGGACCGTCTTCAAGGGAAGCCCCACGTAAAGCGCGTTACAGAAGTCAAGGCGGGAAGTCACCAGTACGTGTGTCACTGTCGCCAGGCAGTCGTACTCCAGGTAGGGGCGCAGCTGATTAATCAGCCGAAGCTGGAGGAAAGCGCTCCTTGCCACCGCTGTCACCTGAGCTTCCAATGAAAGCTCCGGGTTGAGGAGTACTCCTAAGCTGCGGACCTTGTCCCTAAGAGGGAGTGCAACCCCATTCAGGGCCAGGTCAAATCCACCCTCTCCGAAGCCCGATCCGCCAATCAACAGGACCTCCATCTTGTCTGGATTGAGCTTCAGTTTATTGGCTCTCATCCAGCCCATTACCTCGGCCAAGCATTGGTTCAGCATAGCCACTGCCTCACCTGGATTAGTGGAAAATGAGAGGTAGAGCTGGGTATCATCAGCGTACTGATGATTCCGTAGCCCACACCTCCTGATAACCTCTCCCAGCGGTTTCATATAGATGTTAAACAGCAAAGGGGACAAAATGGAGCCCTGTGGTACTCCATGGCATAGCTGCCATGGTGCAGAGCCATAGTCCCCCAGCACCACCTTCTGGAATCGGCCGTTGAGATAGGAGCGGAACCACTGCAACGTAGTGCCTCTGACCCCCAATCCCGCTAGCCTATCCAGAAGGATACCATGGTCGATGGTATCAAAAGCCGCTGAGAGGTCCAGAAGAACCAACAGGGACGCACTCCCCCTGTCCTTCTCCCTGCACAGGTCATCGTACAAGGCAACCAAGGCAGATTCAGTACTGTACCCAGGTCTGAAGCCGGACTGAAATGGGTCCAGATAATCAGTTTCATCCAAGAGTGCTTGGAGTTGTCCCGCCACCACCCGCTCCAATACCTTGCCCAGAAACGGGATGTTGGCCACTGGTCTATAGTTAGTGGCCATCTCTGGATCCAGTGACGCTTTCTTAAGGACTGGTCGGACTACCGCCTACTTTAAAGGGGCAGGCACCCGACCCTCCCTCAGAGAATCGTTACCACTTCCAAGATCCAGGTCCCAATCCTGTGCTTGGAATTATTTATTAACCAAGACGGGCAAGGGTCCAATAGGCAAGTGGTGGGACATACTCGTCCAAGCACCTTGTTACTGAGTCCAGTTCTCAGTAAATATATCCCTGTTATCATCCTGGTGAAATTGGTGGAAATCATGGGCTTGTAATATATATATATATGAAATCTCAATTATTATCATTAAAGCACCATATTCTGATAATCACAGGTGGCTAATAAATCATGTATTGCATGATAATGCATTTACTGGGCTTTTCCCCACTCTTACCTCCATCCTGAAATTTGCTTAATCTTTCAAGGTAGGATGACATAGGCACTTGTACAATATCAAGGATAGCCAGTAGTGTTCTGGTCAGCCTAAGGAGCTCACTGAAACTATAAAAACCAAAGTATATGAGATTGCGAGCCAGGTGCACCACCTAAAGGGGAGGAAAAAGACAGAAATGTCAAGAGCAAGAAAGAGATCCTGATGCTAAATTAGTGGTACTTGACCCACATGGATGCACCTCAGTCTTAAATCCTGAGTAAGGCCTTAGACATCTTCTGGACACTGCAAAATTAAATTATGGATTGGGCCCAGAACAGGCTGAAGCATCATTGATGAATGCCAGCCAATGGGCTTCAGTCTCTGTTCCAGCTTTCCCAAGCACTCTTCCTGCCTTTCTCTCCATATCAAAGTATCAAGGAAAGGAAGTAAGTATGGCGCCATCTCAGGAATACCCTGGCATGTGAGTCCTCAAAATTCCCAGTGTCCAGGTATCACTCTGCTGTGAGGTTCTGGAAGCCCTCTCCACCGTGTCCCATCAGCCCAGTAAGTACCCAGGAGTACCACAGGATTTGGAAAAAGTTATGGCTGTATATGAATGAGGCAACACTCTGGAACAGACTTCTTCAGCCTGGTGTCTTCCACATAATTTGGACTAAAATTCTCAGGATTCCCTGATCACTGCTCATGATGATGAGAGTTAGTCAAAAAAATCTGAAGGGGGAAAAACGGGAAAGCTGCTCTGGAGGGTCTAAACACCATTGGTTTTTAAGGGGTATGGTTCCTAACCCCAATTTTCTGAATTATGCACACTCCATCTGGGGATTTGCTCTAGCACTGCACTAAACTATATGACAGAATCAGGCCATGCAAGGACAGAGAAGGCAGCAAGGATCTCTAGGGACTATTCATAGCACTAGAGAAAGCTTTTTGAGCCCTCCCTTTTTCAAATACACTAAGGGAATCCAACATCATGCTACAGAAGCTTTCATAGAAGGCACCTACTAGAAAATGTACTTAGCTGATGAACCCTAAGCCTAACCCAGAAGGATGGTCATGAACACATGTCACTTCCTGTATAAACATGCCTTTTCCTTACAGCTGAAAACTGGTTCACAACCACTCTGCAGTCTGGCCAACTGTTTTGTGCTCTGCATCTTGGAATGCAACTCACACATGATGATGGCTAAGGTTCTACAGTCCTCATAAATTATGAAACTCAAGTATATTTGCATAAATTTCCTATTTGATAGAATTTACTCTGCCCCAAGTAGTCATGGGGTGGAGCAAGGAGCTATATGGAACACTGAAGCCCTGTCCCCTGGAAAACGTAGTGAGACATATTTCTTCCATCAGACACTGCCCTATGCTTTTGCAGGCATCTAGGTTCTTTAAGAGGCCAGAGTCAGTATCAAATTTTGCACTGGCACAGAAGCAGCTTCATTCATAGAAGCAGCACTGGCATATCCAGATAGCCATACTGGCCACACACACACTTCTTGAGCATGGTGTCACTCATGCTGGTCAAGCATCATGGGAACTGCAGCAGCATTACGGCTATCTGTTGGCTAGGATAATGTGAGAGGGCACAAAATATGCTGCACCTCTGGAAATCCAGAACACTGGCACAAGGAGGTCCTCATCCCATGCAGTCTGGATAGTTCATGCCCCCTCAGTCCTGTGGCAAAGGGACAGCCTGCAATAGCTCCTTATATTGTTATGATAGTATTACTATCCTGCTGAGATACTTCTAATGAACCAGGTTTACAAATCCTCAAGTGGGAAACTTCATGTGGAATGGCAAGCAAAGGAGGGGAAGAGAAAGTTAGCTAAGGTTGCAATTGTTATATATATTTAGACAAGAAAAAAACAACAACTCCCAGCATTCCCCAGCCACTATAGCAGGCTGGAGAATGCTGTAAGTTGTAGGACTTTTTTCTAACTAAACATGCACAGAACAGCAAGTCAAATCAACTTATTTTCTGCTGTCCCACTTTTGATATTTCTCAATATGAAAACCACATTCAGTACAGGTCAGGATAGCAGAAAAGTACCTCAAAGGTTAGCTTATTTTTCTCTTTGTCTCCAAAAGGAAAGGGCTGGTTCACAACTTCTTTCAAGTACTCTTCCACAAATTCCATTGTCAAAGCAAATTTCCTCTTCATGTCATTCCGTGACAAATCGGTGAAAGAATCATACCTACAAAGCAATAACATGAGCAAAAGCTGAATGGCTGGAAGCCAGGAGTCAGAACATTTTAAATAAATTATTTTCACTGACTAACAAGTAAATATGTTTGATATTGGGGTGGTTGCTGACATCAGCCATAGATTCGTCAAACATTCCAAAGAGAGTTAGAGATGAGGTGGCAACATAAGCACTACTCTAGACATTATCATAAAATTATTGCGATCTGTAGCTTTGACTGATTTTTAATTCTGCCAAGCAAGTGTACTTACTTATTTCTACTATAAACCATCTGGTAGGTATTGTAGAGTATACCCTGTTAAATAGTTTAATTAATTAATTAATGTCCCATTTTTCCACCAGGAACATGATGCTCTAGGTGAACAGTAATTCTTGTACCTTCTGAGCTATTCCAAGAAATAGTGTGCCTGCCACAAAAACAATATATTTCTTAAGGCCAACCAAGAGTATGTTCACTGCTCCATTGTGTAGTAGTAAACTACTTAACTACTACTTACATATCATAAGAAAAAGCATTCAATTTTTTCTCCCCTGAATGATAGGATCCTCTTGTTCCTGAAGGGAACTTACTCATGAATAGTGATCTTGGTAGGGATTTCAGTCCACAGCCTGGCATACTTCACAGGCACCACTGTCTCCTGAGGATCTCTGTCCACATGCATATGCAACATGAGGCGGCAAAATGATGCTCGTAGGTCGTAAGGCAGGCTCTCATCTGACATGCAGCGCAGGATCAGATCCACTGAGAGCTGTGTGGAAATCTGGTTTATAGCCAAATACTGGCGGTCCAAGCACATCTTGGCAAAGAGGTTCAATTGATACCTTAGGATAATAAAGCAGCAGCGTCATCTCCATTCTGCATTTGCTTCCCGGGAACCTGGTTGCTAAGGTACCAGTCTACATGTCTGATGAATGTTACATAATCTCAACAACCACTTCGCCAGTCTTTTACTGTGTACAACCATTAAAGCGATCAATCACGTTATAAAATAAGGTCCATAAAACACCATGTGCATACAGCGATTCTCCCCCTAAATCCCTGAGAAATTCTCCACTTGAAAAGCAAATTTGCAGCCCACTCTTGTATCCTGGTCTACACCTGCTTCTATATGGCAGCTGCAGCTATCACTTTTAATGAAAATTATAATGATACAAGTTACAAATCTTCAAAGGAACCTGCTTACCTACAATGCAATCCTATGCAGATTTACCTCTACACAGGTTTACTATGTATTAGCATGCATAGAATTACACCCTTAATTTAATTCAATAAAACAAACTGAACTTGTGAAGAACTCAGAACAAACATTTGCTAATCATGCATAAAAAGTTCAGGCCTTGTTCAGGTACTATTTTTTCTTTCAGGAATTTATCCAGGGTTCCAGTTCCTGAACCAAGTCCTCCTTTGTCAATTTAATAATTCTTATACTGCACACTCTTCCATTAGCACAACATTGTACATGGGGCTCCCTGTAAGTCTCTTACCCAGGTACTGATTGGTAGTTTTGTAGCTTCAGCAGTGCTAGAGAATTAGGTATATCCATGCCATTCATTTGACCTCCAATGGAATCAACAGACTTTTAAAAATACTATACTCATACCTTACTTTTGCTTACATGGTCCTACCAGGACTTTTTAATCCAAAGGACTGACCAGGTCTCACAGTAAATGCATTTGTTTCACCAATAACGCAGCTTCAAATACTCCCAGACCATCAACTGGCCCAAAGGTCAATGAGCTTGGAGCAAAACAGCTCATTGACCTCTGATACCCCACACTTCATTGATGTCAACTCAGATATTATTTTTCCAAGTCTTCCTCACCTCCCATTGGAACAATATCTAATGGGGCAAGGGATTACTGTGAGTTCATTGCCTTCTTCTCAATTATCAATTTTCCATAGGCACTAATAAAAGGCCTGAATTGTGGCCTACCAGGTACTTAAATTCTGTCCAGGAACCCTAGCACTGCTGACGAATCCAGAGATGATCCCCCTGAAAGAAAAAGGTACTTTACCTGTAGTAAGTAAGGACTTCTAAATCAGCTTTGGTACCCTCTTTAGCTTCTTGAGCAAGATGCCTGATGGCTTTACCATGAGGTTCCTTGTTGCTGTCAATCCAGTAGAGCCAAACCTCTTCCTCATCCATATCATCAGAGAGCATGGAGCAGTCCAACGGGTTGTCCATTTGCATCGAAACCAACCTTAAAGCCAACAGTTTACACTATAACTACGAACAATCTAAATTCACTGCTTAGGTGAGGCAGCATAAAGTAATTAAAAGGAAATCTCAGTTAACTTACTTGGTCTGAATAAGAATGTCAGCATTTCCTGGGCTCAGCATGTATTTACAAATAAGTTCCTGAGTGACTGGAATTGCAGTTGTGTTAGAAACACACAGATCTGATAGATAGTCCAAGAACCTGGAGGGGAGGGCAAGAGAAATTCACAAGGGGCCATGTCACGTATTTGCAGAAAGGAGGCAACATAATAATTAATAGAACCCCTCCGCCCCACAGAAATATTGACTGCATGCACACACACACAACCAGTTTTATGTAACACAATAATTGCTTCTAATAGTTCCAAGGTGCATGTTCACAAAAAAAAGGGTGATCTATGCAATCACCCTAAGGAATAAATAATATTATGTGGGCTGCTTCAAACCTTGGCTCCCTATTCCTCCTGAGTAAATTCACAAATGTCTCTATTTCTTTAGCTGTGATATGTTTCTCCAGCAGCTTCCTGTTGTTGTGCAACAAAGCTGTGATAGTATCTTCTGCCAAAATATCATAGCCGATCTGGGACTGCATGACACAGAAGTTCTTTGCAATGTATTCCTGGAAGAAAATCCAAGGGTGGTCTGTCAAACAGCTTGAAAAATGGAGTGTTCCAGACACACATACTTTATTTGGTATCAGCAACATTTGGCTTGATAGACAAGCAGATAAAACATAGTTGTTTGTTTCTTTGGGTTCCTGGAAACGTTCTCCATCTCTTTCAAGTTCCATATTTTAATTGATTTCATGTGTTGTTCCTTCTCAAGCACTTGGAGATGTCAACAACAGTTTAAAATTACAGATGAATGCATAATAAAACAAAAGCCAAATCAATTAAACATAACCCATGCTTGATTAATTGTGCTCACAGAATAGCAGCCCAACAAGGAAAGCTTTATACTCCCTTCTGGATATGGATTGAGACACTGACACACCCCTAAAGGGAAGGCTGCTCCGCAAGTGTGGGGCAACCATCAAGAATGATACTCGGTAACATGCTCTCATGGCTAGAACTCGCCACAGATATGAATATTTGGTCTTAATGATACCATAGACTAGAGAGAATGTCTTCATTGTGATACCGTATTTTTCCGTATATAAGATGCCCCCATGTATAGGACGCCCCCACTTTTCCTACCCATCTCCAGTGAGCAAGCTGCAGCCGTGCGCACACACCGCCTCACCAGCCCCCCCCGCCCCCGCGCACCGCCTGGCCGCCCCCCGCCTGTTCGCTGCTTCACCGCCCCCCCCATGCACCGCCTCGCCACACCTTCCACGTGCGCACAATCATGCCAGTCTCCCCAGCCCCAGAGTGCACCCGTGGTTCTCCTCTTGGGCCCCATGTATAAGACACACCTCCATTTTTAAGTAAATGTTTTTAAGAAAAAGTAGCATCTTACACATGGAAAAATATGGTAGGTAATAGTCAAGCTACTAAGGCAGAGTTGGGTTGTTGTTCTCCAAATGTTCTGTCCTTCAACACCCATCATCCCTCACCATTGACTATGATGACTAGGTCTGATGGGAGCTGTAGGCAAAAACATCTGGAAGGCTGTAAGTTGCCCACCTCTGTACCAAATGCGTTATATACCTTGAATTATGACTGGAGGGCAACTTAGAATCAGTAGATGTTTGAGTTACGCAGGACCAATATAAACTTTGCCTCTCCTCTATCTAAAACAAACTTGTTTGATCTGTTTACTGTTAGTTCTGAAGTAAACGTGATCTCATTGTCAAATTTGCCCTACTCTGACCCAAAGATACCTACAAACCCAGAGTTCCAAGCAAACACCAGAAGCTTCCTTGCCACTATGGACTATGGGCTTTTGCCAGATGATTCACTGAGATGGGAATATCTTAGCTCACTGAATTTGGTTGCCAATCAACACATAATACAGGTCAAGAAGGAGTTGAACAGAGTTCTCCAACAGACAAAGAACAAAAATGGAGGTATCTCTGTTACTGGCAGTAAATCTGCCCCCAAGTTCTCTACTTACTTCCTGAATTTTCTTGTGTTTGTTTAATTGATTCCTGTCATGTTATGCATGGCTCCTTGGAGCCCTCAAGTAAAGTGACCAACAAAGCAACAAGCCATATAACAACAATATCAGTACACACAATTAACATATCAAGCAATCAACAGGAGATCCACCCATCCATCCAGCACAGTAGGGGGAAAAAAGGCCATTCATCAAGCAAGGCTCCAGTAATGTTTTAATTCTGGGTTTGATGGCAGGCATTATCTTGGGGACTACCATGCTCTAGTGTTGACACACACACACCAATTTCATCCAGAACTTGCTCATTTCAGCTGTAACCAGTCATGCCACAGAGATGGATGCCAGCCTTAAGCTCTGGGACACATCATATTACTATATTCAAAGTCTTTTAAGTTAGCTGAAGGCCATGAGATTAGTAATGCAAAACCTCTCTCCAAAAATAAGAGTGTGGTTCTATAAAGCCTACTCTGGCATCTTTCCCTTGCAAACGTTATTCCTGCCGATCCCATGAAACTATGGGTACTTCTAGACAAAGGACTCCTAATGCTCTGAGTTAAATGGTCTTCCTTCTTTTTGTCTGTAATGGATCTGCTGCAGTAGGAGCACAATGCTTCTGAGGAGTTCACAACTTACCCAATATATTTAATTATGTGTACCCCCCTGAAAAGGCAAAAGGCAAACCTGATTTTTCCTGTAGTCCTGCTGGGAATGCCGTAGGATTCTATAACAAAGCCTCAGCATGTATTTGTATGGTGCGTATCTCTGATCCCCCAGATCTTCAAGTCTCAGCATGGCTCCTTCACCTGCCTTGTCTTTGAATGGGGCCTTTAAGATCCCAAAAATCTGTGAACATGCAAGAAATCAAAACCAAAGTGGAGGTGAAGGAAAGCAGGTCTTTCTGGTGCTTCCTAAGAGCAATGCATTAGAGCAGCACCTTGAGCCAAGATGAAGGGAAACTGGTCACCATCGCTACATATATGAGCCTGAATAGAATTATCAATGCAAATAACATGAAAACATACATGTCCTTTCCCTCCAGCAGGTAGCCTCCTATTAAAAACTGATATTTGGTATGAGGAGCAGGCTACTTCCAGGACATATCTCTTCTCCACATCCCTCAATTAATCTGCTGTTTTCTGTTAGGATCCACTTTCAAGCATATGCATAGGTCTCCATGGGTACACATTACAAAAGTTTTATAACAACACTGATAACCCTCTTATATCACCCATATTTGTGAGCAACTCTTAGGAGTGCTCATATACCCAATGACAACCCAGTAAAACACATCAGTAGTCAGAGAACAGGACTCGTAAGAGACATTGGCATAACAAAAATAGATGTACAGTACAGACTCCCAAAAGTCATTCTATGAAATTCAATAAAAATGTTTACCAAGTTCGTCTCATATCAGAAACTGGGACAGGGTGGAAAAAATAGCAGAAGTGCAATGTATTTTTGTAACATTTGAAACATTAAAAATAAGTAGGGGAGAGAATAAGTAACTCCAAAGGTCACAATCTAAAGAGGTTGCACGTAACTATTTAAGAGGAAAATGTGACTGCAAAAAGTCATTAGCATGCAAAACATGCATTAATATTTTGGGTTTATGCAAAAAACAAGGAAAAACCACCACTACAAGAAGAAAATATAATGAGGCCAAAGTAATGCAATTATCTACATTTGTCCTAAACTGATACAAAAGAAAGTAATTGTACACCTGTATCAGCAACCTTTCCTTGTACTCTACAACATTTATTTTGTGCTTCTTTCTTTAGAATCATACCATGCAAAAAAAAGGTGAAGACAGACCCATAGTAGCCTAATTAGATCCATGCTCTGAGAATATGCTCCACTTAAAATGTTATTGTCACTAACATACCTGTGCCAATATATTTTGTTCCCTCATTAATTTTTGCCTCTCACGATTGGGCTTAATGACAACTACATCCAAAACTTCCTGGCCATTATTGTGCACATCAGCAACAAAGAATATTAGATCTTCCAGTAACTTGGTTACAAACCTAAGTTGAGTTTGAAGAAATGCAAGACATAACAACAGTGTAACTTCTTAGCTTTCATATAAACATAACGATTATATAAATCCCATCCATCACAATAATGAGCATTTTTCTGGTTTGGTATTATTAATTATTGTTTAGAAAACAATCAGAGTAAATCTGAAGACCTAAACACAACTCTTGTACTCATAATTACTGCTGGCACATTCCAGGCATAGCATCAAATGATGATTTAGCACTGTGAATGAGTCTAGCCTCCTCCTGAGCTCATGCACTCTCATTCCCCTCTCTTCTACCCACACAGCCAAGAAAAGATGTTCAGAAGAATTAACTTTGGTTTATTCCAGGTTCCTGTGTTCTTTGAATTTAATTCTAGCTATGGTTAGTTTCTAGAAGCCAGCTTCATAACCCATGGTTTGAAACTGGCTTGTTTTTAAATTAACTGTGGATAGTAATTAAACCACAGTTCCTAATTCAAACAATAGGAAAGCTATGATTAACTAAAAATGGATGTGAATGCTTTTTAGCCACACGAAGAGATTAAGGTAAGAGAAGAACCTGTGAAGAGGCTTAAGTCATTAATTTAGTGCTAAACCATGGTTTTGTGTTATATCTGGATCAAAGTGCCTGGGTTCAGACAACACAATATCCTGCGTTCAAAAGTAGGCTATAGGTTCAGTGTGGATTGTTGCTGAACTATGAATTCTTGTTTAAACATGGTTTATAGTGCTGTCAGAAGATGACCTGTTGTTTTTCATTGTCTAAGATAACAAAACATGAATGACAACCCACATTCCACAGCCCAACAAAAAACCAAGGGTTCTGTTCATGGGCGATTACAAATTGCAAACACACTATTGAAATTGTGTTATTGCAAACACAGTAATCCTGGTGATCTGATGGGTGTGCCATGGTTGACCCATGGACTAACCACACAGTGCGGCTTATTCACTGGAAAGAATGGCTTAGCATGGCTTGCAAACACAGCACCTTTGCCATTCCACAGAGATGAATCAAACCCATAGATCCCACTATCGCACTCACATTCATCACACACAAATGTATCAATGCTTAAATGGCCCGGGGCAGTCACATTACTAAAAAGCTAAAAGTATCCTGTAGTGTTTTAAGCCATCATAAACACTAATGGTATTGAACTGGCCAGTTCTTTCCATGATGTGACTATTACAGAAATATACGTAACTTACAAGCACTTGCTAGGCAACATTCTCTCATAGAGGAAGGAGGAAGTGGTCAAGAGGTAAGGAAGGTGATTACTGACCTCCTTTCATTTTGTGTTACAGATCCAATCTCCAACTTTTGAACTGTTGATGCTAAAACTTTGTTGGCATCATTAGCAAAATCCAAATCTCTAACCTCAGACAGAGGAACTGACACGATAGCAAACGCTTCCTTGTCTTCTTTTGTTTGGCACGTTCCGATCTACAGTATAGGTGATAGGATGAACACAGATTCAGCACTGGAAAACTTTTCTTTTTGTATCAACTATATTCATCACTTTCAGTATGTACCTTCAACATGACAGGCCTTTCTTCATCTTTGTCTATTGGAATACTGGTACTGGTGACCCATGTGTTGGTGCAGAGGTGTCTCAGTCGAACATATGAATTCCTAAAGGAAACATCAGCTCTAAAGAAATGAACTTCAAACTATTTGAATGTGCAGCATTATTTTCAAACCCACTGAAAGAGAATTTACATAGGCTATAGTCAGGCAACACAGAATGCCTAAATTCCACTGAGGTGATCTTTTAAAAAGTTCAGAGGCTGGAGAGTACATATTTCCTAAATTTAAATTATCCACACACACACCCTTATATGTCATTTCTATCAGCACACAAGTGGTACAATTCTGACTGGATTCAGTATAAACCACAGTGCATGCCCCCCGTTTCCACCATCCACTAAAGCAGGGGTACAGAACCTTGGGCCCACAGGCCAAATGAAGCTGACCTAAGGCCCCAACCTAGCTCACCAAGCTCCCGCAGAAGCCTGCACCTCCTTCCTTGGCCCCACCCCCACCCTTTCCTTGACCAGCAATGGTTTAGTGGTTTCCCATCTTTTGGATAGGGTATTCCCATTGTAAAAATTTATAATACCCCTCCGAACTGAGGCTTAGACACTGGCATTAAGAGCTTTACGCTATAATATGCTTGTGTTCCTAGCATTCTGGTCTCACCCTTTTTGCCTTTGGCTCCACCCTGTTTAGCCTTAACCCCACCCACCACTGAAAGGCTCATCCCAAGACTTTCTCCAATATTAAATTCAGCCATTGGACTGAAATAGGTTCAACACCTCTGCACTAAGGAGATGTGTACTCCATACACTGTGGTTAGGGGCTGAAAATGCAGGGAATTTTCTGGATCACTGTGCATACAGCCCCTGCTTGCAGAACACAAAATTCACATATTAGATGTATTGTAGAAGATGAAGGCATATGCCATCTAGACTTGCAAGATGGGAAACGAAATGCTTTGCACTGTATTTAGGACTATTCTTTCCCAATCTTTCTTCACAGGATTTCTTATTGCATTCACCATGACCAGCATATAGAATGATTCTGATTTTACATGCAATACATCTGACTTTACTTAATATGAGCAAATGTTCTTCAACCTGGTAAGAGATTAGATAACAGTGACCTGAAATGCCAGTCATCTAAGCAGGGACAGTTGAGTCAACAATGTGATGTGACTGCAAAAAAGTCAAGTGCTACTTTGGCCTGCATTAAGAGAAGTATCATTTCCAAACCACACAAAGTAACAGTTTCCTTCTACTCAGCACTGGTTGGGCCTCACCTTGCGTCCTTCATCCAGTATGAGGAACCACAGTTTAAGAAAGATGAAGAGAAACTAGTAAAGATTTAGTCAAAAAAGATAACCAGGGAACTGGAAACAAAGCCCTATGAGGAGACCTTGGAAGAAATGAAATGTTTAGCCTTGAGAAGAGAAGCCTGAAGGAAGGCATGACAGCTTTCTTCAAGTATGTGAAAGGTTGTCACACAGAGGAGTGCCAGGGTCACTTCTCAGTCATCTCAGAGTGTAAGACATGGAGCAATGGATCCAAGTTACAGGAAGCTAGATTCCAGCTGAACTTCAGCGAGAACCTCCTGATTCTTAGAGCAATACAGCAATGGAACCAATTACCTAGAGAGGTTCTGGGCTCTTCCAAACTGGAGATGCAGGTAAACAGTCATCTATTAGGGATGCTTTAACCTGGAGTCTTGCATTGAGCAATGGGTTGGACCAGTACCAATTTGCTTCTGTCATGTCTGTACCAGCAAATCTTCCACAGCAGCTTCTAACACTCTGTTTCCTATCTCCCCCTTTTCTACCATGCCTGGGTTCTGATGACAACTAGCAAACAACAATAAAAAAAAAATCTACGGTGCTTGTTGTGTTGACCAAGCCCAGTCATGGGGACTGACCATAGTAACTTACTGTAGTTGACATCCACACTAAGACACAATGGTCTCTTCTACAATTTTTCCCTTCCATTAATGCTTGTTATGTCATCCAAACTTGGCCAACACAACACATTGTGGGGCAAGTCCCAGTGCAAGAGAGACATTTGGCAAGAGCATTATTTGCCAAGCAGTTAGCCAGGGAGTGCTGCTGCCTAGGGCTATGCTGAGGCTCTCCAGAACTCAGTTCATGTCTGGTCACTGGATTCCTCCAGTGTTTGTCCCTCTCTAAGGAAACATGTGAGCCCTGTTTGTGCAGTGGAAATACACTGATAGCTGTGACATGTCGAAACCAGTTTGCAACCATGGCTGTGAAAGAGAGGCATTTGACTCCTCCCAGAGTGAACCTGAGATACCACTGGGAGGAACGAGAGGGAAAGAGTCAGCAGGAGGAAGCAAAGCAGTTGCAATGAGCTCCATCGTTGGTTGAGCCCATTGTGGGTGCTTGGCAGCAACCCATCATGGACTGCCTTTACACGCAAACCCTCACACTGTTCCAGTGTTTAACATCATGATACTGTGGCTCGCCCCTCTAGGTAGGCACAACCAATCAACCAACCTTCCCTCCTTCCTGCCAGACACACAAGCACCATCCCCAGCACTGGGTAAAGGTTGTTCAGGTACGATGGGACAGGAGAACTGCCAATATCATTGCACTTTTCCCATGAGTTTGCCCAGACATTTTAGTTTCAGCCTATTTAACATTCTGTATCCTACTTAAAATCTTTGTACTGCTGCTAGAATTTACTCTAGTTCTCACTTTTATTTCATGCTTTAGTCTAACCATTTAAAATTTTATACTGTATTTTATGATTTATATTGTTCTGAACCACCCAGAGAGTTTTGGCTATTGGGTAGTATTAAAATGTAATGCATGAATGAATCATACTACACATGTTTAACTTAGATAGTACATTGCTGCACTGGTGCTGGATGAGCACAGGCTCCTACTTAACTTGTGCCTGTGCAGACTGGTGCTCTCTTGGGCTACCTAGATACCTGAGCTTCACATCAGCACTCCTCTCACTAAAAGAGGGGGCTCTTCTCAAAGGCCTTTATCAAGCATGGAAGGGCTTGCTCCTTGGTAACAAATAATTCTGGACACTCTTTTGGGAACGAAAGAAAGAAAGAAAGAAAGAAAGAAAGAAAGAAA
This sequence comes from Varanus komodoensis, assembly GCF_004798865.1. Lineage (NCBI taxonomy): Eukaryota > Metazoa > Chordata > Lepidosauria > Squamata > Varanidae > Varanus > Varanus komodoensis. The sequence continues at coordinate 9,197,421 of NW_025335409.1, forward strand.
GAAAGAAAGAAAGAAGGAAGGAAGGAAGGAAGGAAGGAAGGAAGGAAGGAAAGAAGGAAAGAAAGAAAGAAAGAAAGAAAGAAAGAAAGAAAGAAAGAAAGAAAACTAATGCAGAGAAAAGGCTTTCAAAAACAGACATTTTACTTTCTAATGGATCCTATCTCTCACCTAACAGTTGGTCTCTAATGTTATTACACTGATGTTTTCTTACAAAAGCTTGTTTATCTTCATGGTTGTTTGCTATCCAGTTGTACTGTTGCTTCTTGCATCTCTTGTCTGCCTGTCAACATCCCAGGGTGAATGTTTCAGTGAAGAATGTTTGAGTGAAGAATAAAATAAGCACCCTCTACTTACGCGACTTAATTTATACTGTTAAATTATATCGTTTTATATTAAGTTATTTATTTATGTTTGTGAGCTGCCCCGAGGCTTCGGCAAATGCGGTGGCATAGACGTTCCCTAAATAAACAAATACTGGTACAATCCCTGATTGCACAATTCTATATACAAATATATTTCTATACAGATATACATGCACATATATTATGCACACATGTATAAATATACCCGTGTATGTGTATTTGCATGTGTATATCTGTGCGTAGGGCATTATGTGTACCACAGTACCTTGGAACCAGGCAGTCTGCTCGCTGAAGAGTGGTAGCATCCAGTTCAAAAAGAGAGGCAATGTCATTTCCATGGGGCACAGACACCAAAGTATACCTAATCTTCTCTCCTGCCTGTCGTTTCTTCTTTGAAGTGAGAAGTTCACTGTCTCTCTGCTGATGGGGAAAATGGGATTGTTTGGTTTACACAGAATCCTGTTTTCAAGCATAGTTAAACTATGGAATTCACTTCCAAAAGGTATAAAATGGCATGATACAGGTGTAATGTCATCGTAGTAGCAGTAATAACATCAACAACAATTTCAGGTTTTGGCTGCATGCTACCTCCAGTATCAGAAGCTGTATGTACATCAGTTGCTGGGGAACATGGGCAGGAAGGTGCTGTTGCACTTCTATCCTGCTGGTGGGTTTCCCATGGGTAGCTGGTTGGCCACTCTGTGAACAGAATGCTGGACTAGCTGGACCTTAGTCTGACCCAGCAGGACTCATAGTCTTAAGTCCCACAGTGTTCTTTGCATAGGATACCACAATGGAAATTGAAACCTCTTCCCTTCAGGCTGCCTTTATCATGTAACTAGGTCAGAGGCCAATGGAAAGCTCCTGTTGCTCCACACAAGCCTTACCAAGCCCACTGGGCACTCAGCACTGGATTTAAAAGAAGACGGAGATAAAAAAGCTAGGAATAGATGGGAGGCAGGGAGACTAAGGAAGAACTTGTTTCCCACTACAACCACCACCAAGGGAATCCTCTTTAGCAAAAGAGATTGGCCAGGTCATGTGCTCCATTTGTATTTGTTCAGCATGGCACATTTTGCTGGTATATGCATAATCAAGGGTCCCCATCAATATTCTTAGCATGCATAACTTGTACAAAAAGTTCTGCTCAATGTAGCAAATCCTTAGAGAAGAATGTAAAGAATGCAGATCCTGGCCAACTGATTCAGGCTGAAAAACTGAATGGCACAGACTTCCAGGGAGTGTACTGCTTCAAATTAGCAGGGAGGGAAGGAAATCATCATCTTGAGTGATTCCCAAGTTAAAAAAAACAAGAAGTACTACTACCTAAACATAGAAAGATAGCATGTAAGGATTGAGGCTTTCCCTCACTTACTACATTTCAATGTGTTCTTTCTTGTAAAGGCCAGAGGTACATTCAAATGTATTAACCCTCCACAAGAAATCTGAAGTAGTATAGTCCCACATTTCTCTGTATGTGTAGCTAGATCCATCACAGGGTGCAAAAGAACATCAGACATCACAGAATCATTCCTCAGAAATGGGAATGATAATACCTGTGATAGCATAGATAGACTAGGTCTTATGTTCATTGCATACACAAATAAATTAAGCTCAGTATACACTACAGCTGTGATTAAATTTAACAGCCAGTGGTTCCAGAAACATTTGTTAAATCAAGCATAATGCGGTGTCTCAGTGTTTAAACTATTTCAGCAAGTGCTCACAAAGCCAGCAATCTCATACAGCAAAAACAGAACTCAGAAGTCAATAGGTTAGATGAGTCCTCTTTTTCTTGCTCTTTCAGTTCTTTTTTTAGAGCAGTATGAACAGTAAGCGAAGCAAATTAATGGGCAGTCTTGCTTCTGGATGTTACTGGAGCTTGGCTTCTGTGCAGTGGTTAGCCTCCTGTAACACCTTTTAGTGTTGATTCATTTGTGAGTCATCATTTTTTTGTGAGTCATTGTAATTTTAGCACAGACATCACATTGCAAAATTCGTTAAGAGGATGGGTCAAGAGAGGGGGAGGAGACAGGGACATTCTGTAAGAACACAATACACTTCTCCGAATCTATGTAGACTGGTGTGCAGTCCTAATAATAGTCCAGGAATAATATGTGAATGTGTACACATGTGCATCTATGCCCCTGAACAAAACCCAAAGTGAGCTGACTACAGCACTTATGGTTGTGTGAACACATATATTCAAATGCTGTCTTTAATGAGTTCTCAGGATGCAGTTGCATTGATTTTTGCTTTTATGGCTTTATTGCCAAGCCATTTGCAACTAAGTTTTCAAAGAAAAAGACAAGGAGGAGGAGGAGGAGGAGGAGATCGAGGAAGTAGCAGCAGTAGCACTATGCAAACTGATTATTTATTAAGTGCTTTTCTACATAGGGGTATTAATTGGCCATATCTACTTTCAGTTGCATCACAGAATCGAGATCTGAACAGTATCAAGGAGTTTCTCCTCTTGCTTTTCTGCTTTATAACCTCATGGTGGCACTGTTGTATAGCAGAATACACAAAAAGAAATTGCACTATGTTTTGCTTCAAAATTAAATGCCTGCTCTTAAAAACTGCACCGAAAGTGCTGGTTATCCACACAGGAGAAACTGGAGGATCACATCATTGACTAAAGAACCTATTAACCACTGAAAGTAGGGAATAATGAGTGCACAATAAACATCCCATGTAGAAGAGTCCTAAGAGTGTGCATTTGGCCTACAATGCATAAAGCAAAGCTGCCTGGAGAATGAATCTCCACACATGTAAGGTCTCAATAGACAGATGTGGTACCTGAAATACATTCCTGTTGCACCAGACAGCACCAGAAGATAATGCACTGATGGACCCCTGCCCAAACCTATGCCTCCAGAGCTATACAGCACTGCTGGAGTTGCTGCTCTGGATGGAAGAACAGTTTTAGGATTTTCCACCCAGGAGATGTAAATCCACAGAGGCTTGCTCCCTTAGATGAACATTCTTAAAATTAGCTCAAATATTACAAATTCTCCCAGGGAGAAACAGGAATGCAGCTATGGCAGTTCAACTGCTCTGGTCTCTAAAGTCTGCAGGGCTTAGATAGCTCTGTGGTATAGCGGGCAGGCTGGAGTGGGGTTGTTCTCATCACAGCACAGGAGGTTTTGAATTGTGCCCTGTGTATCATGTTCATAAATATCAGACTTTCCTGGGGGAAAGGCACCATCGTGGCAGGGGTGGTGATGGCTGTTTTAGCACAGCATTACTTACAACAACAATTCAATGCAGCTGTTATATCAGAGAAGGTAATGAAAGCAATGAATTTCAAGAGGCTTCAGAGTTCTTCAGTTAACTCTAGTGCACTAAGCATGAGGCCTGAGGAGGCTCTGTAACAATACAAAGAGATCTTCTTGCCTGTTGCACTAGTGCTGTATTACAAAAGGGAAATAAAATAAGCCCAAATAATCTGCTCTTAGTGGATGTCCTACAAAGTAAGGGCACAATTTAGGGAGAAAGGGCATTGCATGGGAGCTGCACTAGAATGCTACCATGCACCTAAGTAACTCCAGTTCAGAGAGAGTGAGCACAGGAGAACTTGCCAAGAAGGGCAAAGCTTCAAAATCTAAAATCACCCCTTCTGAATGAACACTGCCCCAGAGTTCTTTCCAACTTTCATCTGGTCCTGAATATGTGAAGAAACATTTGAGACTGATGAATACTACTACTGTGCAAGGAGTTTGTTCAGGCCATGGCACCTAGCCTTGCAAGGAGTCTTAAGCTGCAACATTTGATTCTGTCAATGTTGATTTACAAGTCCTGGCTTTTCTGAGAGCAGCAAACCAGGATTCTGGACTTGGTTGTCACAAAATGTGATTCAGTTCTGGTTTGGGAAGAAAGTTATTTGCTTTTGGATTATGCTTTGATAATTCCAAGTTTTAAAATAAATGAATAAATAAAGGCAAAAGTCACATACCATTTCTAAACTCTTAGCTCTGTAGTAGAAAATAATTCCCTATCTATCTATCTATCTATCTATCTATCTATCATTCCATTTGTTTCTAGAGCTAAAGTGTCAAAGTCTTGCTTTCTAATTAGATATGATTATTCAGGAAAGTATTTAAAGATGCACTTGCACTTACCACAGCCTTTTCCTCGTTACTACCATCTGGATAGTGTGGATTAAGCTAGAAGAGGAAAGTACTTTATTAACATTTGATGGTGGAGTTCTTGTTTGTTTTGTTTTTCAAGGCTGACTTTAAATTGAGCATGCAGGTTTGGATTCAAAAACCCATGAATGTCATTGCATATGCATTCAACCCTCTTTCTCTACCCCACCACCTGACCCATAAAAGTTGCACCCAGTATCAGAGGACAGAGATATGCATAGAGCACACATGAGTTTTCATGCATCTAAAGGATACTCTCTACTGGAATAAGATATATCCAGTATACACCCCACCCCCCACACACACACACACTTATCCTAGTATGATTGGGCATATATGTTTCTGTATAAGGATGTAGATCCAATTCAAGGATTGCTTTGAACCAAATTCTCATTTGCAAGAATCTTTGGTTTCCACAAGCAACAGAATGGCTCCACTTTGCCACGCATCTAATACTTCATAAACTGTGGCTTATGAAACCATAGGGAAGTCATGGCTATGCACTCAGCCTCTCACCTTCTCCCATCATGCTCTGACTTGGGTGCTGAGGTGCTGGCTGGCACAAAGCCAGAATTCTGGCTTAACAAAAGGCAAGGTCTTAGCACGAAGGCCAGTGCATGCTGGGAGGCCAGAAGGGGCGAGGGAGGAACCTGCAACCAGAGTACTTGTCCAGCCAATCAGAAACCATGACTTATGATGCCACAGGTGAATGGCATGTGTCCACTGTATTAAAGTTCATTTTTTGGTTGTTTTTTGTCCAAGAACACCCTCAAAGCAATGCTGAGGAATTAAAGTACAAGATACAAAATGCAAGAAGAAAGACACACTTACAGAACAATCTCAATACATCATGTAATATGTCATAAGCACCATCTTAAGAAGCCAGAGGATACAGAGAAAAAGGGGACTGGAATACAAACTCCGTTATATAAAAGGACCGACAGCAAAGGATATCCTTCACTATCTGCCAGAAGGAGGAGGGAGAGGAGGCCAAGCACACCTCCTGAATGAAGGAATTCCAAAGCACAGGTTCTACTGTCCCACAAACACACCAGTTTGACTTCAGACAGTGGCACAATACAGAACAGAACTTACCCCAGAGTTTTGTTCAACAAGTAGAACGTATTGTACAGAGGCAAGCTGGTCATTTAACGATATAAAAAAAGGTGAAAACCAGCACTGTAAATTGGACTCAGAATCAGACAGGGAGGCAAAGCAGTCAAGAAATGAGAAGCATCAAATGTTCCAGCTCCAAATATAACCCTGGCAGTAGATGTTTCCACACACTCTTCAAAACAGTACAACATACAGAAATAATTTAATTAGGGTGCAATTCTATTGACCAAAGATAGGCTAAGACTATCTTTTCTAAGAAGGCAGTTGACACATCAGCCAAAGCTGTGCAAGGGTGCTCCAATCCAGAACTGTCACTGCAGCAACCAAGAGCAAAGCCAGATTTCAGAGGAACACCCATCAACTGAACATAGCTTCCTTCAGAGGAAGTACTATCTCATCCAATGATAATAACCCCCCTTGGACAGATTTTCTGGACCAGTCCCGAGTTTGAATTTAGTCTAAGTTTGTAAGCCACATCCAGCCCAACCCAGCTTCCAGACACTGATTAAGGGTTTCCATTACTTACTTAGGATTTAGTATAAAAAAAAGAAAAAATCCACATATTAATAACACTGCACTTTAAAACCACAGCTCACCTACTCTAAACCCACACCAAACCATGTGGGACAAGATAGAACCCCAAGAGATCCCACAGTCAAGAAACAAAAAGGAGTCCCTCAACACCTCTTCTGGAACCAGTTCTCCTGGTCAGACCAAAAGTAGCACAAAACTGCCTCATGAAATTCCAATCAAGCTAAGTGATTCAAAGAGATACCATACTCAGTGCAATGAAAAGCCACCACAAAGTCCAGTAGAACCAAGGGAGATGCACATCCACTGTCTAGTTGATATCCCAATTGCATAATCTAGATATCATACAAGTGCAGTTGGATTCCCACTACTTATTAAAACACCTTGCCCCAAAAAGGGCAGTTGGAAACTGGACAATAATTGTTCAAAGCAGGGGGAACTTGGGAGGATTTTTTCCCAGCAATAGTCTCACAGAATCCTACTTCAACTATGTTCTTCTCTACCAATTTAGCCAATCCCCCATCTAATTCTTTTAAGAAGCCAGAGTGGGGAACATATTTCTTACATGGCTGGCCTCAGGCTCCGCAGGTCCACATTATCATACTGAAGAAATAGAAAGATGTTGATCACACTAGGACAAGCAAATTTGTCGGGTACATCATCAGACACAACAGTTAACCTAGAGTCTAAGTCAGTATGGATATGAATATAGGTGTTTTACTCACAAAATGATACTCCATTTGCTTAGAGCAGGCCATGATGCTACCCACACATCTTCACACAGTCCAGATTCAGGGAGCTCTCATCTACTCACTACACCAGCTTCCACTGAGTGGACACAATGGTTGCTGTGTGGGCTTTCTGTTTTGCCATCAGTCCCACAGAGTCATTTCTAAAATTACTTCTACTACATCATGAATCTTCCTTTCACACTGCTCTTGATCATTCCATCCATTTAATTGCTCCTAACTCCAAAGAAATCCATGGGCATGCATAAGTTTGGGAAAGTGGGAGAGGGAATTTGGAAGTAATTGTGTCAACTACTAACATAATACCACCATTCCAGAGGCTGACTACTAATTCTGCTGACAGGAAAATCCCACAGAGTTATCAGCAATCCTTCTGGATTAATAACTCTTCACAGGCAAAACAAACCAACAGTTTCTCCATTGATTTATGGGGACAGGGGAGGAAGATTTAGAAGCTCCAGGAAAGCAAAACCACATCATAAAGATTCTTATCTATCCACGGCAATGGAGTTCTATTAAATCCTTTCACCCATAGATCACTATCCTCCTAATTCAGCAAATATACTATGTACTAGCATTGCAACAAAGCTCCATGGAATCTATCCCTCTTCAGTTCTTAGACTTCCTTTTGTGATCAGTGATGTCTTAGAAAGTGAGCTGAGTGGAGAGGAAGTCTGCAAATGCTTGCAGAATGAAGGTTGTGCAACCAGCTACAACACGTGCAGCACAAACTAAGGCTACAAATAATGCGTGTGAAAAGGACACTCCTGCTACACAGCAGACATTTCAGGCTCAGTTCCTGGTGAGTGCCATGTGGATACACTGTGCGCTCACAAGGAAGTTGGACGCAGGAACACAAGAAAAAAGGCCTGAGTCCAGGGAGCCAAGCCCAAGGAATCTGACCGATCCCCACCCCCAAAATGAATTCCTCACACATCTCTTATATGTACTTCTACCTGTACTGGAAACTATACTGATTCAGACAGATCCCTGCTTATCATGACAGCCATGCACTCTTGAGCTGCTCCATTCAAGGGGACTCAGAATAGATGGTGGAATCTCCCAGGCCAAGAAGCCTGGATGAGCCCAATATGACCTCCATAAGCTAGAGACCCTTGGGCAGTGGGGTGGAGACAATTCCAGTCCTGTCTTGGAGCCCACCAGCAGAGTCCACGCAAAGCATGGTGACTGCTGGAGAGGACTTTTAACTGACTTTTTAATTCTAACTTTGGGAGGGGTTATCATAAAAGGAAAGATAAAGATATCATCACCATCACCAGTGCTTTTTTTTTGTCATAGAACTCACCAGAATGGAGTTCCGGCACCGTTTTTCAATGGATTTTCCAAGTTTTAAAAGTAACTTTTGAAAATTTGATGTTTGATCCATGTGGATTTGAATCGCCCTGTCAAGTGTAGCAGGTCGGCGGCAAAATCATTAAAACGGTGCATGCAGGCTGCTTGTGTGTCGAGTCCGATGCATGCGCACTTCATCCGCGCTGCTTGTGATGGCGCTGCTCGGCTTGTGATTGGTCGTGTGGTCACGTGCTGAATGCTTACTGTGGGCGGCGACAATTATGTTTCGTTACACAACTGACATGTGTGGGTGTGTGTACAGTGATTGATTACATGCGAAAGGTAAATAATTTCATGAGTTCCAGCACCTTTTTTCTTACAAAAAAAGCACTGTCCATCACTATTATCAAGCACCTAGCCTGAGGAATGGTTTTATGATGAACAAATAGATCATTACAAATCTATCTTCACATCTAAATTACTGTAACACTAGAAAATCTGGCAGACAAAGTAGGGAGTAATTAAATTCTTCTGCCTTGTTCAACTAGGTTTTTGTCACGCATTCTAGGTTAGCTTGCTGAAATCCAAAACGGATTTATTGGAGGGAAATGCAACATTAGACTCCCAAACTGGGAGTGAAATGATCAGAGCTCCCCTTCTTGTATTGAAGGAAGAAGTGAAATGGAGAATGTCTAATACTTACTGAATATTTCACTGCCCTTCTAGTGGAACTGCCATATTTCTCCCAACATCATATCTTTCTCTAAGCACCACGCACAAGTTTGTTTCTGAGAACAAGAATGCATAAGACGATTGCTCATAGATTAGGGACACAGCTTTTTCTGCTATCTCTAAAGCATAAAGATATCCATTATGTAATTATTAAAATGTTATTGAAAAATCACATAAAGGTGGGATAAGGAGAATTTTATTTGAAGGATATGCTCTTCTTCTCTTTCACACAAACATGCATACCACTCAAAGTAAAAGAAATCAAGAAATAATGTTATATTTTTCCAGCTGTGAGCTGCATTAAAAAAATCCACTTCTGTGTACAGCTTAAATACACATATTTTGCTACTTCTTGAGTTATGCATCACACCTGTTCAGCATCTGTCTCAGTTCCTCACTGGTTTCTAAATGCTTGATTCACAGATCTTCTGACATGCTTAATCACCTGCCTAAGGACCTTGATGGAGTAATAAGCACGACTCTTTGTTTTAATGGCAAAACTGAATGAGTCTCTTCTGTGATTCATATACTTATCCTGCTATATAATCACATATTTCAAAGAAAATACTTTCAGTCACATTTTACAGATGCTATTTTATTCTCTACCACCAAATTTTGGCATCATAGCTGCCTTTCTAAGTAGGGCAAAATCTACCCTTTTATATATGGATACATTTAAGCCTTCCAGAATACAAACTTTTAACTAGATAACTAGTTTAGTTAGTAAATCAGCTCAACTCAATAGCTGAAGCAGTATTACTGAGCAGTATTAACTACACTGAATAGCCACAAATATAGTTCATGGGTCCATATGAGTGCGCCACAATATTCAAATCAAGGAAGACAAAACCTACAAAAAGCAGCTTTGAGCATGCTCCTCATAGTTCTGTATTCTTTTTCAAATTGCTATTCCTTCAGCTTACACCATAGAGAGTAGAACACAGACCTTTTAGATGCCAGCCTGAAAGCTAAGAAACAAAGGTTTAATTCTGACATACAGCAAACCTGGCAGCAATCCCATTTCTGGACTGAACTACTACAAACTATAGGCAGTTGCTCATATGATCAAATCATTCTCCATACCAAAATCAGTGAATGGATGATTATTTATTTCATATGCAAGAAAATTCATCCAGGCAAGTCACCACCCCCAGTATGAAATTAGTGTATCCATATGCTCTGATACTAGTACGGATAATAGAGGTACCCCATCATGATTAAGACTCTGAGCTATATTCATTGTGCATCTAAGTTCACTCTCGGTTCATTTCAATGGAGCTGCTCTAAGCAGGACTAACAATTGGTACAACTTTTCAGGAACAGAAACTACAATTATACATTGACTCCAGTAGATCCTTCAAAGCAAACTCTCCTCAATTCTACCTTTTTGCCTTCCAGGGTCTGACACAGACAAAGGGTTTGCAAAAATTCATATTCAAAATAATATTCCCACTGTAAATGAGGCAAATGCTGCTATAGAGCGTGACAGGAGACATCTGAACAGGCACAATATTTTTTTCAAAAGTTTCCGTGACCTTGATGTTTTTTTCCCTTGAACATCCAAGCAGGCATCATCCATCCATTTCAGAAAAGTGTGCTTATATTGAACAGTTTTTACCCAGTGGATAATTTAATGACTGAATTAATAATAGTCATCAGTATAAAAATACTATTAAGGCATGAATGAAAAGATCTTCCTAAAATATGTTTTGATGCTCAGCATTTGATGCTCAGCCAGAAATGTAGGGTCACACAATCAAAGGGCCAGGGCACCAACATGAAGAAAAAAGTCCAAGCCTTTCATCTGCATTAGGCTGGCTTTGTTCACTAGTAATAGCACACTGATTAGCTAGTTTCCGTGATCTCAAAGGATAGCCAAAGTGCCACAGATATTCAAAGAACTACTATTATATCTTAATCCTCTGGGCGCATGTTAGTTATGTCTATGCTGAGATTTGGTCTATGCAAGAATTGGAGAGCTGGTGTTGAAATGGTAAGCTGTGGACAAGTAATCTTCAGTTTGAGTCTTACCTCACTTATGACCTCACCAAACAGGAAACCACTATACTGCCATACAAGCACACAAGTCCAATATGTAAACAACAAGCCTCTGAATGAGGTTTTTAAAGGATTACAGCAGTGTTTATATCAAGTGACCAGAGGTGGGCAACTTGTGGCCCCCTAGATTTTTTGGAATGCAACTCCCATTATCCCTCGCCATTGGTTAATGGGATTAGTAAGCTGAAATGTCTGGGGGCTACAAGTTGCCCACCCCATGCGAAAGCATGAATTGGCAGAATCATCCTATTGTCATATATTGCAAGAACACTAGCTGATCTGCTCCTAATGCCTACAGATTGCTGGAGTTATTCTCCCAAAGAAAGCTATGTTAGATGGACCCTGGTCTGATCCAGCAAGACACTTATGTCCTTAAGCAAGTTTGTACTGAGCAGAGATTAGTTCTGCCTTGACTGTTAAGACACCCTAAGCATGCATTCTTCCTTTGTAAATTTAAAACACATCACTGGCCACAGGAATTCTAATTGCTGTAATGACAGTGGAGGGGGAAGGGGGAACAGACCAGACAAGCTTGAGGCCAAACTATGCTATTGTGAAGTGTAAATGCTAGGTAGCAACATGTTTTCTGATCAGTAATTAAGTAAACCCTGCCTTTCCTCCTATGCAGTACAACCTGCACCAGTATACAAATTGTTCTCGCAGATTAGTGGTTTTACATTGGGGGGGGGGGGTCTCTTAAAGAATATCCTTTTTATTTTTCAAAATTCCTGCAGTTTAGATCTTTTGCAGAGTCACTGTATGACTAACACAAAATCTTATCTTTTGTTCAGTTTAACTACAAAGTTATCTAAGTAACAGAAGTTTGTTATCAGACTCTCTTTGAAAGCTAGAATGTTGGACCTCTTTCAGTCCAAAGGCTAAATTAAATTTTAGATTAAATTAAAACCCATGTGACAGTATTCCAATGATGGGCAGACAAGGCTGAAGACCAAATAAGGTGAGACCAAAATTCCTAAATAACCAGCATGAGTAGTAAAAAACATCTCTTGTCAAATACTGAACCCAATTCTGTTTCTGAAAGCCCCGGTGGTACCACCCATTTTCAGGCTGGTTGTCCTGCTCTAGCCAGAAGTCCCACTTCTAGGACTTGTGTTCCCAGACATGGGAGGGTCATGTGATGGAGGGTCATGTGACCCATCTATAAACTCATCATGCCACTGTGGACCAACAAGAAGTTTCAGAGCTCTGCTGAACTCCATCCGGATCTGAAGCCCTGACATTGCTCTTCCTGGTGATGTGATGAAGAGCAGCATGGTTTACCATACAACTGCCTGCAGGACCGGGATCAGACCCATAGATACTTGCAACTTTGGGAGACTGTAATCATGTGGTGCAAATGAATGCTTTGGAAGGTTATATAGAAGGCTTCATTGCTCCTCTGCTGAGTTACAGTTTCATGGCCTTCATGGTGGCCATGAACTTTGTGTTCCTGAGCCTCCCTTCAGTCTTGCCTTTGAAACCAGAGTAATTTTTTGCTAAAAGAAAACCAGTTTTATTAACTGAGATAGAATGCTGTGAGAGTCAAGTTGGAAAGGAACGAAGGAAGAATATGCACATGAGTGTAGGCAGATGAGGAGGAAGATTGAGGTTGTGTGATTCTCCTGATGTCTTAAACATGGTAAAATATTTTTAAAATGTTAGTGACATTTAATGCTGACTGTTACTGAGAAGATTCTGTTGCATTGCCTTGGCAGAATGTGGGAGCTGGAAGACTGAAGACTGTTATTATTTGATCTTATAGCCTGCCTTTCTTCCACAGAACTCACATATAGACTTGAAAGTGAGGAATAAACTACCTGGCTTGTGTTAGAAGCAGCAACAGTATTCCTGCTCCCTTGAATCATACAGCAATGGCAGACAATACTTTATAAGGTTCTTGTGAAACCTTCAGCATGTGCCATTAGGGGCCCATTTTGAGGTAATCTATGGAAATCAAAGTTAATATCATAACAGATCTAAGTGAAAACACAATGGTTTGCTATTTTGGCTGCCTCAGCTTCTGTGACTCACACATACATAGATACATATATACCTAAACCATCTACTGTCATTATTGCTTGATGATTAAGCATTGAGTGTGCACTGCCACCTGGTGGCATGCATATGTCTTTGCAGGATACCAAACAGCAGAAGTAACACCTTTCCAGTACCATATATACTCATATATAAGAGCATTTTTACACACACACACACACACACACACACACACACACACACACACACACACACTTTTATATAAAATTCAAAGTCTAGCTGAATTTACTGAGGTTTGCTCTCAAGAAAGTAGATAGAGGTTTGTTGCCTTAATGAATAAATGACAACACAGATTATGGAACACACTTGCCCTTAAAAATTCACTTGCCTTTTTGCATATCATCTTTCACCAATAATGAAGAGTGACGGGGACAGTAGGCCAAAACATCTGGAGCAGCACTACCTCTGCTGTAGGCAGATAAAGGCACAGTACACTATCTTAGGCTCATATGCAAAATCAAATGCCTTCAGTAGTTCAGAAATGGCATTACTGTGTATGTGGTTCCAGAAGTGCAAACAAGGAAAATATATGTGGGTGTACATTATTGTCTAATGCAATCAATAAAACTACCATATATTTCAAAGAGACTTTATCCTGATGATTAAAGAAATTAGGTTAGGTTTGGTCATGAGAAACACACAGCTGCATGGATCATCTGAAATGTTGGTTGAGATGCGGGTGCACAGCCCTGTGGGCAAAGAAAAGGAATTGGGAGCATTTTTAATTGAGGACTGTGCACATTTATTATAATGTCAGAAGAGTCTGCATGATGTGCCTAAATGTATACATTCAAACTTCTGCAGTAAGGTATCCACAAATTCTGTAATACAAATTCTGCAAATAAGCATATATTTGCCTAATGCACATAGTTTCTTTGTTTCTGCAATATACAAGGGAAATCATGGAGCCATTCAGGGGCACTGAAGTTTTACCTTCTAGACTCATTTGAAAGCTAAGATACTCAGGACATTGAATTCTGCTCATTCCACTCCTTTAAGATTGGTTTCAGAACCTGATGAAGAAAACCTACAAGGCACAGTACACTAGTCTGGTGAGAAATTAACCAGCAGGGGGCTGTATTACGTGACATCTGAGGTTAGTTCCAACTCTATGATTCAAACTAGAGTCTTCAGTACTGTGTGAACAGCAGCAATATCCCGACCTGACTCTCAGGCATGCCAAACCCAACACATTTGTTATGAAGCCCACGATGACCACCACTGAGCATGTATCACCAGCACATTTGGCAAGAGATCTGTTTTTCATGCTTCCATCTGATGATGGAAAGTTCAGCAGACTCTGGGGTTCTCACTGCAATAAACAGGCTCCAATGGAAGACTTTCTAGCCTACTCAAGACTTCTTCAATAGGGCCTTTTTTTTTTTTTTGCTTAGGCATTTCCTTCTGCCTCCAAACAGAAATTTTTAATATACCATAATGTTAGTCATGTTCCCTGAGCACACATTGGCATTGGCATTACTATGGCAATACTTACTTGACTGGGGTATCAGAATGGAGTGACATAAGAGAACTACACGAGGACTTCCTCCATAGTATCCTGAAATTCCAACTCTCACCACGAGAGCTGAGATCTCTAAGTTCTGCACAGCTTGAGAGCATGTGCTGGCTGCCCAGTCCAACAAGACACTTGGCAGATCCCAAACATTTAAAGACATGCAGCTGAATCCAAATCTTGGAAAACAGGGGAAATGGTCCAAAGGAAAGCTAAGCTGATTAATCTTGGCCAAGGACTGGTGTGCCCTAGATATCAAATGGTTACCAGTCCGAAGGCTGCAATGTGCTACAAGCAATGTGCAGCAAGCAAGAGTTCTAGTTAACATTGCAGGTGGCATCCAAATTCGTGTCAAGTGGAAGCACCCCAGGAATACCATTTCAGAAGCGTATGGAGCTTTCTTTCTTGTTCTCTTTATTAAATGTACATACCGTCCAACTGACAAATGCCGGCAGGGCATTTTTCAGCCACAAAACAAAAATAAAACAATAACCTATGCAATAATACAATAAATGAACTAGCAAAATATTACACATATTAAAATATTAAAAATACTGAAAATGTAGGAATACATTTAATTATTTTTAACCATCTATCTTCCCCCATCACCTTCTCCACTTTCCCAGTTCTCCCTCTTGCTTAAAAGGCAAGCAAGCAATGATGCTGCTGCTGCCGGTGTGACCCAGAGGACAACTCGCTGGTGGGTTGTGACCCAACAGCTGAAGATTGATGGTCTGTCCTGAGAAGAGAGGGCAAGACTTTGTCTTTGTCTGGACATGAAGGTTCAGTTAGAGGGCTCCCTTGAAAGAGAAAATCATTTGTTTTTCTTGGCAGGGAGAAAGGATGAAACCAAGAAAGGAAAATACTCCTCCAGAGACTCCATATTTCCAGGATGCACAGGGTGAAGGAGTCTACATTAGCCTTCCCTAACCTGATAATCTTCAAATGTGTTGAACCACAGTCCTCATCACCCTCAATCCATTTAAAAGATACAGGAGTTGCTGTCCAAAACAGAAAAGAAGTTATCATGCAAAAAAAAAAAAAAGATGTTTCCTTAACCTAATCTGCAAATTCCAGTTTTTTTCCAAGGCAAGCTGGTTCCAGCAAAAATTCAAGAAACAAAACGACGGAGAATTACAGTTGCCAGACCTGTTAATGTTGCTCACCCAGCAGTTTATACTTTATATTCCATGGCAAGTATCTTTTATCAGAAAGGCTTGAACAAAAAATAAACAATAGCTATGTGTGACGTTATTGATAATCCACACCACAGCCTAATCTTTCTGAGCTGGAAGGGAACAGATAAGCAGTCCCTTTGCTTCGCCTGAAAGATTTAAAGTTTAGCTGTTCCAAATAAAGTGCCTGCATGGCTGCTCGCACATACTTAAAATACAAAATGGTATTTTTAATGCTGAAAACATTTAGTGAACAAATTTCAAAGAGCTATAAGATAATAACAGTTCAAATAGAGGAGTGTAGGACTGAGCTACTGTAAGTTTGCATCTATGTTATCTACCCTCAAAAAGCATGCACCTTTTACTATGCAAAAGTGTTTCTGGTTGCAGCTGCTGTACTTCCTACAAGGGATCACACACACCAGCACCTTTGCAATCAGATGGCAGTGCTCTTATCGGAAAGAAACCAATGCGATGCAGAAGGTCTTGCAGTCGCTCTGAATCAGCTGTTTGACCTCAGCAGTACTGCCATATAGCTACATCTGATTAGTTATGTAATAATTTCATTATTACCATGAGGAAGGAACCTCTTTTTATTATTTCCATAAACAGCCAATCAGGAGTATGAATAGGATAAGAACCAAGTGAATAAAGAAGGAACATTTAAAAAATACGTTGGTCTTCCCCAAAGTTCTCTGTCTAATGCCCAAATATTCACTTACAAACATTTGACAAAGCTCTAAATTAGGACTCAAAATCAAAACACTGCTAGAAAGAAATCAAAGAAGGGGGATTAATGGATAGCCAACCAGTTATTAAAGGTGCAAAATAAAATCAGTCACTAAGAGAGAAAAGACAACCTATATATATCCCAATCCGATCACGGAGGTTTTCCTCTGAGGCTCTTCTCTGAATCCCTCCCCTCAAAGAAGTAAGGTGGGAGATAGCTAGGAGAAGGGCCTTTTCTGTAATAGCACCTTGTTTGTGGAATCCACTTCCACTAGAGATCTGCCTGGCACCTTCCCTATTTTCTTTTAGATACCAGATGAAAATTTTCCTTTTCTCTATCTATTCTGGCAAGTGACTTGACTTGGCTTTAATGATTCTTATACTTGTTTTATCATACTGCCACATTATGAATTTTAGCTGCCAGACAATTCTATCTTATTTACAATCTTATTCTATTTTAGTTAAAGGATGTTTTAAATGGTTTCATTTGAGTGTTTCACTTAATTTCCACTTTTATTTGTTTTTACTAGTATGCACAGCTACATTATGCATGCTTTACCCAACATTCAGCTTGGTCCCCAAACATTTATAGTTACATCTAAAATGAGTGGCCACAATCCAACACAAATTTAGGAGTGTGAGTCCAGTGAAGTAAATTTGGTACAATTCTCATTATAAGCTGAGGAACCGTCATAGCATAAGAGCCTACACATATCTTTGGCATCTACAGTTAAAAGGATCTCAAGCAGCAAACAATAGAAAAGACCTCTGCCCCAGACCCCAGAGAAATCCTGCCACTCCCGGAAGCTCATATAGAGTTTAAACATATATAAGTTTAAACTCATAAACCAGTTACACTTAGCATAAGGCTGTTTCATATATTTATGCAATTACACATTAAAAAACATGATGGAACTCTATGATGCACTGATATCACTGGGTGTTCTCTAGCCTGACAGGTAATGATGCAAGAACTGGTCTCAGCTCAGCTTCTACACTCTATCCATGCTTTCATCTACCACATCTTTTTTGCTTAAGTCTTCCATCTTTGACCTCATGCACAAGTTTTTCGGTAACATCTATGCTTCGTTTCCTGTTCCACTCTAATACAAAACCTAACATGGGGAGAAAAACTGCAGCTTTCTTCCACACTGTGCCTCCCCTGATCTACATATATTGCAAATGCTCCAGACCTGTTTCAGAGCACAGTCTTCAATTGCCAAAACACTGATAAGTAGATAGATGTCATGCCAAATTTTGCTGGGTTTCCCCATTCAGAGAGTTGAGGGCAAGCCCCAAAACTGAGAGAGATTAAGCTAACAAATGTTTTATGCACAAAGGAAGAAAAGGTGCACACAGCGTAACCAAGCACACCTAAATCGGTTCCCTGGTAAACAGTCTTTTTACAACTGAATAAGAGTGTACACTATAGTCCTTCCAAAAAGCCAGAGATATTTTAAATCTGCAGCAAATACACACAGTGCTGAATCAAATCCCGCTGTTTTCTGCCATAACATTCAAAAGCAGGCATCTTTCTACCACTCATGAAATGCACCATGATATTTTTTATACTTTAGATATTTCCACAGCTCAGAGCAAGATTCCCCAACAGGTCAGAGGAAAGGAAAGCACAGAACATGAGTTTTTCTATGGAACCAGTGAGAGGTAGTCTCACTTGCTTCACAGAGTTAAGCTGAGGCGAAGCTTAGCTATTATCCAGGTGGGATAGCTGCCTCCAGAAACAAGGCTGCATGTGAACCACAACCATCAAACATGACACAATGTCCACACAACTCAGGCTGGCAGTAACCATGCAGGACTCAAGCTGGTGGTGACCATCAATAATGACCTAGTTATTTTCAACCAAAATCAGACAGAAAGCCCAGTCCATAACCAGCTTACACAATAGGTGCTCAGGCAATTTGACCTCCCAGCAGCAGACCCAGTTTCTGAACAATACAAACCAGACCACTGACAACACTACTAGCAGAGGGGCTGCAATCCAACACTGCTATTCATCCTTTACTGTTGACAACTGAAAGC
Organism: Varanus komodoensis; assembly: GCF_004798865.1. Taxonomy (NCBI): domain Eukaryota; kingdom Metazoa; phylum Chordata; class Lepidosauria; order Squamata; family Varanidae; genus Varanus; species Varanus komodoensis. The sequence goes on from NW_025335409.1 coordinate 9,215,925, forward strand.
AGTTCTTACCTCTGCAGCCAAGTAGTTGCCAGTTGCCAGGTGTTTAAATCTGAAAAGGCTGTTCCATTGTCCTGCACCTCCACGGCATGGATCATGATGTACCACCTATGGAAATGACACAAATATGCCAAAGTTATCATTGCCATCATTACCATGTGAAGAAAAGTAAGCAGCATAATAAAGAGAATATTCAGGTACCATGCTTAGGTAATCCTATGAGGATGCCTATAACCCTCCAGTCTTGGAGGATTATGAGCATCCTATGCAGGGTGGAAAGAGCATGGAGACAGAATTTACCTTCATGTTCCTCCTCTCCTGAAGAGCAACGAGACAGCCAGTTTCAGCTGGCTGCTGCACTCTGGAGCAGGAAGAATGGAAGCTAAGGGGATACCAAGATACAGTCTCCTCCCTTCCTTGTGAAACACCTACTAAACACCTTCTCTGAGGTTGGTTTTGTGACCTGGGGAAGCAGCTAGCATGCTTCCTTCCATGATGGCTGTGAAGCAGCCGAGGAAACTCCAAGTGCAGAATTGTAGCTTCAGTGACTGAGCAATTTGCTGACTTTCGAGAGGTGACTGTGAAAAATCCTATAGCCCTCTAGATGCTGGTTAGGTAACAGAAGATTGCACTACCCAGAAGCTAAATCTTGCAAGGTCTTGCAATCCAAACTGAGGAAAATACCTCTATTTCCCACAGAGCTTTAGAACTTGTTGCAGAAGTGGCTGACTGACGCAATGTTGTGCGAAGGAAGATATGTTGTTTCTTCTGATACTCATCACAGGTCAGAAACTTCTCCTGTTCGGCATGGAACAATCTGACAACATCTCCCTGAGGGAATGGATGGATGGGTGAATGGAGAGAGACAGACAGACAGACAGACAAATAAATAAATAAAGTGAATGTGTCACGTTCAGATGTTTATAAATCTGAAGTCCCTTAAGGTCTTCCTAATGCATCTGAAACCAAGATCCAGTTATTCTCTTCATGACAACCAAAATTCATTGAAAAGTAAGAATGGGATAATGACACCACTTGATTAGATACCTTACAAAGAAATAATCAAGTATCATGAAGAATGGGAAAATATGAAATAGTTGCATTTTTGTTATATCTAAATCAGATTCAAAACAATGTGATTTTTTTTGTTTATGTACAAATAGCTTAGATTTTACAAGTTACTGAAATTTAGTACACTTTTTTTTAAGCTGCAAAGTTGTCATTCATACTTACACCTTTGAGAACATCTTCTCTGTAGCAACTGTATTTCATGAATAAGGTTATTTTCCAGCTGGTATTACAATTGACAGCATTGACCTGTGGTCAAGTACACAAAGAACTGTAGTTCATGTTGTAGAAGAGTCATGCACAAATGTTTCTATAGTGATATTATCTAATAATGCTCTTGCTTGCCAACATCAACTATTACAGCTGTTGTTATTCAGATCACCAGAATGATCCAAAACTTCCTATTGCCACCAACAAAAATTTCTGGCACTGAGCAATAATCAGGAAAACACAGAACAGCTTGCTGAGTCACACTCAAAACTTAAATATTGTTGAGTCTCTCGCAATAGGCAGATATTAAGATATTGATCCCAGTTTATATCTTTCTATGGTGCTTACACCAAAGGAACTGACTACAGGACTGTGTCGTATGCATACATTCTGCCAGGTTTCAGGTGTGCACATGGGAGACTCCCCTTTCTGGCAGGAGTGACAGCTCAGAATCCAAAGATGAGACTGTTCTGGAAATGCTCCAAACTCCAGCTGCATTTCAAGGTCCTGAGACTCCACAGAAACCAGCTATGGGGGAGAATGGCTCAAGGGAAGATGAACAGACCAGTCAACCAGCCAATGGGTACAGGGAAGAGTTGCAGCCGAAGGGAGAAGACACTGAAATGGGTAGTTTTTCTGATGGGGAATTCCCACCTCCTGAAGAGGTAGCCCCAGTCAGTAGATATCATCCTTGGAAAGAGGTCCACAATTAGGGGCATAACAGGAGGAGCAAAGGCATGCATGCTTTCACAGCACTCTTTCCTCAGGGGCAAGATGTAGAAGGGTTCACAAAGAGATTTTCAGGCGAGCAGCAGAAAGGGTTCAACACTTTACTTTGGGCATGTTTGGAGACCCCAGTGTAACAATAAAGATTTTTGGCAAAGGAATGTTGCTGAGGCCGAAATTGCTTAGAGGGAGAAGGACAGCTCATGACAGACTGCAGCCACAGAAAAATTACGCCTCCATGTTCAGAAAAAGTTTGCTTCTCAATCTTAGTACTTGACAGCACACAATAGAAGGCTAACACCTTCATTCCCTGCCTGTGTGACCCAGAGGCTTTTTTGGCTGGCCACTCTGGAATGCTGGACCAGGTGGACCATGGACTTGGACTAGCATGGAATTTGTTGCGTTCTTATGAGCTCTAGCAGAATGGATGCTGCCACCTCTTCACAAAATGCCCTTGTCTGGTCACAAGATCATTGCTGTAGCCACCTGGTGACAAAATCTATTGCAGCAAAAAGCCACAGCTGCAATCCCTGCTACATGACTATTCAGATACTTAAGACTGTTTCCTAGGAGGCTAGAGCTACGTGCATGTTGAAAGGCAGAAGGCATTTGCTTTCAAAGGGCATTAGGAAAAGAAGTAGAAAAGCATGGCAGGCTAGCAATTTGTCCAGTACCCCGTGGAGTGTATCAAGCCTGCCCCACTTCTGCAGGTGTCAGGGAAGACCTCTGGGGAAGAGCAGGAGGAGGTGCTTGCAACATTTCTCTCCCGTGACAATCTGACTGGTCCCAAAGCAGAGATACTCATGTGAACAGCTGTACTTTTGAGGAGGAAAACCCAGTTGGGTTTAAACATGAGAGAAATGCAGCTGCAGCTGGGGGATTGGGACAGCCAGCATCATAAGCTTTCCATTTCCTCTAGACCATTTCTGGGTTAACGTCTCCCACAAAGGATGGACACAGGACACCAGTGGAAAGACCAATAGGCTTATTCCCATCAGTTGTTCAAGAAGAGCTTCCACCTAGAATGTAATGTTGGCTCAGGACAGAACTAGTCACTGATATAATTGGGCTTAGATTCCGTATCCTGCTTCATATAGTGGGTTGTCTCTAGTATTGCTGAGATAACACCCACAGCAAAGACATCAGGACATGGGATATGCTGCATTACCCATTAACAGGTAAGGGGGCTTGACACAGAGCTGCCATTTTGTGAAGTAGCCTTGAGGTCTTCCCCATTTCCTGCTTTAAAGCAAAAATACAGAAACCACATGTGTATACAGGGACAGCCAATAAGAGCCCAAGGACAGGATACCCTCATAGGCTTGGAAATGATGTTGCTCTATCTAGTTTCACAGGTCCTTGAACCTGTGCTTGCATTTATAGCCTGCCTGGAATGTAACTTCCAGTTCCTTAACCTGTTCTGTCTCTGTCTCATATGTCTGCCTTCAGTTTTTACCTGATTGTGCTTTGAGGCAAGCTCTGATTTCTCCTCAGTTTGCAACCCTAAACACCCATGAGGAATGACTGAATCCCAAAACAGCAGTTCAGGCTAGTTAGATATTCCTGCTCTTCTCAAGCTTACCTCTTTGCACCCTGGGTTATCAAGGAGTTCTATGCTGCTGGCATGGAGAGGCTGCCCTGCATTGACCGGCATTAGGACAACTTTGTCTCCCACCACGATCTGGAGAACAGAAGTTATAAAAGGAGTTATAAATGTACTTAAGTTATGCTTCCTGTCACAATACTGACATTTAGTTTCTGCTTCTTGTTTTCATTTTTAAAGACACTCCCAGCTCAGTATAATTGTCAATGCTGAAATCTCTGCCTTCATTTCTAATTAAGTACAACAAATTCAAAGAGCTCTGGAACATGAAAGCCATCATGCTGAAGAAATTCTTACTCTCTTCTGTCTGGAATGAGTCCTGCATGTTAAATGCTTGGTCCTTTCATCTTAACTATCTAAACCAAAAGCTCCTTCTGTCTACCTACAGGAAACAGCAATTGCCTCAGAATCTGAGAAAATAAGAGTACATCAAGAAATTAAAATAGTTCATATTTTAAACTGAAGCTCAATCCAGACAAGACGGAGGTCCTGTTGGTTGGCGGATCGGGCTTAGGAGAGGGTGAATTGAACCTAGTCCTGAATGGGGTTGCACTCCCTCTTAGGGACAAGGTCCGCAGCTTGGGAGTGCTCCTCGACCCAGAGCTTTCACTGGAAGCTCAGGTGACGGCAGTGGCGAGGAGCGCTTTCCTTCAGCTTCGGCTGATTCCTCAGCTGTGCCCGTACCTGGAGTACAACTGCCTGGTGACAGTGACACACGCGTTGGTGACTTCCTGTCTTGACTTCTGTAACGCGCTCTACGTGGGGCTACCCTTGAAGACGGTCCGGATACTTCAATTGGTTCAAAATAGAGCTGCCAGGCTGCTGACGGGGACTGGGCGGTATGTCCACATGACTCCAGTCCTCCGTCAGCTTCACTGGCTTCCCATTGAAGTCCGGGCCCAATTCAAGGTGTTGGTGATGACCTATAAAGCCCTAAACGGCTTGGGTCCTGGCTACCTGAAGGAGCGCTTACATCCATATACACCCGCCCGCCCCCTGAGATCTGCGGGAGAGGCCCTTCTCCAGGAACCCTCTGTGAAGGAAATTAGGAGGCTGAGTACTCGGAGGTGGGCTTTCTCTGCGGTGGCGCCCAATCTATGGAATGCGCTCCCCAGAGAGGTCCGCCTGGCGCCGTCGTTATTTGTTTTTCGGCGCCAGGCAAAGACCTTTTTATTCAAAAGTCATTTTAAATGCTAATATTACTTCCTTATTTTATTCTTTGGCCAGGGCGACTTATTTTATATTGTAAATTCATTTTATATTTTTAATGTATTATATTTTAATGTTTTGTGAGCCGCCCCGAGGCTTCAGCAAATGGGGTGGCATAGAAATTTTCTAAATAAATAAATAAATAAATAAATAAATATAAATAGCCTCACATGAGTGCTGATCTGTAATAGAGGAAAATTTCCATACATCCAAGTCTTATTTTAAAAAAAATAACTCAAAACTTTTAAAAATATTCCAAGATTTTTTCTGCAACCACCTGCACATTCAGTTTTGTTTTGTTTTTTGTTTTGGTTTTGGTTACTGTGAAATCCAAATCATTCTGCATAATGGCAGCTATCAAGCAAGGCAATTTCCCTCAGGTATTTCTGGGGGGACACAACTTAATACAATCATCCCAAATTGCTACTGCTTTCAGATGATCTGGACTGGCTCATATGTTACAGATTCCTGTGGTTAACTATCTGATATCATTTCACCGGACCTTAGATCTTTGTATCTTTTAGACTACTGCTTAATCTGTTCTGGCACTGATATGATTTACTCCATTTGTTTTTATTGCACTGATTGCATTTTTTTTACTGCTGTTAAATCTTTGTTGGCTGCACTGACATCTCTTTGGCCGAAGAGCAGGATAAAAACCTTCCAAATAAACAAACAACTATATGCACCGTTGTGGTAATTTTCCCATTGCTTCTTTACCTCTTTGTTGGCAGTGAATAAAGAAGAACTGGTTTTAGGAAAATTGACCTCTAATATTCCCTTTCATTTAAAATCCATGGAGAGAATGTGTATTGCATGAATTCATCAAAAGCAAGAAAGGAGATGACTCGATGCACAACTCAGTAAGCTTTAGCAAAATCTGATCTGATTGCAAAAGTGCCAGTAACTTCTACAGCAACGTGACCGTATGTCCAGCACAGAAAGCAATCACATACATACAAACACGTCAGAACCACAAAGCAACTAATAAAAACCGTGAATGCAGTGAACGCTCATGCTTTCCTTGGAATACATGCACATAATGTTGCCATTTGCCACAATTCCCAGCAGTTTAAATATAAACAAAATTCATCCTCCAGAAAAGCTGGTCTTGGGATACAGACTGACTAAATCGGGGTGCTGAACTTTTTCCAGACCAGGGACAAAATTGCACTTAGGAAAAGCTCTTGGGGGGCACATTCCAGGAAGGCGGGGGGGGGGGGGCAAAGACAAAATAAGGTTGGACCAAAGGCAATAAATAAAGGCAATAAAGTGATAGAGGCAAAGTTAAGGCTTTTACTGCTAATAAAGGAAAATCATTGCACAAAAGCCAGGAAACCACCAAACAATTTGTGGACAGGGAATTAAATGTCCACAAAGGGAATAGCTCTCTGGAATCCCCAAAGGGCTAGATTTGGTCCTGAGGTTCTGCAGCTTTGCAGTAAATACTGCCCACCCATTGTCTACTGTTTGTGGTCAAATATTGCCAAGTATGCCATTGTGTATGAAAGTGGCAGATGACTTTTTACTTAAATAATGGAATCATGTGATAAATAATAGCAAAAGTGAAGGCTAAGCCCTGCAAAGGCACACACAGCACTGTCCTGCAAATTGACTCCATCCTGAGACCCTTTGCCCTGCTTCCTCATATGTCATACAGCCTAGCTTCTTCTATTGGGCAAGTGCAGCTGTTGCTGGCTGTTCTGCACAGAGAAAGGGACAGGTTTCGAAGGGACTACCATGCAAACATGCACAAGTCATCTTTACAGCAGCAAGGCCAGAACCCAGAACTACCACAAATGCTATAGGAAGCAGGAATCTTCCTCTGATTCAGGAGGCGGCTCTGTAAGAGTTCTGGGAGAGATCAGGCTCTCGTGTTGCTAGGCTGTAATAAGTTTTTAATTAGCATAAGTCTCTCATTAATTTGTGTGTTAGATGCCTGACCTGTACTTGACAATATTTGACCTATTAACTGACCAGGAGTAGGGATGGGGAGTCAAGCCTAACCTCAACATGAAAGATTTGGATTCATCATTTTCTTCAGAACTTATTTCTGCAAAGCTTGAAATAAAAAAGTAACCAGGCATGAAATCTTCATGCTCATCATATTTCTTCACATACTCCATGTGTATTTGTTCAAAAACCATGCAATTCACAACAAGAATGTGGCCTTCCTCTTGCTTAAGGCAATATATGGCTCTGCATGCCATGCTGCACAAAATTTTTACTTACAGCCATGTAAGGTCAGATAAAGCGATATACAAAGCAAACCTGCAGAATTCAATCAGTAATTTAATTCGCTGATAGGAGAAATCAATCATATAATAATAATCCTCAGTATGAAATAAGGTCCAATGCCTGTAGTCAGCAACTAACAAACCCATGACTGAATCCAATCAAGAGAAGGACAGTCATCTCATTACTTAAGGCCTCATGTCCTAAAGCTATAGCTGCCTAACATTTGCATAGAACTAAAGTCATTGTGTCAATATGAGGCCTGCTTCCTGGACAACTTAGGATCCTAACTTGTCAGTTTTATAATTCTGGAGGACACAAGGCATGTGTACAGCCCACCTTCAACCTACATGCAGTCATCCTGTGGTTTAGAGGGAACCTGAGGAAGGAAATGAGTGGTTTCCTAGCAACCACCATGCTCCTGGAGACCAGCTCCCATCTTTGGGCGATGAGGAAATAGGAGGAGGAGGCTTGGCCTGCAAAACTGGCCCTGGTCATCTCCACTGCCCCGGGAGACCTAGGGCTTTGGCAGCTCCTCTCCAACCTGATGAAGCTGAGCTGCTGTTCTCAGATTCACAGGGCTCCAGCCCACAGTCCCTCTCCAGTCTGCACAATGGCTACTGAAGGAGGCTAGGCCCTTTAACTGACAGGGCTTCACTCACTGGGAGCAAATCATTGTCACTAAGACAGCACTGCTGATCTATTTGAGGTTGAGTCTGGGCTTGCTTGTCACAGAAGCAACATTTGATTATACCACCCTGAGCATCCTTTGGAAATATCGTACATTGTCAGGATTTTGTTTAACCAGAACATGACCTCTGCTTTGCTCCAGAACCTGAACTGCCTTGGCTTTGCCTTGCTTCCCTCCCCAGAACTTGAATTTGTGCCTAGTGCCCTCTTCTCAGCTCAGATTAGAAACCCCTTTGGTCTGAGCACACCATTTGGAAGAGAACCACAATGGGCCATGCAGTTTGCCCTTCTTTGTTGCCCAGCTCCTTTAAGTATGATTTGTACTCTACATTTGGCTTCCTGAACAGTGTCCCAAAGTCTGCTGCATCACTTCTTAAGTACATTGCATAGTGAGTGGGGCACAATCGTGCAATAAAATGTACAAAAGTGCAATTAGACGTCTGATCCTAGAAAGGGAGGTGACAACCATATCTATTCTAACAGCCGCTATTCTTCCAGAAACATATTTCATCCACTCACATTGTCACCTTCACTCCTCAGTTTCCAAAAGGGTTGGATGTAAAACCAGGATCCTTCATTCCCAGCAGCATCCAGAGAAACCCGCATAGCGTTCTTCTCCAACAGAGCTGGTAATCTCTTATTGACTGTAAGGTATTTATTGCTTTTGATGTGAAGTAGCTGTGAATAAGGAAAACAAACAAGCAAATGCATACATGTATCCATATATACATCAGTACTGTTGAGTGTTTTGCCCATGATCCAACAGAGGGAGATGCCCTTTTGCCTCATAATGAAACTATGTGCTACCTTCCCACAACTGAAAAAGCTGAGAAGGTTGTCAAATACCTGGCTGTATTCAATACAGACTTTCAGTTTAGTTGGTCACAATTTGGGTGGTGCTAACTCTTGCTACAATATGGTGCCACAGTCAAGCAAACAATGCCAGCATAGGATAATTTCGAATATTCCAAAAATAACAACATCAGAACAGTTTAATAACTAAGATGGTTTAACAATCTGCTCTGTGACAAATCATTGCAACTGGGAATACTTTCATTTACCTGACATCAACCCCAATGTGAAATTTTATACAACTTAAAGTACAACATATTGTTCTGTAATCACAAAGCAGAATCCTGGTGAGATGGTAACTGCAGGGCAGAATTACCACCAGGTGCCTTCCATCTGAATTTCTACAGGAGACAAGATAAGAGAGATGATCAAAGGCAGGATAAGAAGAAGAAATGGGGAATATGTCAAAGAGTTTAGTTGGTCACAATTTGGGACAATGAAGCTTCACCTGAAGGGTAAAGGAAACTAGTACCTGCTGAAATACTCCTGCACTGTTATTAAAGGCCCCTGAACTCTGTCTTGCTCCTTTGCCTCTAGGCTATGCAATCATAGCTCATGCTCACCAATTATACACACTTCACAAACTCTGTTCTGGAATTCCTGCTGAGGAGCTGAACCAGAACAGATTGGTACACCATGCAATATATCATCATTTCACTTTCCAAGCCACTGGGGACACTGAACATCCGTTTTCCTTGTGCTTCTGGAGATCTTGCTTTCAAAAGCTCACCTGGATGACATTGCTGTACTTCACAATTTCACCCAGCAATTTTCTGTTCTCACATTCATTCTGCTTTTGTTCCAGTTCCGCTGCATGCTGCAAGAAAATCATTGAGGGGAGTCAGGCTAAAGGGTGGCTGTTTCCAAACCCAATTTTTATGGGCAGGGTCATCACCCTGTCTCATTCACAGCATTTTATTGCAAGGGCAGCAGGGAGGGCAGTGCAGGCATCCCCCCCCCCCCGCCCCAAGAACATTTTCAACTTTTCCCACTGCTTCTTTCATCTTTTTCTTTACTGCAGAAAATCTCTTAAGGGGGAAAAGTTGGAATTGCTGCCTGGTGCCTTTTGATTTGTGGCACTAGAAACTTACAGTCTGAATGCATTCTAAACCAAATGTTTCAAGTTTAGAGTGAGCAGACAGTAGTACTGCAGAAGGTAGATATGGACCTACTGGTGGATCTATGAGTGACGTGCAGTAAACTGACAAGGATTTCTGACTCATGGTTGTTTAACAACAGCAGCAGCAAAATGGCTCCCCAATTGCTGAACATGAAGAATGCTTGAGAAAATCAGGAATGGAAGTTCTGTGTACACCATTCAGTTCTGATTCCCAAAATAAATTCCTTGTTCCAGAATTCTTGAATTCTAAGTTTATGCCCTTTGTACTGATCTTTGATCAATGGTTCTTGAGGATATAATAAAATAGATTCCACAAGTCTGCTTAATCTCTGAATTAACCTCTAGAATCCAAAACATTTAGGATGGAATGAAGTTCAAATCACCTTTTGTAATTTCACCCCTAAAAAGCAAAAGAAATGGCCCAACATACAAAATACGTATATTAATAATGCTTCATAAAGTTCACACACTGGCCTGAATGTTGTAATCAGTTTATAGGAATGATTATGTTTATTTGAAAAAAAACAATTTAAAATATTTTGAATCAATAAAAAAACTGTAATTCACCTAGATAACTTTGGCTATGGGGCAGATTAAAAATATAATAAATACTGAATACTCAATATGTATTCACTTTGAAAGCCCATTGATTTCAGTTGAAATTATGCCCATTTTAAGACAGCTTGCTTAAGATAACTTCCTTATCATTTCTAAGATCCTTTCCAGTTTACAAGAGGACAGAACTACATTTATAGCATAGCATCTCCCAGCTAGATTCCACATTAGCAGACTTTTTGCCTGGCCTATTAACCTTCTCGACTGTTACTTAGTGTTTTTCATCTAAACACAATGAGGCAAAAGCAAGACAACACATAGAGCAAATTGGACAGGTTTTCAAAAGGGCACTTTTACAATGTTTATCACTTTACAACATTGTAAAGTAATACGATGCAAACTTGACAACAAAAACAAAATAAAACAGAAAAGGTAGAAACAGAAGCCAACAACAGCAAATAACATGAGCATATAGAATCTAATTTAGAGGACCAGACTGTAGGCAACAAGAAAGTCTTTCTGGCAAGGGCTTTCCACAACCATTTGCTACCAGAGAAAAGGCCCTGAGAAGGCCCTCTGCCTCCCCTCATTTGGCAGGCGCTCCCCCAGGAGGGCCTCAGGAGATGATCTTAGGGCGGGGATACATTGGGCATTGTAGGTTTTTCTGTCTCAACATGCGTTGTTTGCGCCTTTAAAGTCTGAGTAAGAATACTTAAGAGAAGTCCCTTCAGGTTGCCTGGATCCAAGCGGTTTAAAGGCTTGAAGGGTTAACACCACTTTGGAATGGTCCTAGAAATGGATTAGAATCCAGTGCAGACATCAAAGTGCTGGCATAAAACGATCATTTTAGCTAATTCCAATTAACACTCTTCTGCCCAATTTTGCCGTGAAGATTTCAGACCATTTTCAGAAGAAGCCTCACATTGCAATCAGTAACTCAGGAGTTTACCAGGGAACGGATCACTGTGCCCAGATAGGAAAGTGGCCTGAGGGCAGACTGAGACTACTTGTGCCTCCAGTGGCAGTGCTGGAACAGGTATCTTTGACCTTTTAGTTTCTATCAGGATTCTTTTTTTAATGGCCCTGAATACTCCTGGCTGGAATGGAATAGCAAGGAGCTTTCAGTCTCAAAATCAGTGATCAGTGATTTTTTTTTAAAGTCCATATAATCTTTAAGGGAAGAAAGGAATCATTTATTGTGAGTGATGTCACAAAGATGCAGACAGGAGCTCATGAAGCTAATACAGCTGTATTCTGCACTCAGCTGTGAGACCAAAGAACATGCTAACGAGAAGGGGGGGAAATAAATTCTCCCTAGAACCAAAGCACTGGCATTTGAGTCATGCAATGGATTTGCTCACAGGGAAAAATTAATGTGGGTCTCATTGTAACAGCTGTGTGCCAGTGTACAAAGCAATGAGAAAAGAGTATGTCTGTCAGCCTCCTACTTGTAGCTTCTTCAGCAGCGCTGCTTCGGTGTGGTTCCCTTGTTTTGCTTGCTTGGCTTTCCAGTATTGCTTTTGTGCAGAATATCGGTTCATGGGACACACTTTGAAAAGGCAATCTGAAGAAAAAGAAATATACCCACAGATAAAGTAACCAGTACCAAAAGATGTATCTATTCGTTTGTCTGTGTAGTGATTCACTATGAGAAGCAGAAACATTCAATTATACCAAAGTTCAATAATGGTTCCACAGTCACAAATTGCCTGCACATTCTATGTCCCCTGTATCAGTAAGGTCTTTACTTCTCCTCTAAACTATATGGCAATTGTTTTCTAGCTTGAGGAGATTCTTTTCCCATCAGCCTTTCTCCCTGCATGTGGCAGTAAGGATTCTGGGAATGTTCCATGAAACACACTCTATTCAGATGGCTGCTGGGCAGTCCAATGCTATCCAAGAACTGAGAATGTAGATTCCCCTTCCAATCCCCTTACAGCTATGGTGCACATTGCCGGAGCAGATCAGAAGCTCCAGGTAAGTTCTCTTTTCCGTCCACCCCTCCCACTTTAGAACCCCCTGCAAGGATTCTGGGACTCCTCAACAACACAGTTGGGAAGCTACAGCTTTATGGAATGCTTCAGGCAGCCATGTGCCATATTACATGTTTGTCTTATCCAAACTTCCATGTAATTTGAAATAGTTTCATTCAGAAACTCTCCAAAACAAGGGACCTACTTTCTGTTCTTCTTTTCCCTTTGCATTGCTATGGTAAAATATAGAGGATAAAGCAGTTGCAACATTTCTGAACTGTTCACACTGCATTCCAATCTGCTAGTCCTTTCTGATCTTCCTGTCCCCACTAAGGTCACTTAATATAGCATAACTAACATCGAAGTAACAAGACAGCTGCTTCAGCATCTATGTGCCCACAATATCACTATTGGAAAGTTTCAAACTTCAAGATGAAAATCAAGACGCAAAAGAATGCATTGTGTCAGGTTGCAGCATAATGCCTTGAACTATACTCAAAAACAGATTTTGGCACGGGGCATACAATTCAACTTCCTGCAAAGCACAGCTTTCATTTAAAATGTGTGTGGGCCTTATCTGTTAAAATGTCAGAAGCCAGAGGGAAGGATGAAGATTTCCAGCAGCTGCAAGTTTATTTGTTTGTTTTAACTACATTTTACTTGCTTGTGTTGATAAATGCCTTTAATTAGATCCTTGAATGGATCAGGATGAAAATTGTAATTAATACATAGGCCAGCTGATATTGAAGAACAGCAGCAAAGAAATTTGTTGCCGAACTCTTCTCCCTTTATTAATACTTATTATTGGAAGGATGGATGGATGGCTGAATAGACAGAGTATTTCTATAGCCCATGCTTCATCATAAAATTATCCCAGGGTAATTATAACATACAATTTAGTATCATTATCAAATAAAATAATGTCAAGAAAATCAAAATAAAATAGTACAGCAATGAATATGGCAGTAATTCAAACCAGCACATTATAAATTAACGCCTAAAGGTATTATTATGTACACTGCATTTTATGTTGTAATTTTATTCCTTTATGAGTTACTTTTATTAAACAGAGTTTTCAAATGTTAGAGTGAGAATTAAATGCCTTTTTGAAAAGCATATAAAGCAAATAAATGCAAGGGTAATTATCAGCCTCTTTAAGCTGCATTCTTACCACTTAACTTGGGATTGAGCCCGAATGAATTAAATGGTACTTTCCTCTGATAAAACATATATAGGTTGCATTATTAATGTCTTAACTGCCAGAAACCTTTGGAAGCAATTTAAACACCCTAATTCTATGCACCATTTCTATCTCAATTTTCTTAGAGTTTTTCTATACTAGGATGTGAATCTACTGTATCTGCTTTCAGTTGCATCACAAAACTGAGATCTAAGCACTACATGAAGTTGGCACCCTGTCTGGCTCTTCTGCAGCCTCACCTCTAGGTGGCAATACAGTATAATAGTGCAATTACACAAACATAAAAAACATTTTCTTTGACTTCACAATTAAATACTGCACTCTTTTAAAAAAAATCTCATCAAAGTTCTTTTTAGACACAGGAGTGAAACTGGAGGGTAAATATGCCATCTAAGGAACTTATAAACAACCATGAGTAGGGAATGACAAAGTCACAATAAATGCAATATGTAGAAAGTGCTAACTTTGGTGCAAACACAAGGTTGCACTACATAGAATATATGATTTTAAATTTACATTGGAGGCTGTCCTATGGGTTCAGGACAACTAATTAAACCTATTTGGTTTCTCCTTCTCCACCCTATTATCCTGAACCTATTATCTTGCACAGATCCATTCTTTTAACCAATAAAACAATATCAGCAACCTATCACTCATTTGAGTAAGTCCATGGAAGCAATCAGGATGGACTGAATCAAATATGCAAGCCAAACAACTTCCTGCAGTGCCAAATTTCCAGGTATGCCTGCCACAGTTATGCAAATAGTTTGAAGGAAGACCAACTACTTATGTTTTTGAGAGGCAGTGTACAGAAGCAGCTTAGCCATTCCTTACTCAGGCTGATTCTGTTGGCCCAGCCAACATAATTGAGAACCTTTTGTACTTCATTGTAAAGAGAAAGTAAAGAATAATGATGGATCAATCCGTCTATTTTACTTTATCTGCTTGCATCTTTTTTAAAGGACAACTTTGTTACATCTCACTTCTGCAGTTTGCAAATAATAATCATCATATGGATCATACATGTTTCCATGCACTATCCATTTGCATAATTTGGTTAGAGGAAGGAGAAAAGCATCACAAAATTTGGGTGATAACTGCATTCCAGTTGAGGAAGTACAAACTTGGTTTTAAAAACTTGTATTTAAAAACTGCTTTTATTTCTCCTTTTCTCTTTAACCCCAAACAACAGATCCTTCTTCCACATGCAAGAATTCCATAAAAAGAGGAAGAAAGTAAGTTTGCTGACAAAAATAGCTGGTGGGTTGCTGTTGATATGTCTCCAAACTCCTCTTTGTTTTGCTACCTATTCACTGTTCACAGCAGCCACGCTTTACAAAAAAAGTAATCAAGCATTAGCAAATCAAACCTCAACTACCATGCAACAGTATTTGCTTTTGGCATAAAATGTAAATATGTACAATAACAACCAAAAAACCACTTTACATAAAGAGGTGTAGAACTTAGCAGAACTGTTACAAAATGCTAATATGCTGAACATCTGAGTCCTTCCAAGTCTTACATGTGTTACATTAAAGCATCTCTTGAAGTGACCGTACAAATTCATGCTGTCCAACTAATTGGTATAGCCAGTGTTTTCCTAAGGACAGGGAAAATTTGAACCCATGGCTTCCAGAGACTAGAACTGAAGCCCTCCCTAGTAATTAAGTCTTTCCAACAGATTCCTAGTACATGTTTTCCTAAGTTATCCCTGGATTCTTAAGATATGCAATTTATATCTATAAAAATAAGTACCCAACTTTAAAGACACAGTTTTAAACATTTTGAAATCCAGAAACCTGAGGGAGCAAATGGCTGGGATGTTTCAGGATGAAAGGAGTACAATATTTAGGATGCAAGGAAAGAAAAGGTTGTAAAAGTCGTTTACTTTACAGCTGGTGTGAATTGTAAGACCGTCATCTTTTAAAACATGCATAGGCTAGCACCATTCTTGAACAAAAGGATACCAAATGCAACAGACGGCTTAAAACCCATGCTGCCTACTTCTGCTTTCACTTCACCCCGACAAAGTCCAAAATACTGAGGTGAATCACAAGCACAAAGAAATACTTGGTGGCCTGAGTTTTTACTTACACCTTCAGGTACACAGAGGGGAGAAAGAAAGGAAATAAGTAATTGAGATTCCTTATCATAAACCAAACTTAGAGCCACAGTTATGCATACAAGCTTTGTTTGTGCACAGCAAGGGCATTTTCCCAAAGAACACACCTGCACACTTCAGCCTATACACAAAAGAGATTCTGAGTGTTAGATTCTAGTACAAGCATTTTCATTTTAATGCCAAAAGAGAACATTGAGGCAGAGGTTTAGCTAAAGGGTAAGAAGACTAGAACAATTAATACAAGGAAGGAAACAAGATAGCCAAAGGAAAGCATTCCCTCATCGCTTTCTCATGCCTTGACATTCAACTGTGCTGAAGTCAAATAGTTAACCTCAGTTGGTAAGTCAGAATTTGAGTTCCCTACAGCAGGGATGGGAACTTCTTACAGTTCATGGACCAAATACACTTCTGAAGATGGTTTCAAGAGCCAAGGTCTAGTGGTGGATGGGGCCAGAGGCACAAAGCTACAGAGCTGAATAATTTCAGCATATTTTAGCTTCAGGCCCTTGCTGCCAGTAACTTTGCCTTAAGAAAGGCATTTGAGTGTAAATCCAGTGCAAAAGTTGGGAAACCACCAAATGAAGAGTCTACTTGGCAAGAGCCAAGTTCAGCTCTGCAGTAACTACATACAGATGTGCTTTAGTAGCATGTATGTATGTATGTAGTATTTATTTAAATTTCTATATCGCCCAATAGCCAACATTAAAATCTTAAAGTGCAGCATGATAAAACATAATATAAATGCTTTGAAATTATAAAACAGTGTAAAATCCAGCAGAAGGACAGGCAAAGCAAATTAACACATTTAAAATCAGTGGTTAGAATGCAGGATTGGAATCAGGATATCCAGGTTCTAATTCCCACTTGGCTATTAAGCTCACTGGGAGACTTTGGGCCAGTCACTGCCTTTTGGCCTAACCTCCTTCACAGGGTTGATGTGACAAAAATGGAGATCAACAGGAGGAAAAATTCCTTTCAGGAAAAGGCAAAATAGTGATAATGATACCAAAACTGAAGGACCAAAAGTCCTGGGAATATATAAAAGGTTTCATCAGACACTGAAACAACTACAATGTAGGGTAGGCTTCTCTGGGGAATTCATTCCACAACTGGGATGCCATTCCTAAAAAGGCCTTCTCCTTAGAGGCCATGCATGTCACATCCTTTGGTACCCACAACATATAGTCTAAACACATCAATATTATTATAAAATTGTATTTTTAGAGACACACATGCAACACTTGCCTGCACTGCAGCAGTCTCCTGATACACTCAGCTCCCTATGGCACTTGCCAACATGGAAGAAAGGCCTCCCCCCACCCCCTCAGTTAACTATGGTGTTGTTAATATTGACTTTAATGTTTATCTTTATGTTGCAGCAATTATTATGTATGTAAATTATATTTTGATGAATATCACAATGCATTTTAATGTATTTAATTCTCCTAGTAAACCACGTAGAAATGTTTTTAAACTATGGCAAATGCTATAAATTCATTAAATAAATAACATATAAAGAGACTGACTACTCTTTCTTTATTGATTTAAAACCTGCCTTTCTACTGAAACTTGTCAGTCAAGGTGACTTTCCAAAACTTTAAAAAATACATCAAAACAGTAAAACACGTTAAAATACAACTAAAGCATAACAATTAAGAGAATAGAACAGCATTCAGACCAACAGGCCCATTTCCATGCCATAAAGGCAATCTATGCTTGCTGGTGAAAGCGGTGCAAAGTGGGGGCAAACCTATCCTCCCTTGCTAAGGAGTTCTGCTGCATGGGAGCAGCCAGAAAAAGTGTCCCCCCTCCCCAGCACCCTGCCACCAAGCAAACCTCAGGTGGCAGCACTTTCAGGAAAAGGTCTGTCCTGAGGTCCATAAGGACAAGGCCTTCTCTCAGGGTAGCCTGGTCCCAAACCATCTAGGGCTTTCTAAGTCATAATCAGCCCTCTGAATTCTGCCTGGAAACAGACCAGCAGACAGTGAAACTGTTATAAGGAGGGAACAGCTTCCTCCTAACTACCCTGATAGTCTGGCCAGAGCCGTTGGAAGCTCCTCAGCAGCCTTCTAGAAGCGCAATTTCAAAAATATCTGGCAGCAGTCTGGCATGCCAACTAGACTGGTGACACTCAGATTACCTGCTGCACCGCCTCTGAATCTCATCTTCTGCCTGCCCTGGGATTCATTTTCAGTTCGAGATAGGACTGTAGAAGAGGATTATTAGCCTAGGGACCAACCGTGAGGTATTTGAATAATATGTAAATAATGTGAGTTCAATATATGTGGCTGTCGAGCCCGATACAAAAATTTGGCTGACATGAAGAGCCCCATGGACAGAAGAGGCTAGCCACTTCACAAAGTCATCCTTCGCCTGGACAGCATGACATGAGTGGCAACGGAGGGAGCATGGCTAGCACACTCCCTCTCTTTGCATGCTTAAACCGTGATTTTAAACTCTGAACAGGGCATATGTATAGCTTGTCAGTGTATGATGGTGAAATGTGACAAAGCTAGTTTAGCCAGGAACCAGGTTTCAAAATATATAAAAAGAGGATCGATAGGGACAAAAATATATTCAGTTTGTAGTTGGTCATATCAGTTTGTAGTTGGTTTGTAGTTGGTCATTAACTCTCAGTTCCTCACCTCTGAATTTCTTAGGAGGATTGCAAAGGTCGCCTGCCTCTGGTTGAACCACACATCTGTCATCCACTAGCCTGAAAGGGAAAAAAAAGCATTCTGTAAAACTGTCATGATTTTTTTCCCTATTATTGCTCTCATTGAGTGAAGTCAAAATAGCCAGACTACTATGCACTGGAATTTTGTCTCAAGTCAGGACACAAACATTTATCTGGCACGACAAAGAAAGAAGTATTTTCTTCAAATCAATTTACTGAGAGACAGTTCTGCCTAGATATTGCATGGCAAATAAGTTTACCTTTCAACTGTAGAATAAATTTTGGCAAGCTTAGAAACCTTTCATAGCTTTATTCTTTCTCTAGATTTCAAAGAGACAATGCTACATTGTGAAACAAACTGCACAAGGCACAATGTGATTTAGGCGGTGGTTCTGCACGTCGGCTACCTATTTTACTTGCCAAACAAAGAGAATTTTATAAGCCAGTGGTTTTGTATATTTCAGTTTCCTTAGGCAGCATAGAAACAGTACAGTTCACAAACAAATACAGTGAAACACTTGTAATTAAACCAATTTAATGCTGTTGTATTAATACAGGTGTACAGAAGAATAATACATTGGCTGCAATCACAAATAAAGTTAAGCCAGGATTTAGTGATATACACATGACCCTCCACGAACCTGAATGAAATCTTGGGATCAAACATCCACTCCTCTTTCTACCACCCACATGGCCAAGAGGACTCCTGCTGAGTTTAGTTTCACATTTCTAAACTCTAGGCATACAGTTATGTATGAATCATGACTCAGAACAAACACTAGTTAAACAAGCCAGCAAAATAAATTGGGGATTGTTTGATGGTTGACTACAGTTTGTTTTAAATTAGGGTTTCTGGTTCACATATGTAAAGGCTACCTGGGAATTGGGGTCAAGTGAAACTAAACTCCACAAGAGTCTTTGATGGTGGGGAGGCAACATGGAGCACAGGTACAGAAAGCATTGCTCAAATTTACAGAAACTCATACACCCGTCAAT
This sequence comes from Varanus komodoensis, assembly GCF_004798865.1. NCBI lineage: Eukaryota > Metazoa > Chordata > Lepidosauria > Squamata > Varanidae > Varanus > Varanus komodoensis. The sequence continues at coordinate 9,235,159 of NW_025335409.1, forward strand.
AAATCTCATGCCTTACATGCAAACGGATTATCTAAAATCCAGATGATCTGGCTTAGGCTGTGGAGAAGAGCAGGAAACAAAAAATGCAATTCAATTAACTTCCCACAATGTCTCACCTGAAAAGGTCTTCAGGTATCATACATTCCTGATTATCTAAGTGCATTATCTGTGTGTACTCCATCTTGCCCTGGGAACACTACAGCCTCAGATTATTGTAATACAATACAATATGGAATATAAAGCCTTTGTGACTATCAAAGGTACATTTAAATAAAACCAACATATAAACTGCAAGAGAAAATACAGTGGTACCTCAGTTCACGAACACCTCAGTTCATGACAAAATTGGGTTGCAAACAAAAATTTCATAAAAATGTTGATTCAGGTCACGAACTCCACATTGGGTGGTGACCACAATCACAATCATCTCCCCACCCCGAGTGGGAAGATGTCCACAATCGTGCTGGGGGCGGGGGGGGGGATATGGCCGAGAGTGCGCCCTTCTTTCCTGCATGAGCGTGCCCGTGATTGCGCCCAGCTTTCCTGCATGAGTGCAACCGCAATCTTAGCCATCTCCGCCCCCCCCACCAGCACGATCGCACCCATCTCTCCCCCCCAGTGTGCACGCAATTGCACCCATCTCCCCCCCCCCCGAGTGCACCAGGATGATGGGTGCATGTAGGTATTATGGATGCAGGTCCTGCTGGGGGGGCAGGGAGATGGCCGCGCTCGTGCTCGGGGGGGGGGAGGAGATGGTCTCGATCTTTGTTTTTCTTTGTCACTTTGCTTCACATTTTTCTGATTTAAAAAAAAAAATAGTTACAGAACGGATTAACCTTATTTACACTGAACCTTATGGGGAAATTTAACTTGGCTCATGACCAATTTGGGTCATGACCAGAGTCCTTGAATGGATTAAGTTTGTAAGCCAAGGTACCAGTGTGTCAAATAAAGTAAAAGCAAGGAAATTGATAAAGCTATTCAGCCCATTCAGGCCACAATCCAACATGGGCTGCAACCTTATATACATTTTCTGGAACTGAAAAGCAATGACTTTAACAGGGCCACTCCAAGTGCACTTAAGCCAGTTAATTTCAAATGACTTAAACATGTTTAATTGTGGACTGAAGATCTGCTGGCCACTGCCATCCACAAGGGCCTGCTTGCTGCTCTCAAACATCTGGCATTTACCATATGTGGCTCTTTTGTCCAGCAAGTCTGGCTTCTCCATTATAAGCCATGGCATCTGTCCAAACTATTTCCCTGTAATTTGCGCCCTTTCCTCTGACCACCAATCATTTCATAGAATCACAGAACAGTAGAATCGTAAGTGGCCATGAAGGCCATTGGGTCCAGTCCCCCGCTTTTGCAGGGCACTAATTTACACCATCCCACTCAGAAGGCTGTCCAGTTTCTGTTTGAATATCTCTAATGTGGTAGAGCCCACCACCTCTCTAGATAGCTGGTTCCATTGTCGTATTGCTCTGACAGTGGGGAAATTTTTCCTGATATCTAGCCTGAACCTCGGTTGTCGCAACTTGACTTGATTATTCTGTGCCCTACACTTTGGGATCACTGAAAAGAGTGCCTGACCTTTCTGTTTGTGAAAGCCTTTGAGGTACTTATTACAGGGATAACATCCTGTCTCAGTCTTCTCTTTTCAAGGTCAAATATACCCAGTTCTCTCAGTCTCTCCTCATAGGGCAGTATGGTGCCAAAACTGGACACAGTATTCCAGATGAGGTCTGACTAGTGAGAAGTATAGGGGAACTACTACATCTCATGATGTGGAAGTAATATTTCTATTAATGTATCCCAAAATAGCATTTGCCATTTTGGTGGCTGCATTGCATTGTTAGCTCATATTTAGCCTGTTGTCCTCAATTACTTCGAGGCCTTTTTCTTTTTCAGTTCTGCTGAGCCACATATTCCCCATCTTTTATCGATGCATTTGGTTTCTTTTTTCTAGATGGAGGACTTGCCACTTGTCCATATTGAATCTCATTCTGTTGCCTTCAGCCCAGTGTTCAAGTTTATCAAGATTGCCCTGGATCTTCATTTTGTCTTCTAAGGTGTTTGCTATTTCACCCAGTTCAATACCATCTTGAAATCTGATTATCATTGCTTGATAATCATATCAATGCTTGATAATCATATCAAGCATTGCTTTATATCATCTAAATCATTAATAAGGATGTTGAAGAGCACTGGGCCTAGGACTGAACCTTGTAACACTCCACTAGTTACCTTCTTCCAGTTTGAGAAGATGGCATTGATAAGCACTCTTTGTGTCAGACCAAGCACCCAATTCTGGATCCACCTAAGTTTTCTACCTAGCCCACTTTTGCTAATTTGCTTATCAGGATGTCACTTGGCACTGTGTCAAAAGCTTTGCCAAAGCTGAAATAGATTATGTCCACAATGTTCCCTCTGTCCATTTGGGAGGTTATCCAGTGAAAAATGAGATTAAATTAGTCTGACAGGATTTATTTTTGGTAAATCTATGTTGGCTTCTATTAATCACTGCATTTCCTTCAAGATGCTTGCAGACTGATTTTTTAAATAATTTTTTCCAGAATCTTTCCAGGGATTGATGTCAAACTAACTAGTTTGTTGTTACTAGGTTCATCTCCCCCCCCCCCCTTTTTTTTTTTTTTATTTTTTATTTATAGCCTGCCTTTTTCCTACAAAGGGCTCAAGGCAGCTTACATCATTCTCCTCCTCCATCTTATCCCCACAACAACCCTGTGAGGTAGGTTGGGCTGAGAGTCTGTGACTGGCCCAAAGTCACCCAGTTGGCTCCATGGCTGAGCGGGGACTAGAACCCAGATCGTCTGAGTCCCAGTCCCATGCTCTTAACCACTACACCACAACGTGCCCCTCTTCAGTCATCTGACATTTCTCCTGTTCTCCAGCATTTATCAAAGGTAATAGCCTGTGGTTCTGAGAGTTCCTCAGCTAGTTCTTTTGTGAGTCTGAGATGGAGTTCAACAGGCCCTGGAGATATGAGCATGTTCATTCTATCTAGATATTCCTTGATCAGTTGCCTGTGAGTCTTGGGCTGCCATCTCTCACTTTCAGCTTGTACTTCCTCCTGGTTGTAGATTTTCTTGTGGGAGAAGACTGAGGCAAAGTAGGAATTGAGCAACTCCGCCTTTTCCTTGCTGTCTGCTATCACTTTGCCATCTACTTTAAATAGCTGGACACTCTTCTCTTTCACATATCTTTTGTTTTGGATGTATCTTAAGAAAGTTTTCTTGTTGTTCTTAGCATCCCTTGCTATTCTCAGTTCATTTCCTGCTTTAGTCTTCCTGATGCTGTCCCTGCAATTCCTTGCTATTTATAATCTTTCTTTGTGGCCTGACCCCACTTCCCCTTCCTGTACATGTTCCTTTTTTCTTTCAGGCTCTCACTTAATTTTCTGTGGAGCCACGTGGGCTTCCTCTGATGTCTTCTACACTTTTTCTTGTTGGAATCACTCATAGTTGTGCCTGGAGAATCTTCTTTTTCAAGATTTCCCATCTCTCTTGGACTCCTTCTCCCCTAAGGGTGAGTTGCCATGCCACCTTGCTTATCATTGTTCTGAGTTCATTAAAGTTGGCTTTCTTGAAGTCTGGGATACATGTTTGGCTGCAGTTAACCTTTGTCTCATTTATAATTGAGAATTTGAGTATTGCCTGGTCACTTTGCCCAAAGTTCTCATGGCTGCTATTTTGTCCACCAGGCCATCCCTGTTACTTAGTACTAAATTGAGGATAGCTGATCCTCTCATTCCTTCTTCTACCTCAGACCTGGGCATTGTACGGCCCGCGGGCCTCATCCGGCCCAATGGCTGACCCTGACTGGCCCGCATGAGGTCACTGGCAAATTAAAAGTCAATGCAAATACATATTGTCATAATACAGATGCAAGCAATACAACTGCACTGCTTTTATTTTGAAGGATCTGTTGAATTGAATTGAATTTATTGCTTTTCATGTAACGTTAATGTTAATGTTTTTGTGAATATTCATTAAATAGTGTTGTTCTGTGCTCCACATTTTCATTGTATCATTGTAATGTTTCATTTACTGTTTTTATAGAGATATATACTGAGCAGAGCTGTAAGTGTATTGGTCCGGCCCTTAACAACTGTCAATGCTTCTCATGTGGCCCCATAGGAAAATTAATTGCCCACCTGTGCTCTACCTTATGCTGGAGGAAGCTGTCAGCTATGCATGTCAGGAATTGCTTGGAGGGGTCATGCTTGGCAGAAATTGTCTCCCAGCATATATTAGGGAGACTGAAGTCCCCCATGATGACTATATTGTTCTTCTTGGAAATGCTGGCAAGTTGCTTTTCAAAGGCTGTATCCTTGTCCTCTTTTTGACTGGGTAGTCAGTAATAGACACCAATAACTATATTTTTTCTTATTTTTTTGCTAACTTTAAATTAAGCCAGATGCTTCGGTGGTATCTTGACTTTTGTGCAGTTCACTCCCCCTCTGCCCCCACTGTAAAGACTGAAAAGCCTCTCCCAGAGCTTAGCTACTGGAAATAAGAGTTTTAATTTCAAATACTCTGGTATTTTTGGAATTTTAATTTCACTATATTGTCTTCAGCCCCACTCACCACTCGAATGCAGACACCAAGAGCATCTCCAAACTTGAATTCAGCCCTCAAGCTGAAAGAAGTTCAACACATTTGGCCTTGGAAATACATTTTAATTTTTTAAAAAAAATGTTCTTTCACAGCTTTTAAAAAATCCTATTCCCCTTTGAACCATTAGAGTTTTCTAAGCATTCATAGGGATGACACACGATAAGCTAAGTAAATTTTCAGGAGAAAGAGGAAATCACATGGAATCCAGAGTTCTGTCTTTTCCTAACAGGCTTTATGTGGTGACTTAATTATTCACATTTAAACAGAAACTGATTTGGGCACTTCCATCTGTTAATTTTGATTAGTTTCCTAAAAGTTTATTTTTCTATTTTAAATGAGCATGACCATAAATTTTAATAAAATAACACAGACCTTTAATATTCTTCTCATTTTCCACAACAGGGCTATTAACTGCTAATAGCCAGATGAGCCATTATCTGACAGGTTAAACTTCGGAAACAGCAGTCCACAAAATTTGGCACTGAATGAGCTCTGAATGAGCACATCTCACTGAGCAGTGGTGGCCAGTGAAGTCCAGCACACCTGTACCCCCTCAGCTCTGAGGTAAGAAAGTGGGGGTTTGTTCCTCAAATTTTCACAGTTTCCTGGGTGAGAAATGTTTCAGTCTCCTGAAAAAGCTGTATGGTCTCATTCAGTGCTTCGGCCGGCCAGCCATGACTTCACCCCAAGTTATTACTTTACAATCCTCCTGCCCTAAACTATAAACATTTCATGCCCTATGAGCATCTGTAGTCCACATGTTGCTCTTTTAGGGATCCTTCCTAACCTAGCATTTCTATTCCAAGGTTTTTTTGTGCTTCTGCAGGACCTGGGGTTCCCACAAATCTGCTCTCGCCTCCTTCTTGTGCTTGTATTGTGCTGTTTCAGCTACATAATGCAGTGGACAAAGGCAACATTCAGAGTCATATGAATCCAACCTTACTTTCTTTTGGGGATGAACCTTGTAATATTTGGATACCAAATCTTTTATTTGAGAAGTAATATTAAAAGAACAAAAGCTACCCAGCCTGAAATTCTCTGTAGAAAGAATGAACTAACAATGTGAATAAATACTTAAAATGTTATCATTGTTATGAGAAATTAAGAAATGGAAAGTTTAGTAAACACTGGGAAAACATCTACACACTGAGAGCTATTCATTTATGGAACACTGTCCCAAAGGAAGTTACAGAAATGCTTTCATCTATGACATTTATAAGCACATTGGACAAAACATAATTAAAGTTGATTTAATATCAGTGAGCTGCTCTCAAGCCAAAACACTGAACAATTGACAGAACTTTTCCATTTCCTCATGTGCAGAATGCCATTTTGGCAATACTCCCTGAAAAATAAACCAATAATTTAACCTATAGCTCACACATCAGTCACTTGTTTGGGAGCAACTTGTGACTTAAGTACTCAAGAGAAAAGAATCCCCAAGCCTGTACTGATGGCATTGCCATGATTATCCCTCAAGGTCGCATACAGATTACATAACTACATGAGGCCTTCTGCCAGAGCGTGTCTAGTATTCATCTTCCTTTTCTCAGGTCTTTTCTAACAGAGAAGATTTTCCTGGGGAGATTCTTACCAAGGTTACTGCTGAATCCAGAGTACGTTTAACTAGCACAAACTCCACCAAGCAGGGTCCCTCCAGATGGTTTGCCTGCAACCCCCTGCAGCCCCAGCCAGCATGGCCAATCATCAGGAACAATGTCTTGTAGTCCAACCACACTGCAAGGCAAGGACGTTTGATCTAGTCCACAGCATTTTATCAGAGCACAAAACAACAAGATGGAATAGTTGGTAAAATCTTTTGTGTTTGTGGAGATAATTGATATTGCAGCCGTTTGGGGTGGTCTGGGGAGTGTGTGGCCCCCCAGAAGTTGACAGACTCCATCTCTCATTAGCCCCAGCCAAGAACGTCATTGTTCAACAGAGCTGTAGTCCAACGACTCCAGGCAGTTCACAAGTTCCTCCGCTCTGACTTCTTGTGTAGAGCCAGTGACATTACTAATGAAGCATCTGAAGCTCCTTTTCTTTACCCATGCCATTATTTTCTCCGTTTAGAAAGGTAGCCCCCAATGGTCCCCCCTTTCCCTCTAAAACAACACAGAGCATTATTCTAGAACATCTGCAGCACAGGGAACACCAGGGACCTCTTGTTTAAGCAGGACGCAATCAACTGAAGGTATCACCTCCTCCTCTTCCCATAGTTGATGGAAAGTTATGGAAACACAGAGGGAGTACTCAATACTCCTACCCCCAATTATTTGGTGAGGTTTGGAAACTAGAAGTGGTTGCATTGCCTCACTCATAGCATTTTATGGGGCTGAGAGAAGATCAACAAAATCATCTTCAACTGATGAACCTCACCTGTTTCCCCACAGGTTATTTTTTTTATTTTTCCACTAAAAAAAGGCATTAAGAAACCAACACAAAATAGCCACACAGGATCATTTGATTGGTAGTGAAATAAGCCCCCTAGCCCACCCCACCAATCTGGGTGCACTGCTGCCATTTAATAATGTCAGTTATCTTCTCCATATTTGAGAAGTCCTCCAGTATTTTGAATTACCCAGAGCTTACTAGATATGTTAGCCCTAGAATGTTGCCTAAAATGGGGAATGCAATGGATGACGTCTTGTCACAGTGAAAGCAAGTTGCTCTGGCTTAGTTCTTGAGCACATGCTTTGCATATAGGAAGTCCTGAGTTAATCCCCAACATCTCCAAGTAGGACAGGGAAAACTCTTGCCTGAAATCTCAGGAAGCTGCTGCCAGTCAGCATTAATGCCAGCCTAGAGGCATTAATGCCAGGCATAAGGCAGTTTCCTGTTTTCCTGATTATTATTTGTGCACAAAGCATTGCATATGATCATAGGTTCCCCTTTCCAGCAAAGGCTTTTTGGAATTATGAGTAAAACAAACAGGATCTCCAGGATTTCCCACTGGCCCCTCTAGTTATACAGATACAGGTAGAATGCACCAACCAAAGGTGCATGACCACTTGTTCACTAAGCGGACACACACAACATTCAGAGATCTTGTCAAGTGAAGAGTGAATTGAGGAAAGGAGCTACATAGCATTCAGGGGAGCGGAAAGTCCAGCTAACACAGGGTGCTGGTTCTTCTTCCCTCCAGCCTAGAAATCTGAGACACAAACAGCTGGCAGCAGAACAAGCAAGCTGTCTCTAAGCCAAAGTCTTGACATGAACGTTCTCAGTGTTTCCTAAGGAATTAGTACTCAGCACAAGCCTTGCAAAGGGTCCTGGAATGCAGAAACAGGATGGAGGAAAAAAAGAGCTAGAAGGTAATGTGCTGGGAAAGCTTTGTATTTTGATCAGTTTATTACAAGGTTTCCTTTCATTGTGTACAGAGAAAATCCTCATTTCCCCCCACACTCCATTCACAGCTGAAACCTTACACAACACCAGCCAGTGCAATGGCTTCACTTCAGCCAACAGGAGGTGGACGCTGTGGAAGAGAAGGTTTGCACTCACTGATGGAGAGAGTGTTTGGGTTTATATGGAGACCCAAATTTCCCCTTCCAGGAACTTCTTATTTCCCAGCTCATCCTGGCTCAGCTATAAATTGCATCCATGTGCACTCCAGCAACAAACCAAAAGGATATAATGTGTTTGGTGCGTGGTGAGGGTGTATAACTTAGGAAAGGTAGACAAAAGACACACCAAGCACCTTTGAAACACTATAATAAAAATGCATGGCATTGATGCAGATAATATCATATGTTCAAACTCATTCTTGTGCAGTATCTCAGTATTCCTTACAACAGTCCTGCACGATAGGCCAGTGCTGTTAGTTCTACAAGCCAGGAGAGGCCTAAGATGGAGAGATGGTAACTTCACTAAGGCAGAGATGGGCAGAGAATAGATTTCCAGATGTTTCTGAGTTCAACTCCTACCCAAAGCATTCTCGGTGGTTTATACAACCCATAAAAACAAACAATAAAAATACAATGAAAATATCATAAAACTCAGAAACAAAAACCTTCAATATTGACTATGCTGCCTTGAGTTTCTGGAAAGTGGGGTCCCAACCCTTTTGCTCACTCCTGGTGAGTCAGAAAAGCTACTGAAGAGGGAAAAATGAGCTACAGACTTCACACCTGATTCCTAGCTGCTATACCTCATACCTTCCTAAACATTTGAGCACATGTATGGATCTTGCACTCCACTGGCCACATACGGCCACCACAAGCTTTCCTCCAGGGAGGAAGAGGCATAGAAAGGAAAGGGATTCCTCCCTCTGGAGGTGTAGGGAAATGATGTGTGCTCACAAGGATCTCCACGCAGGCCAGCAGAGAGGACTGGCTCCATCGGAGATTTTAGTCCTATTAAAGATGTTTTATAACTTTTTGATGTGCACTGCTCTGGCAATAGCTACTGTCAAAAACTGGGCCCATACACATGCCCTGTGGCTTTTCTAATTCATACAGTATATGCATCTATTTGGAATGTATACTGCACTCAGAACTGCCAGCCTAGCATCTTGAAAACAACATGGGCTATGCAGCCTGACTTCAATGAACTGCTTATTCATTCAAAAAGCCATCTAAAAATCTTTCTACCATGCAACCAAGGCCCACAACCAGTGCTGACTTCTGTAAACACCTTCCCAAATTTCATTGCATAATAATTACTTAAAGCAATTCAGGCATCTTCAGTAACATAACTCTGTGTTCTGATTATGCAAACATTCTCTTGCCGGAGGAAGAATTGCATTCTTCTGAATAACCTTATACTACCATGAAAACCAGGAACTTGGTTGCTAAGTAATCCACTGCTGTGTTAGAGTCAGAGGGCAGTGTTGTGCAACACATCAGTTCACCAGGGGTACAAGGTGGAAATTTCCCCATTAATAATTTTTTCTCAGGAAGAAATGCACAATTGGAAAGGCATGATTTCATAAGTAACAATATGAATTACCACAACACATGTCAAATGGAGAAACTGGAATGGATGCAATACTATTCAACTCTAAAATCTCAATTGAATTAACAATGTTTAAGTGTTCCAAGAAGACATATATTTGTACATACTACTGTTGAAACATGCTAAAATCAGTTATGTTAACTGTTTTCAGGGTGTTCATCTCCCCTGCCTTAAAATTTAAATAACATCATGACAGTGGATGCTTTCTTTCCTATAAAAATATTTTTTTCAACATTCCTCTTCAAGCATTCCTATAAAAATATGTTTTTCAACTTCATTATAAAATTTCAACCACACTAAGATCAAATTCCAAGAAGACTGCTGCTGTTTGGTACATGATTCCAAGACCAGCACCATCCAAACACCTGCAGGAAGGCTGGGAAAAACAAGATAGGTAAAATTACCTCCCATTCTAGCCAACTTAAATTGCTGTGGGTAGGAACAGGAAATGGAGAACTTGTGGATCCTTTCCCCTTCCCTCAAACCCCTTTTTCTTCCTCCCTACCCCTTTCTGAAGTTCCAACAGCTCATCTTAGGGGTGGAGGAATTCACAATAACTTGCGTACAGTCCCTGAAATGCCCTCTTAGGGACACCAGGATTGTTCTGCCTGTGCACTTAGTTGAATTCCCACACACACAATTAAATATTTCAGTTTTAACTACCAGAAAAGCTTTGCATGTATTTTGCACAGCATATAACAAGACATACTGGGTAAGATCTATACTTGGCTATACTTAGAGTTGTGACTAATCCAAGTCTAATTGCTCTCAATGGGTCTACTAGGTCAGTGTGTCTACTAAATCAGCAAGTCCACTAAATATGACCAAGTCTGAATCCAGGACACTACTTTTAGTTTTGCTTACTAAATATAAACCAAACAAACATACTAAATTAGATCCCTGTGGGTTTCAGGCAGTGGAAAATTTCCTAGAAAACCCACATCATTATTCTTTGGTAGGGTTGCAGATTTCTTTTTTCCTGGTCTCATTCTTGTTGTTAACAACAGTTAAGCATACAGAATTACGCAGGATCCTGGCATGAGTATAATAAAAAGGAAAACCTTTGCTTTCTCAAGGTGAAAAGATGGCAATAAAAGCAACATAGTGCAGAGCCTTGGTATGTTTCAAGTAGGCCACTGAGTACAATATTGAAGATGACAGGAAGTGGTCCGTACTCCATGGAATCACATGCTAAATCAGTTAGTGATCAAGCTGCCAGCAGATTCTTTGTTACGAGTTTGGTAGGCACATCATGAATCTATTGTAGAGGGCAAATGTGGCAGGAGGGAAGGTTAGCAATGAAAAGGCTGCAATAGCACAGACAAAAATTTTAGCAGTGCAGGTAAAAAACGGGAGGAGCTTGCAGATTTTGACAATGAGGGACCCACTGGGCTTGGCAGACACCAGGAAAGATAGAAGAGAGCAAAGGAAGGAACAGAAGAGGTTAAAGGTATCCAATTTGTGAAGGATTAAAAAATTTGACAAGGTTTTTCCCAAGTGTTGGCATACTAGAAAGCCGTAAATATTTATTCTGCTTATTCTACAGAAGTATCACCTGCCTAGTTGTTATTATTTCTGTCAAACTGGATGACACTAAGCAGAATTATCAATGATGCACACAAAACTTTTGTAAAAATATGTATTTTTTTTTACTTTAAATCCAGAAAAAGTCAGCTATGATGGCATCTTTCAATTATAGCGGTCCTGTCAAAGGTGCCAAGGAAAAAATTTCCAGCGTGCATTAAGAGCAGCACGTGGCACTGCAGCAAGAACCAGACAAACATGCTTACCTAGCTGTAAGCCCAACATGCATGTTCTTGCTTTTCTGCCTATACAATTAAAGTCTATAAGGGGAAATGTATGTCCATACATGCATCATAAACACACCAGCATCTGGCACCAATTGGCAGACACAGCATTAGAAATCTTATTTGCTGTCTAGCCACAGCTGAGCAGTTTTTCATTACTGCCCTGCCTATATTGGACACAGCTCACCTCTCATTAAATAAGAGAATGTGTTATTTTTAAAAGCAATGTATAACTGGAAAATAAAAATCCAAAATTATTTAGAAGCAAATCTAATCCACAAATGACACTTCCCAGCTCTGAACAACCAGCTTGTTTTAGCAATAGATGCTCCAAAATCTTCACAATGTGGTGGCACTCTGCCCTTTCCCAATAAATGAATACTCATTTATTGTTCTTGTTTTATATTCCACTTCTGTGGTTATCAGTCTGAAAATGGTTTGCCTCATTAAGAGACAGGAACCTTCCTAAAACTAGTCTGAATGAAATCCCACACTGTTTCCCCTTCAGGGCCACATTCCAATTCTTTCCACTTCAATCCTCCTTTTTCTTACACAGAATTTGTGTAATGCACAACAAATAGCTGTTGCGCCAGTGAACAAAAGATACCTTGTGGACACCTACTTATCTAGGGTGACAAAGAATTGCTTTTAGAAGACCAGGTAAGGAAGAGTTGTCAAAGCTTGTTTTTGGTCCCTTTTAAACTATAAAATAGCTACATGTATTCTGTGAACAGGTGATTTAGTAAACCTCAAGTAACCTCGTGATCCTAATTACAAGGGTGAGAACCAGATCAGGCCATGATGGAGTCTGGAACTAGCTGTCAGTAGTGAGTTCCCAACTCTGTCCCTAACTACTGAACTCACATCCAATATTTGTGCATATACACACAAGTCGGTGATGCACAATAATACTGCAAAAACGTATTTCACTACATATTTGAATGAAAATCATCTTCCAGCCTTTCCTGGAAGCAAAATACAAAACTATCTTCCATGGTATTCAAAGGATTAAAATCTTTTCCATGGTACTCAAACCCAAGCATATGGCACACAGACACAGAAAACATAAACACACATTAGAGCTCTCTCTTTCTCATGCATACCACACACGCACGCACACAGACACACGGCGTGCATTTAGCCACAGGACTGTTGAGGAGGTAAAAATGGAATACCATTATTCCCTGAAGGAAAGGCAAAACATGATAAAATCAAACAATTATTTCTGTACTAGAAAAAAACACAACTGTCTTACAATATCTTTTAATTAGCTTCCCTAGTATGTAGAATGGCCATCCATTCCATTATTGTGTGCACTTATTTACATGCATATGCAGCAGACGTAAAATACATCAAATTACCTGATCTGGAAATTTATCAAATACACTCCATGGGGAAAGCAGCTGAAATCAGATACCAGATCTTATAATTCACATTAACCATTAAAATTTGAAAAACCTCCTGTGGCTTCTAATATGCACCCCCACCCCGCTTATGTCACCATCTTCTGCATGAATGTTGACTCAAATAAAGTTTGTTAATAAAAGCAACAATCTCATGGTCCCTTAAAACTATCTATCTACCTACCTACCTATCTATGATCAAGCATAAGTTTTTGTGGAGTACAGTCCACTTCATCAGATGCATGGAGTATTATGAGGATTTTCAGGTTTATATGCAATATATATTGGGGAAACTGTAAACTGCATGGTAAGAACTTAATTAATTTAGAAGTGCTTAATAAAGGAAGGGACTGCAGGTGGTGCAGTGGTTTAAACCGCTGTGCTTCTGGGCTGGTTGATCAAAAGGTCGCCGGAGGGTTCCCGTTGCTCCGTCCCAGCTCCTGCCAACCTTGCAGTTCAAAAGCATGAAAATGCAAGTAGGTAAAAAGGTACCACTTCGGTGGGCAGGGAACAGCGTTCCGTGCACCTCCGTGTTTAGTCATGCTGGCTACATGACCACGGAGACTGTCTGTGGACAAACGCTGGCTCCCTCAGCTAGGAAACGGAGATGAGCACTGCCCCCTAGAGTCAGGCATGACTGGACTTAATGTCAAGGGGAAACCTTTACCTTTACCTTTTTAATAAAGGAAATAAGCATAAATATCCTCTTTTTGTTCATTTCTTTTTATTAGGGAAATGCTGCCATCTCTCTCATTTTCCATTTAAAAAATCCGACCAAAAAAAACCCCACTAAAAGATTATCTAACAATTCTGTATAATACTGTACTAATGACATATACTACTCTTTCTCCCAAATATATGCGTAAAACAAACCTGGATTACTTTGTAGTAACGACAGAACTCATAGTCAACCACACGGCCCCTTCCCTTCCCCATCCCTCACACCTGTGTGTACACGCATGCACACATGTATACACTGAAGGTATAATGACAGACTTTAATATGCATTGGCAGGTTGCTGTAATTTACAGACAGAAAAAACAAGATTTATCTAATTGCATAAAACAGGAACTGAGCTAGAAAGAACTTGATCTTGAATCAATCCTGCTAACCATTATATGGAACTGGATGTGCTACCGCCCAATCACAATTGCACTAAAATTTTGGATTTCCCATTCGTTTTCTACAGAGAGTAATCACTGATACACAATGGTTGATCAAAATCAGGCAGATTCCAAATAAATCCCTTCTGTATACAAATCTTCACTTTGCAGATATCTCTGTGGCCAAATGTTGACCACAACTGCTACTTGGCTCATTCACTACAAAACCATTGGATAAATTGAATGCCCAGTTCTTCAGAAAAATTGGAATGTTTCTGAACCTTTGCCTCAGATCTCAGCTTCTACATGTGCTGGAGACTTGCTCTTTTTTATTTTAATGGTGGAAATCTGAGCTGGCTAGTGGTCCCTTAGATCCTTGATTAATCTAGTAATGGCAAGGCTGAGCTACCTTTAAATTCTTGTGGTTTTAACAAACAAACTTGGCAGGGCTGGTTTCAGGTTTGTGAGAGTCCTTGAGGAGGACACTCTCAGTGTCCCTTCCTCAGAAAGCTTCTCTTTAAAAAAAAAGTTTTATTTGAAATTATAATCCTAAAAAAAAACCCCAAAAAGAAAACTACAAACAACAACCATCATCAAAAACATCAAGCACACTGGGTCAGCCCCCACACCCTTTCTTTTCCAATTATTATTATTATTATTATTAGAACATTTCTATGCCACCCCTTGCCAAAGCCTCAGGGCGGCTTACAACACAATAAAATACAATACAATATAAAAATAACAATATAAAATTAAAATTAATAATATAAAATAAATAAAAAATATAAACGATATAAAAGAAGTTATAAAAGAAAAGTTATAAAAGAGAAGAGAAGAGAAGAGAAGAGAAGAGAAGAGAAGAGAAGAGAAGAGAAGTCGCCCTGGCCAGATAAATAAGTAAATATTGTTAACAATTAAAATGACGTTTAAATAAAAAGGTCTTCACCTGGCGCCGAAAAACAAATAATGATGGTGCCAGGCGGACATGATAATTTAGAAACATACTTAAATCTAAGCCAAGTCCCGTTTCTTTAGCCAATAATAAAAAGAGTCCCAAGTTCGATAGAAGTCAGTATCTTCTTTCTCCTTCAGTGATAAAGTCAATCTAAGAAAGCTTCGCTTGCTGACCACCATCACCACCAGCAACCATTGCTCCTCTTCCTTATTCTTATTACTGCTACTTTCTTGCTTAGGCAAACAGCCAGTGACAATGTTGGCAGCAGGATCTATGGCTCCTCACCACCACCACCGTGTTGCCCAGAGCAAGGGCTGGGGTTGGGGTTAAGGTTAGGGCTGGGTGAAGAGGAGGAGGAGCTCCAGGGGACTCTTGTCAAAGAGTTGAAATACCCACTCCTGATGCAAGGCCTGACACCTGACTACTCCATGATCTCAAAATCCAGGTACTTTGTCATTTTTCTGGTGGCATGCAGCATCACATCTGGCAAAGATGGGCTGTATTCCAAGTGTCTTGGTACAATTTCAGAATCCTGTTAGTGAGGATAATGAATTCCATTGCACAGTTCCGAGAAGCCAAAAATGACAGAAACATTAGTAGATCAAGGGATGATCTACACTACCAATTTTACCAACTTGTTAATGTTTGACTCATTGGCATGTCACATGATATTCAATCCAAATTATTGATACTCAGTCCACGTTATTTCTGCCACTATATCCCATAATCTTTTAGGCATGTTACATCATTACTTGTTAACATGTTGCAGTTCTCCCCCAGATTATATATCAGTACATGCTAAACCTGTGATACTGTTGTAGAGCCAGGAGGAACAGCTTCAGTGGATTGGGGCTGATGGGCAATAGGCCTACTGGGCAGCAGCAACTCTGAGGAGAATATTCAGTTGTTTTCCCAACCTCTTTCCCCTGCCCCTTCCTTCTCTCTCTGAATTCCCAGTCAACTGGAGAGTAAATGCAGTGCTGCTTCTCCCCTCCCCTCCACTTTGAAAAAAGTTTGTGATACTTTCAAGTCTGATCCCACTGGCTTCACCCCACAGGCGTTAACAAGCAGCAGCACCCTCCTCTCCCCACCCCTTCTCCTTCTCTATCAATTTCCAATGAAATCAATTTATTAATTTCCAGCATCAAGTCAAGTCTCAAGTCTTCTCTTTCAAGTTCATGTCGAGTCTCAAGTCAATGCAAGAAATTTTTGAGTCAAGTCTCAATTCTCTTCTCGTCTCAAGAGCCAACTTTAACAGAAAAAAGGGAGGTGGCAGTGGAGTATGTAGGGGGTGGAAGGGCTGTAACCCCCCAGATGTCCCCATCTGCATTTCTCCCAATGATGCTTTATTTACATCCCCCTGTCGCAACCCCTCCTCCCTATCCTGCCCCCATCCCCTTGAATCCCCCACCCACCCAGTGCCTTGGCTGCGTTCCTGCCTGCCTTCCAACCTGATGCAGATGCCTTCTGCCAAGATCACCCCAGGTTATGCTGCCCCACTTCGGATGCAGGTGGTAAGCCCTGGAGCAACTTGGTCATAAAAACAGTAGAAATCTCAAGTCGGGTGGAGTCACTTGCTCATTGCTCTCGAGTAAGACTTGGGAGAAAGTCCCTTGACTTGTGTCCCCCAACATGATTATTTTCTGTGTGGGGAGGGAGGAGGAGCTGTTAATTTATTTTCTCCCATTAAAAATTTTTTACTTCACTTCATTGAATTTGTGTATTGAGCTAAAAAATGCAAAATTAATAAAATTTAAAGGGCCATTTCTCTGCACACATTCCATTTCCAACTCATATTCCTCCCACGCTGCAGTTCTGTGTACCACATGATGAGTTTCTCAGCACAATGGAAACTGCACTTCATTCTATGCAGATGTCCAACTGTGATCAATGTATTTTGCAGAAATGCTGCGACTTGTGTGGATCTGCCCCAAGTGGCAAATGCATTCCAATGCATGTTTACTCCTACTGCCTTCCTGGAAGATTACTCTCTAGAGAGTATATTTTGCATTGCAACCAAAATACATTGGGTAGCCCCAGAGAAGCCACTGAGTTATGTTCAGTATTCATATGACTGATTTTTTATTTATGTTAATGGGACTTCCCTTCATAGGACTAAGAAAGAATAAAATACAAAACTTGGGGATCAACAATCCAAGTGCAGAATAAAATTATCCAACCAAGGAGATGCTGAGGTCATTTAGGTTTTATTTACAGAACTGTATCCTCTCAGCTTTGTTGAAGGAACAATTGGCCTTTGGTAGCTTACACTAAACAGAAAGTAGCTCTGCTACAAAGCTGCTACAAAGTGCAAGCACTGCCAGGTCTCAACATCTGACCGGAAGTTTCAGGGTTTAAACCTCTTTTCAAGACTTCTAGGGGAAGGATTAAATTTTCCAAAGTATATTGTTGATGGAAAGTTGGTTGCTATTCTATACACTAAGCAGTCACCGGTAATATAACAGGTATGTTTTAAAGGACATACAGTTTCCCTGAAGGGGTTCTTAAGACATGCCTGCAGCCAGGTTACTCCTGGCCCAAAGGTAATGAACCTCTTTCAAGTCCAAGGACTGAATTCCATTCTTAGGGACAGTATTCCAGGAGCAGAAAAGCCAAGGATGAACTCCTCAAAGTAGTAGCAAGTCATTAAGTCTTAGGAATGAAGAAAATTGCAGAGAAGTCAAAAAACTGTCCAGTGACTGCAGCCAGGGAAAAGAGAGTGCTAAGGTTCTGCACCCCTGCCCTAGTCTAGAGGAGGGGCAATATTTTAGACTGGGAACAACACACATTTTTTGCTGGACTGGAGAATGTTTGTGCCTGACTCTAACCCTATGCTCATCAGGCTTCAAGCTGAGCCAGTCAGAATTTCCCCTGCATCTGTCACCCACCAACCCTTAATTCCACCCTTGGAGCTGTAAGGGTCTCGCAATCCCTAATCAGAGCTGGATTTTTCAACAGTGATCAGGGTTCTTTTAAGTTCTACTATTATATCTTGAGTGTAATGGGCAGCACTCAAACCAATTTAATAAATAAACAAATAAATATTTCTCTTAGTGACACTGAAAATACTGGAAAAGTAATGCTACATTTTCCTCTGGACTTGCCATTTATAATCTTATCCGGTCTCAGCCATTAAGAAGCATAATACATTTGCTGGTTTTAAAATGTCACAAGAGTTTTGTTTTCGCTGCAACAGACTGATGGCCGTATTCCTGATCATACTGAACATGCAGTCTGAGATATCCTACTATATTTCAGCATTTAGAAATAAATGCTCTCACTCGGTTTGTTAAGCTACGGGGCTGGTGTGGCATTTATTCATAGGGGATGTATACTAAGGTGCATCTCATTTTTTTCCTAGTGTTCAAATGAAAGAATGGTAGTCCATTCATGCTCCAAGGAACTCTACCAACACTACACAGATTCTAGATATGAGTCTGGCCATTCACTCCAAATTTGAACATGAAGCTGGGGGTCAAATTGCAAATGCTGGGTTGTATCTTCCTTAGTTTCAAACACAAACCTTCCATGTTGTATATTGGGACTTCACTACCTGGGTTGGGGAAAGTAAAATTCAAGCCTTCTGGATCACATGTGCAAGAAGCGCACACACAATTCCTGATGCAGAACCTCTCAGGGCATGAACCTTGCCATACACTCTGCTCACAGTCTGAAACTCTCTTCCAGGTGAGGCTTGGAAGGTGGCAACAAATGAAGGGCTTTCTCCCCTGTCCCCCCCATTATGGAGTGAACTTTTCAGTGCCATGTTAAAACCCTTTCTTTACTCCCACAAAACCGGCAGCATATGATAGGTTTTTAAATCAGATCACAGGATATCCTCTGGATATGTATATATCTCTGCTCTGTTTATCAGTCTGTTTTTAGGGTTTTAGGCATAATACAATACCATGATTTTAAGGCTGCCTCTTTGTAAATCACCCAGACAGCTTTTATTGGGTGGTATAGAAATGTAATTAATGAAACTCTTTAAATACATCCAAAAATGGCTGAAAAGGAGCCTTGGCTTAAATGTTAAGCAAGTTGTTGTGTTATACTACAAAACGGTACCCCATCTCTGAATACAGGTGAATATGTATTTACTACACCTGTATCCCAATCCTTTTCCAAAATGTGACATAACCTTTTCAGAATGACATAACCTCATTTTGCCTCCCAATAGCCCTGTGAAGTAGGTTAGGCTATGAATGTGACTCACCCAGGGCAATCAAGTGAATGTTATGGCCAGACCAAGGAGACCAGCACTGTACCAGTTTCTTATTGTTTTTTGAGCCTTAAACAATGTTCCTTCCCATTCACAGAAGCTATGTAACTAGCTGCTTCCCAGGAAAAACATCACAGCAGGGTGCAGACCTGCCTGGCTTCATGCACTAGCCAAAGAAAGAGCACTTGCAGAGAGCTTGCTTCTACCCTCTCTGCTAGAAGTAACACTTGCCTCTAACTCCAGTTGCTCTAGCACTACACTCCCAAGGGGAACATGCTCTGAACCCATCTACCAATCTAAAGGACTAAGGGCTGTTGGCTGTCCTCGTCTGTTTGAGCTGATTGTTTTGAGTACCTGTAGCTGTCCTATTATAATGCTGTGAACTACCTTGAGAATCATTGATGGAAAGATGACGCATAAATAATCTGTCTAAATAAAAGCTTTGAAGCTGCTTTTCCAAGTGAGGTAGCAATTCTTCAGTGCCTATTTGTAAGTGTATATTGCAAATACAAGTCACTTAATGTATTTCAAGTTTTGTCAGGAGGCCTGTTAATCTCTCACTTCCTCAAGCAAATTCACTTCTTCCAGCAAGCCTTAGAAGCTAACAGCAACATCTCTGAGAGGTAGAGCAAAGAATCAAACTGTTCTGGAGAGTGAAAAGACAGCATCAAGGGAAAGGAGATCAAGATGAGTGACATTTCACAAAGCTGCTTCTTAAGCTTGATCACATTTCCCAGCAAAGTACAAATCACAGGTCAATGTCTCTGTAAAAATGCCACCTTACTTTACCATCATCAAGGACCTTTATCACGTTATGTAAAGTTGTGCCACTGCAAAATGCCTACAGCCAGCCTGTTGACAGTTCCAGCACCTTCAACAGCAGCCACCATGCCAAAATACAGCAGATGAAGCATCGCCTGACATTTTATATCCAGGCCAAGAAAAGCTTTGGCTACGCAACTACGGCATGTCAGATTGCTGTTAAAGGCAGAAGAACAAGGGCCA
The DNA here is from genome assembly GCF_004798865.1 of Varanus komodoensis. Lineage (NCBI taxonomy): Eukaryota > Metazoa > Chordata > Lepidosauria > Squamata > Varanidae > Varanus > Varanus komodoensis. The sequence continues at coordinate 9,255,251 of NW_025335409.1, forward strand.
CTGAATAACTAGTATACGTGAAAGTCACCTCCAACATCAGGGCAGCACCAGGTCAAACTAAGACATATTGCATTCCTCTTGCACAAATGAAAAAAAAAGTGCTCTTCTTTTAATACCACGAATACTTCTGCTATGGTGCCTTGCAGAAATACTTGCCTGCCCTTTGACTTTTCCATGTTTTGTTGTGACTCTGCAATTGAAATGGATTTTACCATTTGATGAACCACTTGATGAACCCCTGATACTCAACACTGTGAAGTATTTTCACTGGGCCACAAAAGTAAACAAAAACAAGCTGGCACTTCTTGGTTGGATTTGGCACCTAAGCCTGAGCTGAGGGAGAGGTGCAGACAGAATACAGATAAAGGACTGGAAATCCACTGTTAAAATGTCCACTCTGTTCTTTCTCTACACACTATCTCTTGATGCAGTCCTCTCCAAATGCAGGCTGCTTTATCCAGTGTGGAATTATAAATTGGACAAGGCAGTCCCATGTTTCAGTAAAGTGGCTTCTGCTGCAGCAGTGCTGATGCCAGCACATGTTGGGGACATGAGCTAATCCAGCAGCCGCGTCCAAATTGCAATACAGCCATTCGGAGAGAGCTAGCATAACAAGGACAGCCACTCCCAGAGAGCTTTTGACAACGACGCTCTCATCTACCAATCCCAGGCCTTTTCAAAACAATGCACCCACGTCAGCCATGCATGAACGGCACTGATCAACACACAGGGCCAGCTGAAATGCCAAGATGACATCACAGAATGCATTCATTTCCTCTCCTCTCATCCCACACACAAGCAGGCTGCCAGAGGAACCCAGAGTTCCACTCTTGTCCAGGTTTCCATAGCCCAGTTAACAGGAAACTTCTACATGGGCCCCTCAGGCAACAGGCTTCCCAGGAGAATGGTTCACAAGCCCTGTGGAGCATCAAAGTTTCTACAAATTCTCAAAACAGTATCTTGAAGCAAAACTCCCAAGGACACAGGTTATCCCTTATATTTAATGTTAGACTTGGATGTTTGTAAAAATTGTGCTTCTTTGCACAGATTTTTTTTTTAAATCCCATCATTCAACTCCAACTTATCTTCCTGTATATATCATGATTCGATATATTTCTATGAATGATGAAGCTACAATCTTCATTTCTAATAAAATACATCAGATCAGCTTCCTTTCACTGTACTGTTGGAGCTGTGCCTGACCAGCTAGTTGATTAGTGGTGAGCAGGGAATGCTGGCAGTTGGAGGAGCTTTCTATCGAAATGGGCCCTAATTGCCCCCCAACACAAGAAGGCATATAGTCTGGGCTTCTCCTTTGACTCCAGTGGGAGCATTTTTGTTTATGTAAAATGTTGACATACAATAAGAGCAAATATATACCACCAACATAGGCCCAGCCCACCCATAAAGACAACCCAGGGTGTTCTTGTAGCCTAGGTTATCAAGATTGACCAAGCATGCTAGTTCAAACAGCCCAGCGATACTCTGGATTTGGCATCAGCTCCAAACCCAGAAATCCAACTTCTCTTTCCCACAACAAACCAACGTTGGAAACTAAAATTAAATCAGAGTCAAACTGTGGCTTGCTAGAGGAAGAAACAAGCCAGAGCTCCAGGTTTTGACATCACACTAAGCCGCTTGAGGGTCCCTCAGTTGATTAGATACTCCCAAGGGCAGGAACAACCAAACCAGAGTGATTAAGCAACACAAAGTGGCAGAGGTCTATAAAACTCAGTTTTTAAAAGAACACAAACTGGGTTGTCTTTTATGTGTTAACCAGGCCTGAAACTGATTTAGCACATTCCTTCTCCCTAAGAGCTAAGAAACTGTATAGCTCTATTAGAAGGGCAAGAAATCACAGAATTCTCAGACCCATCAAACTTCCCCAGGGGAAGTCATGACTGTTCAGCTGGTATAAAACCAGTATATACATATAGTGTACACATCTAGTACCATGTTTCCCCAAAAATAAGACCTAGTACTATTTTTACTACTTGCTAAAACATAAGATCTACCCCAAAAATAAGACCTAGCTGTGTTTATTCCCAGGGCCAGTGGGAAACATAAACAGCCTTTTTAAACTTTATTTTGTAACTTAAGTTTAACTTAATGCACTGTGTGAAGGAAACATGCTTATGCAGCTCTGCTCCCTCCGCTCCCTGAGGAGGGAGCAGAGCCACATAAGCCAATGCTTCCTCTATAGCGCCAGCTCCTGTCACAGGTGGAGTGATACCAAATGTACCAAATGTACATGTATTCATGCTGTTGTACATGAATAAGTGTGGATTGTTGTACACATTAAAAATAAAATAAAAAAATAAGACCTAGTGTGTTTTTGTGAGCCAAAAAAAGAAGTAAGACAGTGTCTTATTTTTGGGGAAACACAGTAACAGCACTGTTTTCTGTTTGGGAAATGCATGTCCTTTTTCAAACACATTAATCACATTGGCTGAAGTCTTTCACAGGTTGCACTGCTTTAACTCCATTGAAATAAATGAGATTTAAGCAGCCTAACTGCAAATCAGAGAACCTTTAAAGTTTTCTTGATTACAGGTGCTGGAATTTCACATTGTTATAAAACCAAGCCACATACCAAATTGGATGAAGAGACTATTGCAGTGTAAATCAATGGAATTTTAATGATTCAGACAGTCCATGGGACACTTCCACTGACTGGCTAATGAGCACATATGTTTCCCTTGGATGTACTACAAGTCCATGAAAACTGTGAAAACATTTCCATTAACTTTCAGCAAGAAGGACAGACTTCTGATACATTATGCTAGGACTGTAGGCAATGCAAATAAAGACTATCTTATGCAGCCTGTCTCTGGTAAAATATTGCCCAATTTGGGGTCGCTCTTAGGGATGCTTTATACAAAATAAAGTTAGTGTTGATCCATACAATTCCTTGGATCTTTCTAAGTTAAACATCTTCTAAGAGAGCGAGTGTGGTGTAGTGGTGAAGAGCATGGGACTGGGACTCAGGCGACCCGGGTTCTAGTCCCCGCTCAGCCATGGAGCCAACTGGGTGACTTTGGGCCAGTCACAGACTCTCAGCCCAACCTACCTCACAGGGTTGTTGTTGTGGGGATAAGATGGAGGAGGAGATGTAAGCTGCCTTGAGCCCTTTGTAGGAAAAAGGCAGGATATAAATAAACAAATAAATAAATAAACACCTGCATTTTAAAGTACACATGAATCCACATGCACACATATGAGCACAAATCAGCAAATCACCTTTCCCGTAAATGTTGCTGCAGGTGTTCTATGATAAATACAACCAGATCAACTGCAAGAACAAATATGTGTTTAACATTTTTAGTTTCCATCTCTGTGTAAAGTGAGGAAGGGACTTAGGTAGTAGTTCTCAGTGTGAGAATAGAACTATAACTGGACATATTTGTCCCTCTCTTTACCTGTGAAATTCTGGAGAAGGTATATGGTATATATTTGTATCATCAATGAAGCTTCATTCATGAAACTTCCATATTTTATATTTTAAATACAAAAAAATAAAGAAATATTCCAAGGAAAATCTCTAATTATGAACATCTGTAAAGATGAAGAGGGAGCGTGTGTGTACATGCACACACACACAGTGCCTGAGCAGTGTTTACAGGCCCATTAAAATCACAGTTTAAAAGCTAAACAAACATGAAATTTGTCAAGCATAGTAGAACTGCCCTTAATAAGTTAATGATTACAGAGATGAGCACAGAGTGAAGTATTTTAAGTTTCCATTGATTTCAGTGGAATTTATCATTGAAATGACAGCCCTTTACATTTTTTTAACGTGCTGGATTGTGTCCAGATTCTAAATCATACTCTTGTCCAATTCTTCATTAGGAATTGGACATGCATTCAGTTCTTCCTAGGCATTTCAATGACAGAACACAGTCATTTATTTGTTTTTCAGAATTATGTACATTATTCTAAACTGATTGAATCTGCAGGATTACATTGCAGATTGATAAATGCAGTCCCATTGTATAAATATGTGGATATCAAATACCAGTTAAATCATCTTCAGGTAAAGACATGTGGAATGCAGTGTCATGCATCCTTATTTAAAAGTAATCCATAGTGATGTACAATAGAATTCACTCCAAAATAAGCACGCACAGAATCACAATATTAAGCAGTCACATTTTTAAAGGATGCTTGAACACTTGCATAGATAAAAGTAAAATACATTCCCCACAACCACATCACTAAGTTTTGCGCTTCACAGGACTGGAGCATTATTTCCAGGAGAGAGTATATGTTTGGCGGCAAGTCAATGCTTCTGTTCTTTAAAATACATCCCAGCTTTGGGACCTGATTAAAAGCTAGCAACAAATAAGATATGAATATGCTTAACGTCAATTCTAATAAAACCATATACATGACAATGTCCATAGGCTTACTTGTCATGACTTAGTGATTTTCAGTAAATTGGTGTAAAGCTCTTGGAATGGCTTGGAACTAAGGTTGCATTCACTGATCACAATTAAGCCTGTATCCAATTCCAGACTACAGTTTCCCCTTGCCAATTTTAGTGTTAAATTAAAAGTGCATGGCAAGAAAACATCCCTCTAGGAAATTGTACCAATAGCTGCCTGAGTTCAGCTGTGAAAACTTTTTCTAGACTATAGAATTCAAGGTCATATTCAATGTTATTCCTACTCAGAAAAGATGCATTGAAAGGAATTGTATTTAACTTAGAGATGATTCTTGGAAAAAGCCTTATGGCTGCAAAGGAAAGGGGTTATTCTTTTTTAATGCTCCCCAATTCAAAAGTACCTACCCACAGAAAATTAGCATGTGTGAGAAAACATTGCTTTAGAAATTGGATGTCTAATTTCCTCTGTACAGGAAATGTTTTATACATAAGGAAGCAGTCATTCAGTAATGCAATTTCCCACCTGCAGTCTTAAGTGATCCAGGCCAGGAACAGTTTTGACACCACATTTGCTGTTTATGTAAACTAACCTCAGGGTACACCATTTGCATCAAAATTCCTAGTCTTTTTAGAGATACACTAGATGCAGACAAAAATGCAAAAGAAGACCAGACCTGAAGACCAATACAAAGCAAGTTTGTAGCATAGAAATCTATGCTAATCAAGTAGCCAGTGCAGACAAGCCTTGGAAAGCTACCATTCTCTAGATATTACTGGTGTAAGTCCATTTTACCTTCACCCAATGTATGGCATGCACTGTTTATTTATCTGGAGTATATCAAGATGTTCAGAGAAGCTTTTAAATCAACAGTGACATAATAACACCCATATAATCTTACTATGTTATCTTTTTCTCATCAACTAGGTTTATGCATGGTAACTGTTATTATAACATCATAAAAGCATGACTGGTTGATTGTGTAAAAAGGTTATCATAAAGCTGTTGTTGCAGAGAGCTGAACTGTTTGTTTAATCACATGAAAGGAGAAAGAAAGCCGCCTGCTTGAAAACTGCCACCTCGACTAGCTTGCATTAATTGCTTGCTTTCTTTGCGTGCCCATGTGGATAGCCTCCACCAAGAAGAAAGTCTAAAAGACAACAATACATCTCTCTCAATACTAATTTACACACATCAATGATCACAAGTTATATAAACTGGCCATTTGGGCAAAGAAAATCTCTGGAATTCGAAGTGTGACAGTTAAAATGAACATAAAGACAGCAGAATCTCATTTTAGTCCACACTTCAAAAGCTGTAAGCATTAATGAGGCCAAATTCCCTCCCACACATCGTTTGTGAATTCAGAAGGTTTCATGTATGACACGCAAAGTTCCTCAGAGCCTTTCTCCTGGCTTATTTTTACACACAAATGAACACTGCTAATATGTGATTTTAAAGCCATAAAGGAATTGTGTGACTCAAGTGCACATTGTCCAACTAATCGTGGAAGGGAAGGCAACACTTGATCTCGTTATCACTTGTGACAATGCCCTTTGGTTATATTTTATTTTAGAGCTTCTTCAGGACCTGTGTGCCTAGGACAAGAATGGCATTAAAGAAGCCTTTAAATGCTGTTACTGTAGCAGCATCAAAGGGAAAAATAGCAATTGCACTACTGTGGCATAGTAATGAATGCTGGAATGGGATTTGAAGATCCAGCTTCTAGCTGCCACCCAGCCATGGGAATTGCAACTTTAGGTGACTCTGACTGAATCTCAGCATAACCTACCTCATAGGTAGTTGTGAGGATAAAATGATGAGAAATAAGCTGCCTTGGGTTCCTTGAGGAAAAAAAAGGGATAGCTATACATGACTAAATAAATGTGTGCATTTACTCAAAAATAAGCACTGGGCTTACTTCCGGTAAGTGTGCTTAGAACTGGGTTGCAAAGGCACGCACATTTCAGACAAGCACATGTTCAATTGCATCCAGCGCGTCTTAAGCGCACTTAGACGTGTCTACTCGGAAGTAAGTTACGCTGGGCTTTTTTCCAGGCAAGTGTTTATAGGAATGCAGCCTCGCAGTGCTTTTGCTGGATTGTGCCCTAACTTCAACGGGACTCGTCTGCAGTTACAGATGGGGCACATGCACGTATGCACTGCAGTATTGGTCCGGCGGCTGTGGATGATGGGAGCTGTGATCCAGGACGTCTGGAGGGCTTTAATCACTTCCTCCCCCCACCCCCGGCGCGCAACAACCGAAGCCTCTCGGTTGCTAGAGCTGCGGCCGCTGCCTAAGCACACCACATTCCTCTCCAGCTGTTGTTTCCTGTGTGCTCTAACTTTATGTTCTCTTTCTCACTTCCCCTTCAAAGTCAAAGACGCTGTCACCGATAGGTCTCCAGAAATCGAAAGCAAGCCAGGATTAAAAGAGCGCGCGAGGAGTTTCTTCCAAAGCAAGATAATAAGAATCGCATTAAGTAAAGGCACCCAAGGATTCCTTCCCCTTCCCTGACGGAGTCGCCCAGTTCACACGATCCTTACCCCAAGGTGCTGATGAAGCCATTGACCGAGCCCTCGGCATAGAGGGAGACGATGTCCCCGATGTACAGAAAGCTGGACATTTTGTCAGACATCTTGACTCATTTTCGGAAAGTTTCCTGTTTTGTTTACCCGAATACAAAAACAAAAGCCCTCCTTTGAGATAGCCCCCCACCCCCCTCACACCGGTTCAAAACCAAAGTGAGACAACCAGCGGTCAGTCAACTTGCAAAAACGATGGTTGCCGCCAAGAGCGCCAGCTGGTGGCGATCGGAGTCTCCAGGGGCTGGTGGCGATCGGGGTCCCATACACCGCGGACTTCCCTACCCGTATTTGCTTCTGGGCTGCCAGTTTACAAAAACAAGAAACTCTTTTGCCCCGCTTCTTCCTTTACACCGCAGAAAACATGGTTCGTGCTGCTGCTTCACTGCTCCGTCCCTTCCCTTTTTCTGCTCATTTCTCCTTTCTTAAAGTTGTCTTCCTAAATCCACTTGGATCGCTTTTCCTTCCCCCACCCCGCCTTTTTAATGTATTTATTTTTCTTTTCTTCTTCGCCTTATCTTCCCTTCTCGGAACTCTTTCAACCTCCTCTCTTCTTTCCACTGCAACCGCAGACCGATTTCTCCTACTTTTTCTGCCTGAACTGAAACTCTCGCAAAAAAGGCTGCTTCCCATTGAGGCGGCGAAGAAGGCCGGGCTCCCAGCGCCTTCCAGCCAATCGCAGAAGCCGGGAGGCGGGGCGACGGGAGGTAAAAGGCATAGGAAGGGGACCGTGGGAGTGAAACGCCTCAAGGTGTGTTCTCGGCGAAGCAATCCATGCTTTAAACCGCTTTAAAGCCGTGGGGACGGGGGCGGTGCTAGGTACCGAAAAGCTCAGGGCCGCAAGATAACAGAACAAGCACACATGTGCATCTGCTCATTTGCATATCCCTCTCTGTGTGTCTCTCTAAAGGTCCCTATCTCCTAAAGCCATCCCCAATTGTAGGAAGGAATGTATGGATAGGGAAGAGGACGACACTTGATGCCAGGAAAAAACTGAAAGCAGAAGGCTTCAAGGGGTCAAACGAGATGAAGCACGTGTGGGCAAAAGGCAGTTGATCCAGCGGAATCGGATGAAGCAGGGAACATCAGAGACCCTGTACCATTATTGGAGCATGTGTCCACGGACAGTAGGATGGAAGGGCAGATGGCCTCCTAGAGATTCAGGGATCCGAATTAAAGATTCGAAGCGCCAGCCCTAGTGAGCCATCTTGTAACACCACCTCTGCCTGGAGAGATGATTCATACAGCTCCCTCTCTGAGCACTTTTTCAGAACCCACAAGTTCTGCCTTTTCTGGCTGACGGGCAGTGCAGATAACACTGATGCAGCATTTGGCAGAGGGGCAGCTGTGCTAATCTGTTTGCAGCAAAAAAGTTAGTCTTGTAGCCCCTTCAAGTCTAGCAAATCTATTCTGGCAAAAGCTTTCATGGCTACTGTCCTTTTTATCAGATTCATGATGTGCTAACTTCAAATTTGAGGTTATTAGTTCATACATATGATGAAAGAGGGAGTGTCCAGAAAAGCTTGATAAATGAATGTTAGTCTTTAAGGTGCTGCAAGATTCATTGTTGTTTTCACAGATGTAAAACGAGGTTAAGGATGCTTCCAAATAACGTTTTTATGCCACCTGCATGGAAACTTGCAGGGCTTGGGCAACTATGTCCTCCACTCACACCCAAGTCCATGTTTTCCCACCACTTCTTCCATTTTTTCTTATTCCAGACAATCCGTTACAAAAGAAAAGATGGGATAGCTGCACAATGCCTTCTAATTCCCCTCTCCATATGAAAGCAACCTCATATATTAATAACTGGTAGAGGAGCAACACCTTCTAGAATTAACACCAAAAAATGATGTCCTTATCATTATGTGGGATTGGAATGCTAAAGTAGGAAGCCAAAAGATAACCGGAATAACAGGCAAGTTTGGCCTTGGAGTACAAAATGAAGCAGGGCACAGGCTGGTAGAATTTTGTCAAGAGAATACGATGGTCATAGCAAACACTCTTTTCCAACAACCCGAGAGATGACTCTACACATGGACATCACGGTCAACACAGAAATCAGATTTTACTTATTAAAACATTTCTATGCCGCCCCCATCACAACAAAGGCTCGGGGTGGCTCACAAAATAGTCACAAGATTGACTATGTGCTCTGCAGCCAATGATGGAGAAGCTCTATACAGTCAGTAAAAACTAGACCTGGAGCTGACTGTGGCTCAGATCAAGAGCTTCTGATTGCAAAATTCAGGCTTAAATTGAAGAAAGTAGGGAAAAGCATTAGGCCACTCAGGTATGACCTAAATCATATCCCTGATGAATCCCTGAGTAGAGGTGACAAATAGATTTAAGGAATTAGATCTGATAGACAGAGTGCCTGAAGAACTATGGGTGGAGGTTCGCAACATTGTACAAGAGGTAGCAACTAAAACCATCCCAAAGAATAAGAAATGCAAGAAAGCAAAATGGCTGTCTGAGGAAGCTTTACAAATAGCTGAGGAAAGAAGGGAAGTGAAAGGCAAGGGAGAAAGAGAAAGATACATCCAATTGAATGCAGAATTCCAGAGAATAGCTAGAAGAGATAAGAATGCCTTCTTAAATGAACAGTGCAAAGAAATAGAAGAAAACAATAGACTAAGGAGGACCAGAGATCTCTTCAAGAAAATTGGAGATATGAAGGGAGCGTTTCATGCAAAGGTGGGCATGATAAAGGAACAAAATGGCAGGGACCTAACAAAGGCAGAAGAGATTAAGAGAGGTGGCAAGATTACACAGAACTATACAAGAAAGAGCTTAACATCCCTGATAAACACGATGGGGTGGTCACTGACCTCAAGCCAGACATCCTGGAATGTGAAGTCAAATAGGCCTTAGGAAGTCTGAGCAACAACAAAGCTAGTGGATGTGACAGTATTCCAGATGAGCTATTCAAAATCCTAAAAGACGATGCAGTAAAAGTGCTACACTCAATAGGCCAGCAAATTTGGAAAACTCAACAGTGGCCACAGGATTGGAAAAGATCAGTTTACATTCCAATCCCAAAGAAGGGCAATGCCAAAGAATGTTCAAATTACCACACCATTGCACTCATTTCACATGCTAGCAAATTTATGCTCAAAATCCTACAAGCTACGAGGATTCTACAAGCTACAAGCTAAAATCCTACAAGCTACAAGCTAAAATCCTGAGAACTACGAGAAGTACAGGCAGGATTTCTAGAGAGGAACTAGAGATCAAATTGCCAACATACGCTGGATCATGGAGAAAGCTAGGGAGTTCCAGGAAAACCTCTACTTCTGCTTCATTGACTATGCTAAAGCCTTTGATTGTGTAGATCACAACAAACTGTGGCAAGTTCTTAAAGAGATGGGAGTACCAGATCATCTTATTTGTCTCCTGAGAAACCTATATGTGGGTCAAGAAGCAACAGTGAGAACTGGACATGGAACCACTGATTGGTTCAAAATTGAGAAAGGATTTTCACAAAGCTGTATGCTGTCGCCCTGCCTATTTAACTTATATGCAGAACACATCATGAGAAATGTGGGGCTAGATGAATCACAAGTTGGAATTAAGATTGCAGGGAGAAATAACAACCTCAGACATGCAGATGATACCACTCTCATGGCAGAAAGTGAAGAGGAACTAAAGAGCCTCTTGATGCATGTGAAGGAGGAGAGCACAAAAGTTGGCTTGAAACTCAACATTAAGAAAACTAAGATCATGGCATCCGGTCCACTCACTTCCTGGCAAATAGATGGGGAAGAAATGGAGGTAGTGACAGATTTTATTTTCCTGGGCTCCAAGATCACCGCAGATGGAGACTGCAGCCAAGAAATTAAAAG